>NW_009952359.1:8198-31878 GCF_000747805.2 Chaetura pelagica | reverse complement strand
CCTGCTGAAAAACCCAGCAAAAGATTAATGCCAAAAAGTGACTCCACTGGGGCCGAATTTGTCAGGGAGCCAGGACACAGGGAAGGATGGAGCCTGCGTGTCCATTCCTTCCCTAACATATTTTACAGCCAGATAAATAAGACCCAGCCTGGCCAGGACTGCAGCACGTTTAAGGAGGAAATCTGTGCTAATGCTGACCACACTCTGGAGACTCAGAGAAGTCTTCAGGCCCACACTCATGAACATCTCACCAGCAAATAAATTCATATTAAAACATTTCCCAGGTATGCAATTTGGGTTTTTTTTGCTTTAAAATGGGATTGCTATGGTCTCTAATTTTCTCTAGGCAACTGTGCAATGCCTCCCAGCTGCTGAAATCCCGCACTGGGCATGGAAACAGGCTGAGCATGGAGCTCAGCTCCTGGGAGGCTTCCAGCAGGGGCTGGAGACACGCAGTGATGCAATCACGACAGGCAGGTTGGCAGCAGGACAAGTGACATACCAGGGTTTGGTGTGTGCCGGGCAGTGCCACAGCTCCGCTGCTCCTCCCGCTGCGGGGAGAGGAGCTGCTGCCCCAGGTACCCACGGGGCAGCTGGGGTGCCCCAGCCTGTACGTGGGAGGGCAGCTCTGAAGCACCTGCCCTCAGACACTGCCAGCTTCCACTATTACACTTTAATGAAGGTTCTCTAATGAGCTGTTTAAATAGTAATTAGAGGCCGGCACTGAAGAGGGAGATAAGTCTTGCTGGTATCTCACCCTGCAAGAAAGGACCTGATAAGAAAGAACTGAATGATTTTCTTCTGGGATCAATTCCAAAGGGCAATTATCCCCTTGATACAATGCTGTTAATCAGGAGCAGATTGAAAAAACATTTGACAGTGGCTCGCCATGAATGGGCCATTTTCCCAGCTTTTGCAAGGGAAGGCTGGAGGCTTGATGCCAACACCTGAGATAGCAGATCCTCCAAGCAGTGCTGATCGCGCCTTTGATTTACATTAAATAATTTTTATTTTTTTTAATGCTTCACATTGACGGAGGAATCATCAGCTTCGTTTCTTGATGTGTTCTCATCTCAGCTATTGAAAGGGTTGGTTTTGGTGTTTTTTTCCCTAATTTTAGGTGCTGGGCTTCAGTGACTTGCTAATGCTGACCAGGAACCTGATGATGGGTCCTTCACTGTTTTGCTGCCAGGAGCTCTCCCCTGGCAATCACATCGAACAGATGAGCTGAGCTGTGACAATTGTGCAGGACAAGATGACTCACACACTTGGCTAAAAACTTACTAGTCCTCTGTTGTTGTTGGAGAGTTAAGTAAGCTCGAACATTTTAATAGGCTTATTTTTCTCACCATTCTACTGCCTCAGGTGATCCTTTGTGTTGCAACACAAAATACCGTATCATGGGATTATTAGAAAAAAAGAAAAGGGACATGTTCAAATAGTCATTTTTTCATGTCACACTCTGGCAGTGCCAATATCTGGCAGGGACTCCAGCAAGCAGCACAAATAGCAAATGGTGCAAATAGCAATGGTGCCAACAGATTTGGAAAACTGCAGAAGTAATGGCCAGGAGGTATATTTTAAGGCTGGAGTGTTACTCACTATCTGCAGTGCAGCACAGCCAGGAGATACAACTGTATAGAAGGACACAGGGAACAAAACCCCAGTGCTCACATGCAGGTAAGGAGCAGAAGAACATATTGAAGGGGCAACCACAGGAGTAGAAGCATGTGGCCCTTCATTACCTGGCAAAATAAACCCTGCAAACATCTCCTGCACAGGCAGAGCACAATGACAGGAGCTCACACGTGAGGAGGCCCGAAGGGACTCACTGAGCTGCGGAGGCTGCGCGTTGCTCCCGCAGCGCCACGTCCTCTTGCCCCTTCAGGAACCGAGTTAGGGTTCTGTACACCTGGGACAAGGTGTGGAAACCTGTCTTCTGGAGGATTCAATTGAGTTCCTTGGGCTCCAGGTAAACATCGGGCTCCACATGGGAACAAGAAGCCAAGCAGTACATCTCTCTGTGAGAGATGACTCCTTGACTCTGTCATGTCATCTCATTCCTTGTTTTCCTATCCTGAAGGGCATACAGTCTTTTGTGTGTGATTTCCCCCAGCTCCTTTGTTTTGATGATGATTCCCAATTACGGGTAATTAACAAATTTCATTAACAATTTCTATGTTTTCTGCCAAGGCCATGAAAAATATCAAACAGCATCACTTCCAAGGCTGATTTTTAAGAAACACTTCGAGCACAGTCCTTGCAGCCCAGCACCTGCCTCCCCAATTGATTTAATATTTCTCCTTTACTGAAGACAGGACAACTTCAGAGCTATCCTGTCTCCTTTGTCGAGAAGATCAGGTTTTTTTATCTACTCTGGCATCATTTACTTTCAGAAAATCTGTATCTCACCTTACCCATTTTCCATGTTCTTAATTATTCTGTTTTAATGTTTATCCTGAAGTTTTGCATACTAGTAGGTTCAGACTTATAAGACTCCTATATGCCAAGAACACATTCTCCCTGCTCCAATAAATAGACCTTTATTTGCTGTTCTCCAGCCAAACCACCCAACCCCTGTGGTTTGACAGATTTATTACAAACCCTTTTTCCGTGTCTTCAGCTTTGCGCCAGCCCTTTCTCACTTCTGAAGGAGAAGCTAGCTGGTCCTACCTAGCTCAAAGATCCTTGACTGCTGCATCCATTTTGGTTGTAGCATCTCCCATTCCCACACGCTGCCACTGGCCATCCCGACCCTCTCCCCAAGCCAAATTCCTGAGCACAAGTTTCTCCCAGGTTTAACTTTGTCTCATCCTCAGCATGTACCAGCCCCACTTCTTCTTTCCTGCTTCCCCTTTCATTTACATGGCTGGACAGTTTCCAAGAGTTGTGCAACCCATCTTCTGCTTTTTCCTTTAATAACCTTGACAAGGTTGGATTCTGCCTCACTTTCAGATTTACTTGCTTTACAAAAGTTTTGGCACTGGACTCTTCTCTGTTGCCCATGGACTCCCTGATCTCCTTTGGAAGTAGCTCTTTGTGCCACTCACCAGCCCTGTAGCCCATTCCTTGTCCCTGCAGATCCCAAGACCCTGCCTCTCTGCCATGGGAAACAGGCAGGGCTTGTCAGCAGGAGGGAGCTCTGGTGCCTCACAGCCTTGCTGGCTGCAAGGCCATGGGACATCCTGTTTGTGTTGGGCCAGGGGAGCAGAATCCCTCACAGGAGAGGTTAATCCTACCTCAGAGCTGGTAGGTGAACAGAGAGGTCCTGCCAGAGAGAATGATGATACTCGGGATGTGCTCAATAGCTAAAGTCCTCTTGCCCTATACCTGACTGTCAGAGGAGCAACATGGGCAGGTAATGACACGGTGCAGCCCCAGAGGCTGGGTCAGAGTCTTGGAATCAAACAGAACTTGATAATGATCATTATTGTTTTCAGATCTTTCCTTTCAGCCACACTCCAGAGCAGGCTGAGGCCCTGCTGAGCCGTGCAGAGCAGTGTGCCTTTAGTGCAAACCCACAAATATCCACAAAATTGGGAGAAAGAGGCAAGTGGGAGGAGGGAAATCCTAGGAACTTGCCCTGGGAAACAGCTCTGCACTTGCATGTCTTGCTGGAGGAAGAGTGCCCCGGTCACCAACAAAGGCTTGTTGTGCAGTAGCAGCACTGCCAGAGGGTCCTGCCCACGCACCCACGGATACCTGTGGTTCCCCAAGCAGAGAACAAATCCCCCAGGAGCAGGACTCTGAACCTGTAGTTCTGCATAAAGTCTCTTCTCTAGAGCCCATTTCCTGAAACAGCTCTCCCCTCCAGCAGGAAGGGGAGCGGGTTAGGCAGCTGGGTGCTCCAGCCACAGGCTGTTTGTGCACCACAGCTTGGGGCTTCACTACCTGGGGAGGTTTGTTTACCAGAGAAGACCAAAGGAAAGTGCTTCAAAAGAGGACGAGAAACACTGCAGCTCTTGGAACGGCTCCAGCCTTGGCTGGGAAGTTGAGACTTGCCTTGGAGGGGATGGGAGTCCCCTTGGAAGATAATCAGAGATTCTGAGTCTCTCCTACTTCCTTCTATTTACAAAGTCAGCAAAGCCAGAAAGCTGGTTCTCCACCTCCACCCCACACAAGACAGCCTCTCTGCCCACGGCAGGGCTGGGTTGGTGTGAGGTGACCCCTCAGGAACTACAGCCATGGGGGAGGGTGTTGTCAGGATGCAGGAGAGTTTCCAAACCCCCACCGTGGCCAAAAGCAGGGTAATGAGGTGCAGTGCAGGAGGGATGTCACCTCCTAAGGGTTCGTCCCCATAAGGGGCCACACATCCCCCAACCACCCGAGATGTCGAGGCAATGCCAGCCCTTGTGACATGAGGGAAGACCACTCTGATCATCTTGTGTTCAACCAGGGCTGCCCATGGTGTGCTCCTGCCAGCCTTCAGGTGGGTAACTGTCTTGTTGCTCCGCTTTCCTCCTGTCAGCCCCACATCAGCCTCCTGCCACGCTGCAGCAACCTGCTGTTCCCCCGACCCATGGCTGTGCTTTATGGGCATGGCAGTGCTGGCTGGACCAGCAGGAACCGGGCTGAGGAGCTCATCCAGACCCACAAGTCCAGTGTCCATCAATCCCTCGCAGCGTGAGGGGCTTTGCAGCACGTCTGTTCTGCGTGTGGGCACCACAGCTGTGACCCTGCTCCAGGCAAACTGCTCACAGGGACATTCTCCAGCAAGAGATTTCAAAAACCGTATTTACAAGCTGTCTGCCCTCCCCTCTCTGCATGCTCAGGGGTAGATCCTTCCCCTCCATACGCTTCCCTTCACTACCCTGATGGAGGAAGAAACCCCAAACACTTCTCAGACAGACTCCAGCTCTTGAAACACAGCAAAACGGAGTAGGTTTAATGCAGAACTTCTCTGCACACAGCAGCAGAAGGGTTAAACACCAGCAGGATGTGGGTGCCCCTGCACCCTCAATGCTCCATGGGATCCTGAGCCAGAGCAATGTCCTCCTCCTCTCCAAGATGCTGATGGATCCCAGGAAGGGCTCTTGGATGGAGAAATCCAAGTAAAACCCCCAAAGCAGCAGAGGGACCTGAGGTGTGTGCACAGAGGCTGCATCCTGCCAAAATTCCCTCTTAGTTTGACTTCACAGATCGACCTGGAACTTCACACTGCATCTTGTAGGCCGGAAAATCTGTCCATTCACAAAGTACCAGGGCCTTTGGGCTATGTCCATGCTGGGTAGAAAAACAGGATCAGACTCCTCGGGAGAAGTCAGACACAAGTTCAGGCAATAAAAGAAGCCTGATGACATATTATAGTCACGGTGATGTTTATACAAAGCAGTAAAGGTCACACACTGACTGAACAACTTGGGTCTAACAGCTAAGAACAGCCAAGAGATACATACAGGCACCTTACACGGTACATAGCCTTTACTTCCATGTGCCTCAGCTTCCCTGGCTGTACCAGCAGCTATGGAAACTGGTTGCCTTTCAAGGACATGGAGGAGAGCTCATCGACCAGTGGCAAGAAAGTGGCTTGAGAGCCTCTAAGGGCTGATGCTAGAGCCACAGCAGAGGCTACTGCATCCCAAGCAGGATTCACAGCATTCAGTCAAGATGGAAAGTTCAATCCCTGCTGCAAACACCTGGCAGAAAAACGAACCAGAACAGCTCCGGATAATGCTGTTCATTCCCAGCTCCACTGTCTGGGGCCTCCCCCAGCTCCCATGAATAGGGGCACAGACTGGGAAAGGAGTGAGTGAGGCTTAAAGTGCCATGGATTCCCCTGGCACTGCCACAAGAGGCTTCCAGCTCTCTTCTCTGCTCCTATAGAGAGCTCTGTTCCAGCCACGAGGCAGGAATTCACAGCAAGGTAGGAACCCATGTGCATGGGCTGAAGGAGGCTTTGACACCCATTTTCCCATCAAAGGAGGTGCAACAACCTCACTTCACCCAAACTGCAGATACACACTCTCCCATCAATCCCCAGAAGTGTAGACTCCACTGTTCCCTGTCCCATTCCCAGGCAGACACACAGTGCTGAGCCTCACCAAGGTGTGAGCAAGGATTCAGACATGCAAATCTGAAGGCAAGTGTCAGCGTGTTGCAACAAGGAGGAGGCTGTTCAGCACAGGGACTTGGCTCCTCCTGTGAACAGACTCAGGGAACATGCTCATGAAAAACCTAAGTCTCCAAATATTTTATTTAGATCTGTGAGCCTGGCAAGATGCTCTGTGAACATTCACTGGGTTGAGACTACATGGGCCTCAGAGAAGAAGTGGGAGTGGTAGGAAGTCAGAGACAGACTTGAGCAAGGCTCAAGCTTGGGTTTGGGCAGACTGCTGGGAAACCAGAGGGCACAGCTGTAACCCCTGACATCCACACTGGAGCAGAAACACAGGGAGAGGCCTGAATTTTCTTCTGAAACACAAGGATGCTGAGCACACCATTTCAGTCTGAAAGGGGAGCCACTCCCTTGGTGTCCTGGTTCCTCTGAACACTCCTGCTAAACTGAATGGAAACTCTCAGTAACACAGCACCATGGATCTGCTGGAGAAGCAGAACTTTTCACTCATTATAAATAAACAGAAGCATTGATCTTTAAAGACAAAAAGCTTTTCTACTACTACTTGGTTGGCAGGTTTCAAAAAGGCTTCTTGGACACCCCCACTATCTTGACTGCAGAACAAGGGATCAATAACAAGCTGAATGGATCCTGCTTGGCACAGATCAAAGCAGAATGAGAGGAACCAGAATCCATCCTGTGAACTGTAATGGAACAAGACACATCCAATCTGGGCTCAAAAGTTTCATGTAATGAGGAATTCACCCCCTTTCCTAGAGATGCTGCACAAGCCAACGGCAAAGCCCAAATTTTACATCTCATGGGAGTGAGCAAAGAGCTCAGTTTGATGTGGCCTTGCTGGACTTCTGCCTGACAGCAATGAGCCCATCCCATCCTCAAGTGACACCTGGAGAGAGAGTGCTCAGCTCAGCAGCCAGCACAGCCCCTCTGTGGGATATGGGCTTTCAAATAGTCTGCAAGGCTCAAATGACAGAGTCTGCGTGTGACACTGATGGCTGGTGGACACCCTGGTGTCCATCAGGGTGGCCTGTGGTACCTGCAGTGCCCTGCACCAGCTCAGGTGAGCACAGCACCTTCATCTCCAGGGTGACAGCACATTCCACAAAAACACTGCTCCTACATCTAGTGGTTGACTGAACAGAGAGGGCATTCAAGGAAAGGGAAAGCAGCAGGTTGGACTCTTCTGCCAGGGAAAATCCAGGAAAGTCCATGGATATAAAAGAGCTGAGAAGAGCTGAGACAGTGGGAACATGAAATGAGCCAACTGCCCTGCACTGAGACATGAAATTCAAATGAGGCCCCAGTGGGACTGAGGAGAACTCCCTGCCAGGAGAAAGGCCCAGCTCGTGTGGCCAGCAGCAACCACGTTGCAGACCAGTGAAGTCATTATTGATCTCCAGTCAGAGCTACAGAGAGCCTTCAGAACAAGCCTGGGACATGGAAAACTCTGCAACTGGTATCCCAGTACTCTCCAGTCTGGTTTATTTTGTGATTATTGACCTTACAGTGGGACGCTGAGGAAATAGGCTCTTTTTTATTCCATGCCTCCATGAGAAACTGAGGGTATTCCTGTTGAATTGGCCTGTGGCTGCTTTCCTTCTCAGCACAGAATGGAGTGAAGCTACAGCTCCATGTGATGGATTATTTATTTCTGTAGCCAAACACTGGATATATCATCTAAAACAGACATTAAGAAGACTCTTGTATCTTCTATCTTAATTCCTTTTTTTTTTTTTTTTTTTTTTTCAAAGTGTACAGGATAAAGAGCAGAAACAGGCAAATGGTTTCATTACTTGGAAAACTCCCCTGGCAGACATTCTCAGCTAAGAGGACTCAACCTTCCATTCCTTACTCTGCACTGAACATTTCTGTAGCCATCTCATATCTGGACCTAATCTGGATCAAAATCTTTGATGTCCTGTCAACCTTGGAGTTTGTACATTTACATTCACCCATACCCAAGGAGAAGTCATGAGAAGCGCTGTTTTTTGCTGGACATTAGAAAAGAGGAACGGCTTGAAGGGGTGAGATGAGCACAGGGATGTCCACACCAGCAGAACTGCACCAGCATCTGGACCACATCTCCACATCTCCACTTGGGTAGCTCAGTTGCTGCTGTTCAAGATGAGCTCTACGAACGGGGTCTTGGTCTCCCTGCCTAGTGAGCCGTGGGACAC
The DNA here is from genome assembly GCF_000747805.2 of Chaetura pelagica. NCBI lineage: Eukaryota > Metazoa > Chordata > Aves > Apodiformes > Apodidae > Chaetura > Chaetura pelagica. The sequence goes on along the minus strand of NW_009952359.1, from coordinate 23,625 downwards.
TCAGCTCCCCTTTAATGACTCAGACCTGAGCTGCTGTTCCTATGCAACCCCAGGGAGGCAGGGACCTAAAGACACATTTCTTTCATTCATTCTAGGAAACCCTGAGACATGCTCAAACCAGTATCTGGTTCAAAGGAGAAAGGTGCAAGCTTGGAAATGAGAACCTCAGCAGCGCAAATCCCCCAGTCATCTCTGCCAGGAGCAACTGTGCATCCAAGGTGCAATAGCTTGAATGCTGAGGAGGACTCAATGGCAGGTGTTCCACATGGCATGTCCACATGACATGATGGATGGGGCTATTGCTGCTCCAGTGCAGATCAAGACTTTAACACAGCCTGGGGTTTGCTGTGGAGCTGGGCACACAAACCTCATGAAGACCAAAATAACTTCAAAGTCCTCGATCTAGGCAAGTGGTTGGAAATCCTGGTGAAAAGGAGCTGCAGCCTGGGCTGGCAGAGGGCTGGCAACTGTGCCATGCCATGCCATGCCATGCCATGCCATGCTGTGCCTACCTGTGCCATGTTTTGCTGTGCCGTGCTGTGCCGTGCTGGCCCCATACCCCACCAGGTGTCTGCTACCAGAGCCCAAGCTGCCACACCTGGGGCTGCTCCACAGCGTGACAGTGTTGCAGCTTGGATCACATCCGAGCAGAGCTGAGGAACTCACAGGCAGGTAGGATGGACGTGCCAGAAACACACAGTGGCTCCGGGTTCCAGTCCCATGCACCAGCTGGAGCAGCTCCTTCTCAGCCACGAGATGGTGGGAAGTGCATGAGATGATGCTGTGGCCATGGGAGCTGTGGCTCCAGAGGGTTTGCCAGACTGACCTCACCAGGGTCTCTGGTTGACCAACTGGTCTGAACATGTTTTCAAGGAGCATGAGATGGTACAGCCCTGTGTGTTGTGGTGGCTCACCAGACACTGACTATGGTCTGATGGGCCCTGACTCAGCCTCTCCAGTGCTAAAGCCACATGAGCCACCTCCTCAGCTTGTGCCATTCATGGGCCCATACTGGACATGGCTGCAGATGCCCACTGAAGGCATGCCAGGACTTTTCCACCAAAGGCATAACGCTCAGCAGCCCTGCAAGGCTCAGAAGAGGAGCCAGGTGAGAAATAACCTCAACAGCTTGAGTGAGGTCAACGCTGAAGTGACAGTTTAATGGAGGCTGGAAGGAAATTGCTGAGAGATGCCTTCTCACCACCTCACACACCATCTTTCCTTAATTATTCCAAATACTCAGTTAGCAGCCTCCCTTAAACCATAACTGTCCTCTTCTTGGTGAGGGCTGTTGTGAGCCACCCAGGAACACACTGGCTGGTCCCTGTGTGGTGGTGATCAGAGGGCAGAGGATGGGGAATTGCTCTTCCTCAGCTCCATTCCCAAGCCAAACTCCATCCATACTGAGAAACTCTGGTGTTAGCATTATGGGACAAAGGAAAAGGTACAAAGGTCTGAAACCCCAGCCAAGCCATTCTTCCTGGCAGAGCAGCAGCAGGCTGAGCTGTGAGTCACAAGAAGTCACCAATAAATCATTCTGGCTACATCTGCACACATTAAGATCTGCTCCATCTTCACACTGACCTTCAAGAACACATGCTGCTATTGCTATCCTGACTTGCTGGGGCAGTGCTGACCTGATTTTGCTCTTACCTCTCACCACAGACCAACCATGGCATTAACCCAACACATAAAATAAAAACTCCTGCCTGGACTTGAGGATGGGAGCAGGAGAACAGGCCATTGCCAGTGTTTGGTTGCCTGAATCAAGGGCTAAGGCCCAGCCACTCCTTTTGCCTCCTTGGCTTAAAGCTGTGGGCAGGCTCTGCAAAATCACCCAAATTAACCCCATCTCAACAAGCAAGAGAATTACTGATGGGGTAGAGCCCTTGCACACCAAAACCCAGTCATGCAGAGGTAGGAGGCTCCTTGTTTTGGAAGAATACCTGGCAAAAAAAAAAAGCTTTTTAACAGCTCTGACATGCTTTAGCCTTACTGCTTGCCCTGTTCCTACTAATTCCTTCCCAGAGCTGCCTGCACACTCGCCTGGGTCTGTAGGGAAGTGATCCTGTGTTTGACATACTTGTTATTGTGTCTAGCTCGCTCTCACGCTCGTTGGCCCGGGGCCAGGAAGCAGAAGGACGTAACCTTGAGCCGCCGAGCCCGGCCTTTCCCAGCCATTGAAACGGGACACGGTCTGAAGCAGGAAAAACAGGGAGGCAGCTTTTCCCTTTCTTTAGGTGGCAATTCCCCCACCCTGCCGGACCTGCCCAGCACACACACATTCCTGACTCGGTGCCAGGGTGGCCATCGGGTGCCCTGGCGGGTGCAGAGCCCGAGGCTGCTCCGAGGGAACTGCAGCTCCTGCCCAGGGCAGTACGTGGCCCAGACCCACCCGCTGCACAAACAGGCCTGGCAAGTGGAACGTCCTCTCAAAACTGGGAATGTCCTCTCAAAACTGCCTCCTGAAGTCCACACCGAGATGCACTGGGAGCAGCTCGATGCCAGGTGTGCTCTAGGGTCAATGTTCTGTATCTCCCCCAGTCCCTAACCTGAGCTAACACATGCTGGGCTGTTGCTAAAGCTCCAGCTGTAGCGATTCACGCATCCAAGCCACACCCCATGGACACACACTTCTCTAAACTCCCAGCAAAGCCTGAGCACTGCCTGGCTGTGTCCACGCACCATGCCCCTCTCATTGCCTCCACAACTGGGTGACATGGGAGGTGACGGGGATGTGCCAGGGAACAACCATCTCTGCACCACCAAACATGGTCTCTGGGCTCACAAGTCAGCACTTCTACCCATGTCACATTTACCCTAAACTAATCTAGAAAAAAAACCCCTTTCCTCCAGGCTTTGCAAGAACCTTCCAAAACCCACCCGGGCCAGATGGAACATGGACTGGGCAAGGTTTGTAGCTTCAAAGTGACCAAACCAGGATACAGCTTGCCAAGAGCTTTCTGAAGCACGTCTGGGCACCAGACTTTCTTGAAATGAGCATGGATAGTAAAGATGCCTGACCTTTAAGGGTATGTTTGAGCTTCAAAAAGGGTGTCTGAATGTGGATGTATTAAAAACAGGCATCTTTCATTGGTTTCCCAATGATGTTTTCCCTGCCACATGGTCCAGCTTCTGGATCCTGAACTGAAACCACGCTCTTAACAACTCCCATCATGATCACCTACCCAGAATTTAATGGAACTTTACAAATAATGGCCAGGGAATGCTCCAGCAACAGCTACTGGGCCCCAAACCGGACCTTTAAGAATGAAAACAGCAATGCCAAGGCAATACATGATTTACAAAAACTGCAGCAAGCTCAGCTAGGGTTGAAGGTCTGTCAACTACTGATGGCTCAGCAGCAGCAAAGCCTTCTTCTGCCAGGTCAGCTTCTTGACCATCTTCTCAAGCTAAGAAATACAACCTGCTCCTGAGCAGACACTGTGCCCACCCACCATGCTCCAAGACAGATCTGCAAGAAAATGCCAAAGATTTCACTCGTTTCTAATAGAAATGGCTTCACTGAGATGTTCCTAACTGGTGGCAAGGCAGCAGGGTGAGGCTGTGCCAGCCAGGGCTGCGGCAGCAGCCCGCACCGCTCGTTTCGCACTGAGCACAGCAAAGTAGAGGCAGGGGAACAGCACAGGCAGGGGAGAAGGGCAGGTAGGGCTCCCTGGGCAGGCAGGGGAGCACGGCAGGCAGGGCTCTCTGGGCAGGCTCTGTCTCCTGGCCCCGGGCTTCCCTGGGAAATCCGGAGCTGCTGTGGCTCTGCAGGGCTCCGCTTGCCCGCAGGCACGGAAGTGTTTGCAAATGGAGACCCGGGTCCCGGGAGCAGCCATCAGGGAAGGAAGCACCAGGCTCGGGACTCTTGTAGATGAGGCAGGAAGGGATTACACATATCCCACCGATCTGAACATGCATCCCCTTCAAACAAAGCTGTTTCTGCATCTTCACGCAGCCAGGGCTGGGAACAGACTCCCAGCTGCTCTGGGAACGCCACAGATCACTTTCCTTTCCCACTGTCAGCACCTGCTTAGAGGTTACTTCCTATGACCTTTGGGGTAACCCCGTATCATGGTTTTACTGCCCTGAGAAAGAGATGGGGATGATAAACCAGGGAAAAGAGGAGGAGCCCCTTCCCTCCCTTTTGGATCCCTCCAGCCCCAGCAGACACGCAGCCTTTCGAGCGCCTGGGGTCTGCGCGGTGGAGCTGAGTCCCCTGAGGGCAGCCTGCGTGCACTCTCTCCCATCCATCCAGAGACCAAGGCAGGAATAATATGAACATATATTTTTAGCAGCAGCAAATTATTTCTCTTACAGAAGGAATATTTCCATGCTGGGCTTTTTCCCTTCCCTTATCACAGATTGTATATTTAGAGCGTGAGAACTCTACCTCGCACAAACAAATGCTGCCAGGCCCCCGTGCTCTGTGCAGGATCTGCTTCTGGCCTCTTTGACATGCCCCTTTTTCGGACAAAACTCCCCATCATTGCTCCACAAGTGAGAGCTGCCTTTGGGACATGGTGTGGAAAGGAAGGGCTAATGCACTCCAGAATTATCAGTCAGCACATTTGTTAAATTGTAGCTGCAAGAGGCAGAGATGTAGGAAACTGGGGGCAGACCCTGAGCTCTGCTGCTGTGACAAGCAGCTTCTGCAGTGTGGCAGTGCAGGCTTCACCGCTTCCCCTCTGGCTACAGGTGCAAGCAGGGATCCCAAGGGACAGCTGGAACAGTTGGGGACATCCCTGGGGTGATCTGGCTGCTAAAATACATTGTACTTGCCAGCAGAGAGTCTCACCCAGAATGGCTTTACAGCCTGTGCTGTGCAAAGCTCAGGAAGGAAAGGCCACAGGTGCTTAAACCCCTTTCCCACCATGTGTGCAAATGCCAGGTTAATGGAAAGGGGGGTCCAAACTACCTTAGCCTCTTGTTTTCACTCTGCTTTCCCACCCATCTTGCATGCTGGAGGCTGTGCAGCTCTGCTTGTCCCCCTGCCTGTCCCATCCCCTTGCCTGTACCCCTGCCCACCTGCCCACTGCTGGGAGCTGCTCTTGGTCAGGGAAGCCGCCGCCAGCCGGGCAGCCCTGGATCACAGCTACGGAGGCTTCTCATTCCTAGAGAGGAGTTGATTTCACAGGCTGACCGTGGCAAACATCTCTGCAATTTTTGCAGTTTGTCATGGATGAGCCGTGAGGAACGGCTGGATCCGAGTGCCCTGCCCCACGAGGGAGCGAGACAGCACAATCCCTCCTGGCCAACCAGCCCCAAACTCTCCCCGCAGCCCCTCTAATGCAGATTTAACGCATTTCAAACAAAAATGCATCAAATGCTTTATTTCCACACCGAACATGGGGATTTCACGGTCTGGGTGACTTTCATGACATTGAGATTGATACGGACTCTTAATCATAGGTAACAGTTGCTGGTTGAAGTCCCAGGGCAAGGACCTGGTGTCCCAGATGCCCACCTCCATTTGCTCCTCTCGGCTTTGCTCTATTTCCCCCACACCTCTGTATGGGGCACCGCCCTCCCACCAAGAATGACAAGTCATTGGGCTTTTTGCAAATCATGGCAACGAGCCTTTTGACCTGCACTAAGAGAACTAAAGCAGCAGCCTGGGAACGGAAACCAATCTGACGGGCTAAATACTCATCATCTGTGGTCAGAAGCAGCGTCGCGTAGGCAAAGCGTGCAGCCAGGGGCTCACACGTTCTGGAGCTCTCACAGAGGAACAAGCAGAGCTATTTCAGAGGAGGAGTGAGGCACGCGGAGTAAAGGTGGGTTTTACTCACAGTCAGACATCCAGGCTCTCACCACCAGCCTGTGCTACTGCCAGTGTCACATCCTGAAGCCCATCCCGCATGGAGCTTGCACTGCCAGCCAGGAGCGTGGCAGTGAGTGAGTGAGGTAAGGCTCAGACAGTCTGTGAATCCTGTCCTGCATGTGAAGTTTGCAAGAGCTACACATCCCCACTTGTAAACTGCTTTTCCTATTCTCTCCAGTGCATACTTGCGTCTTCAGGAAAATAATGGTTTACCTTGGCATGTTAGCATTCCCATTCTTAATCCACTTTATCCGAATTTTCACCAATTAACAGGGATTTTCCACCTGTAAGTGGAAAAAAAAAGCAGAAAAAAAAGAAACAAGAAAAAAAGGAAACAGAAAAAGAAAACAGAAAAAAAGCAACCAGAAAAAGCTGCAAATGTGTTACCTCCAAACCCAAATCCTGACACCGCACATCCCTGACACCTGGGCTGTCAGAGAACATTCCCACCTGCCTGCAGACTCAGTGCTGGCAGGATGGGCAGGGCTCTGGCCTGCCTGTCCATCACCACAGTTCTCAAATCATCTACCAGCTCTTTCATTTCTGTTAACTGTCTATGGGTGCAGCTGAGAGAGCATTAGAGGAGTTCCCACACTTGGCAGATGGGCTGGGGCTATGGCAAGGCTCGTAGTCTCTCCTACTACTGACTTGGAAGAGAGGAAGAACAACCAGAGATGGCACAACCAGTCTGTGATCTGCAGTAATGACCCTCAGACTGCATTCAGTCACCTCTAAGGGTTAACACAGGCTCAGTCCTCAAGAGACCACACCAACTCCTCTCCCCTCAGTAATCTGATCATTGCTGTCAGAGGCACAAGGCCAGAAGAGGTGGGCTGGAGTCCTCCTCTTGACCTGGCTCCATTGCATGTCCTGATTTCCACCACTCTGCTGAGCTAGAGCCAGCTCTACACCCACAGCCAAGCTCCCCTCGTCATGTAGTGATGGCCTGAGGGACCTCTGATCCCTTCGTCCAGGGAGGCTCCAATAGGGAAAACCTCCTTGAAGAGCTGAGTCTCACCTTGCATACCAAGCCAGTGTCTCCCCAGAGCCAAAACCCTGTGGGGTGGAGAAGACCAACAGCTCACAGTGCAAACCTGCGACCTGCGAAGAGTGGAGGAAGGAAGGTCCCACCCCTGAGCTGCGACAAGCATGCCTCAGTCACCTTCTCCACTCTCCTCTCCTGGCTGCAGACAGCAAGGTTAGCACAGGGCATGCTCTACATGAAGCTGGTCACACATCACAGAGCCTGAAAAGGCAGAGCCTGGGTGCAGGAGGCGGCATCTGCTTCAGCCACCTCCAGCTTCTTCCCAAAAAGACCTCAAGCTCCTGGCTTGCATGTAGGTTTGGGTATTTCTGGAGAGACAATGGCTGGGTCTGGGGCCTGGGGGAGCTCTGCACAGTGATCAGAGTGTACAGGTGGCAGTGGTGACCGGGGGGTTTGTCAGGAGGTCCCACAGTCATCTCATGGAGGGAGAGGACTTCAACAGCACCAGAAGCTACTCAGCACAGCCCCCCGGGAGGTCAGCAGGCGGGAGGAAAACAGGAGCAAAGGAGAATTCTCTGCCAAGACTCATTTCTCCCATGCTTGGGGCCAAAATTGGTTGCAATGATATCAGGCCCACGTACTGTTTGGAGTTGGCTCGTCTCTGTAGGACACAAACTCTCTGGCACGGAGCTGCGCTCTGCGAGGCTGAGCCCAGAAACTGAGCTGCACCATGTGAACCACTACAAGTGGAAACAAAATCCCATTGAAATTGGAGCACATTCGACACAGTGTTCAGAGCCCAGCCGTCCTAGGGCCAAGCTGGCAGCAGGCAGGACAAGCCCTGGTGTCTCTCACCTGCTCACCAAACGCACAGAAAATGCTGCTTGGTGGCTCTTCCTGCAAAGGAGAGGGCCCAGCTCTCAGGGGAGCCCATCAAACACAGGGTGGGTAGAGGTGGGCACTGCCTGCTGCTGAAAGCCTGAGGTTACTGGGGGAAAGTAGGAGGCTGGAAAGCTGGAAAGCATTTGCACATGTTTCTCATGACCTGGACTTCTGAGAAAAGCAGTTTGGTGAGGACCAACGGGCTAAAACTCAAACCATGGGCTCATCCTGGCAGAGGCATCAATATGATTTGGTCTCCACACAAGCAGTGAGCTGGGCCAGCTGGCAGGACTGTGGGTGCAGGACCAGTGGCTGGCAGTGCAGACTGGGGCCAGGCAGCATTTCAGGAACCAAGGAACCCTGACTGCTCCTGGCTGAACACTGCAGTTCAGAAAAATACTGCAGATGAGGGTAGGGAGCATGGGGGAGGTAAGAAGGAAAAGCAAAAAAACAGAAGGGAAAGCAGATGCATGTTTGGGGCAGTATTTGAATTGAAAACCCAGACGGTGGGAGTGTGAAAATGAGATTACCAGACAGACGCCTTCTCTTCTGTGTGACCAGATGACTGGCTACAAGAACAAACCATCTGACACTGGGAGATGCACATCCACACACATCTCTCATCCAGCATTTCCAGAATTGCTTTCTGCCCAGTCCCTGCATGGAGCGAGAGCCCTTTTCACAGAGACTGCCTTACTATCTTCTTCTAATGGTGTTATCACACTTGAGCTTGGAAAGACAATTCCTGGCCATGTGCTGCCAGAGCCGGCAGGAATGGACAGTTTTCCCATAGCAGCCATGCTCCCATGTTGTTGTGGTCATTACTGAGAGGCATGAAAACAGGAGACTGGAAACACGCAGCAGGATCACTCCAAGATTAAACATGAAGGTTGAGATTTCACCCACTGAGAAATAAAGGGAATGTTTTGCACTGTACCTATTGAGTCACCATCTGAGTCACTATCCCTGGATGTGTTCAAGGGTCATTTGGATTTGGTGTTGGTGGATATGGTTTAGGGGAGAACTCTGTAGAGAAGGGATGATGGTTGGACTCGGTGATCCCAAGGGTCTTTTCCAACCTGAATGGTTCTATGATTCTATTGCTCGAGCCATCCAGCTCCCTTGTGCAGGCAGAACTGGTGTGAAAATTCCTGGTGTAAAGGAGAGAAGAGTCTGACCTGTCCTGAAGCAGTGAGCTCTGTCACCTGCCAAGTGACAGGACGGAGCAGGGGATGCAGCAAGGGCTGGAGCAGGGGCTGGAGCAGGGTGTGCACAGAGCTGCTGTCCGTCTGTCCCGAGGCTCAGCGATGCAGCTGTGGCCTGACAGCTGCAACACAAACCATCTGCCTGTGTGCTGGGCTAGGTGAGCACAAGGAGGAGAGCAGGAAGGATTTCCAGGATGAGAGGGCTGAGAGGGAGGCAAGGTCTCCCAGGAGATGGAGGGAGCTGAGTCTGGTGGAGGTCTTCCTGCAATAACCATTGCTGCAGGGCTTGGCTTACACTGTGGTGGAGAATGGGGAGGTAGGAAGAAGGGGTCAAGTCCTTTGTGAAGAGAGTTCAGAAAGGATCCAGACAAAAATGAAGGCGTTAAGAGACAAGAAACAGTTCCTGCAAAAACAGCCCCCATTAAGTCTTTGGTGGTACCTTCTGCCCCCCAGCTCACAGGGGCAGGCAGCTCCCACAGAGGGGAGGGAAAAGAGCTTAATTTAACCTAAAATAAACCACTGTGTTTAGGAGCACCTCTGCCTTGTCATGGGTGTGGGGTCAATTCATAGACTGCATAATTGCTCCATGAACAGATGATCCTTCCTTGCTCATTATCTGTTGTTTCATCTGTCCAGCCATGGCAGCAGTTTGATGGATGAATGTAAAGGTCATATCCAGTAGTTTCACTCCGGCTTATCCTTGCCACACTGCTAGATTCTTGCTGACATGCAAGTTAGGAAACTCCCATGCAGTCTTCAGCACATAAGACTTAATGGGGAAGGCCACTGAGGGACTATTCTCTTTCTGAAAGGATGAGAAACTCATTACCACCACAGATGGCCCAGCTCCTTCAGGCCTCTTGCCTAAAACGCCAGTCCAGCAAAGGCCACAGGCTTTACAAGATTACAGCTACTTGGAGTTTATGAGGTTACATAAAACATTTATAGTGGGTGCATTAGTAACACAGTGGCCTATATTTATGGCTGGTGCATGCCCGTTGCAGAGCAGGGGTGACCCCAAGGCCTGAGCCCATGTGCTGGTATTTGGATCGATTCCACCAGCATGAGCAGCTGGGCTCCAAGGAGCAGCCAAGAGCAGCTCAGATGTCATCCCTCCACTCCAGCACCCACCCACAGGCTGTGGAGATGTGCTGAGGGCCCCAGGCAGCTCCGCACCAGGGAGCACAAAGGGCTGGCCCATCTGTGCTTTATGGTAGCTCCCCGGAGGTGAGACCTCTGAGCCAGCGTGGATGGCTGTGGCTTTCTGAGCTCTCTCCTCCTAACTGGCCTCTATCACCTGGCATTGTCATGAGCCTCCTTTATGCAAAAGTAAAATTAAAGGGTTGGATGGGTAAGGGGGGACATCTCAGAGGGCAAGGACCAGCCTGCACATCTGGGAGCTGCGTGGAGGCGACAGCCAGAGCCTGCCCAGTCCAGGAAGTCCCCAAGTGCAGCGGGACAGGGTGTCTGCCTGGCCCAAACTTCACTCAGGAAGAAGGAACAACAACAGGAAGAGAAAAGAACTCACTCAGACAAAAGATAAACAGACCAGCTAGATAGTGAAGCCAGAAGTTGCTAATTAACCTCAAATTGCTTTGGAAAGGACTCCAAGTGGCCCGTTCCCCTCTGAAACGCCAGCAGGCAGAGCTGTCCCAAAACATCTGCTGCTGCGGCCCCGCTGCAGCCCTGCCTCCCACTCTGGTTTTTCTCTCAGCAACCCTGAGCTGTCCTGGATGTAAAAGGAAGAACAAACAACCCAAAAAGGAGCTGCACCTTGCTCTTCGCTCAGCCTGAACCTCATCTGGGTTCCACAATGATGAGCTAGGTGCCCTTCACGCCTCCCACCAGCAGCACAGAAACTCTCAGCTCACCACGGGTGATGTTCTGGAAGGAGTCACATGCACCAAACCCAGCAGCATCACCAAACCCTCAGCAGCTCAGTTAATAAACACAGGCCTTGTCCCTGCTGAGCATATTCCCTGCACCATGCGAAGGGAGGTTTACAGAAGGGGGCTGAAATGCTGTTCCCTCAGGGAAAGGAAATAAATGAGAGAGAAAAATTAAACTGATAGCTCAAACCCAAGGGCCAGTTAGGAACAATGTGGGCTCCTTAACACAGGAAATGACACTCAGCTGAGCATCTGTGTGCATGTCAGGACGGATTAGGAGCCTGTCAGGATCTTGACATCAGCTTTACAAGATAATTATGTCGAGAGGGCTGTGGCAGGGCTCTGAACACCAGAAGCACCATTTACAAGCACTGCAGCCCCAGAGTGTTAGCCACTATCTTGGAACACAATATTTCTTCTCCTCTCTCCACTGAATGTCCTTGAAAAACGACACCAGGCTGAGATGCTGAATTTGGCTGCAAACCAGGGCAGGTTTTCAAGTGCAGCATCTGGTGAAGCAAGGGGGGTGTGACACCCCTACTCTGCCCACGAGGTGCCAGGCTGCGTCTGCTGCTACTGCCAGGTCCAGCTGTGTCTGAGGAGCAAGGGGTAATTTCCATCCTGCATTAGTCAAGGAGAGGTTTTGGCACCAGCTTTAATGGAAACAGGCTGGGTCTACCACTTTCCTAGTCTGGTGGTCTAGACATGCCAACACATGAAGATTCTGCATTGTCCCAGTATTTTTGCCTAAGGAAGGGCTATGAATAAAGCCTTCACCCACAGATGGGTGCCCCAGCGCTTCCTTCTCCCCATGCAGAGCTACTGAGCTGTAGGAAGATCCACTACTTTTAGATCCAGAAATCCTCCTGCAGAGTATCCCGTGCTGCCATTGGAGAGGCTTCCGCATCCCTAGTGTTCCTCCAGGTAACTTGCAATGGCAGGAGAGCAACAGCAACGAGGAGCTCAGCCCAGGGCTCAGAGCAGACTCTGCCACATCAGCCCCAAGTGCAGCAACCCCATCTTCCCAACCTGTGTCCCGTGCCTGCTGTAGGGAGCTCTGTGGAGCTTACACCACACTGCCTGACTCTGCGTGGGACCCACAGAGAGCTCACAGCTCAGGGTGGCGACAGGGACTGCAGAGGGGAGGTTTGTGCTGGTGGCCACCCTGCTAGCTCTGGTGCAGCTTGGCCAGCCAAGTCCACAGCCTCTTTTTTGGACCAACTGAGGGGGACTAAGGGTGATGCACACCTACCACAGGGACATGGAGCAGCAAACTCCAAAACACACAGAAAGAATGGCAATTAACCAAAAGGTTGTGCTTTCCATGGGTTCTCACTTTGCATGTACATCTTTATTTACCCCCTCCTGAAAGCAAAGGCATTTCCCAGCAAAAAAACTTTGTTCATAAAACTACAGCACATCAGTTCAAGAGATTACTTGTAGCATTCTGCAGTGGATTTTCTTTTCAATTGTAGAGAATGAGAGAATGGTTTGAGTTGAGAGGGACATAGAATCATCATAGAATCATAGAATCATGGAATACACTGAGTTGGAAGGGTTCCATCAGGCTCATCAAGTCTAACTTAAAGAGACCTTAAAGATCACCTGGTCCCACCCTCCCCCCGCCTAGGGCAGGGACACCTTCCACCAGACCAGGCTGCTCCAAACCCCAACCAACTGAGCCTTGAACACTTCCAGGTTATGGGGTGGGGCCTGAATACTGTCTGCAAAAATTGTACGGCTTTCTTAACCCCTGATTTTCTTTGCAGTAGAAAGGAGTCTTAGAAAGTTCAACCCAGCTTCTTTCCACTGCTGTGGTCTCACTTCATGGTATATCACAGATACTGCCTTTCCATTCTTTGTGGATTCCCTGGAAACTCAGAAATTCTTGTCTATAAACACATTTGGAGAGAAGTCCATGTTACAATAACAGCCTAATGCTTTCAGCTTCTGGGCTTAAATCCTGCTGGCTGAGCTCTTCTCTCTCTTGAGCAGTGCACCAGAAGTCTAACAGCAAGAAAACCCACGCTGTAAAATGACACTTGGGCACTGAGCCTCAGCAAATCCTTGAGTTGTGGTCGACTCACAAGACATTTGTTTTATCAGACTAAAATCCCTCTTAACAAACACTTTTTCCAAAATGAGTAAGAACATACAAACTGATTTCTGTGTGGTCAGGCACCTGGACCTTCTCAGGGAGGTAAAGGTCCCTCTTACCTGAACATCTCAACTAAGTGGGTCACAGAAGCTCTCCCAGAAGTTGGGATAGACAGGAACTTGTAGCAGGTCACTCATAGAACCACTCATTCGTTCAGGTTGGAAAAGACCCTTGGGATCACCAAGTCCAACCATCATCCCTACTCTACAAAGTTCTCCCCTAAACCATATCTACCAAATGCCCCCATGCGTGTCGGGACTGGTAGAAGCAACCCCAGAGATATATCTTCCAGGAGCTTAGTCCAAGGTTTGGGGATCAGAATGTCACCACAGGAAACCCAACGGTGCCACTCAGCATCAAAGAGAGCCTCTGTGTTGACTTCAAAAGGACGTGAGATGGGCTCCTAAAGACAAAACATTTAATGTAAACACTCACAGCCTTTTCCTATATTGAGATCAAATTAATACCAATCCTGTACCAACCCCAGGGACCCCCAGAGATTCTTTCCAACTTCAGATGTTGAAGGATTAAAAATAATTCTTCCCTTTTTCTTGTTAAAGCTGCAACTGTTAACATGGCACCTTTGTCTTGTTTGCTGTTGGAGAGTCCCAAAATATCTGGTGTGACCTTGGGAATATGAAATAAAACAAAAATCCATAGTGACAAGTTAGACAAGGACACTAAACTGACAAATAGAAAAAATACCAAACTGGAGTGGTAAACTTTATGGGAAACTGGATGTCCCACCTGTGAAACAAGGCTGCGACATTGAGGGTGATCACTGAGCCATTAGCACAATTTGCATGTAAATGGCCCATGACTGAACATTCCATTCTGATTGATATAATTAGACTTATGTGGGGAAGAAGAACCGTTTCCCACAATAAGCTATCAGAAGTCCATCAGATTTAAGAAGATATTTTAAAGCTTTCTATGACAGTGTCAACACTCCCCACAAATACCCATGTTCTGTGCCAACCTGCTGTCTCCCAGCCCCACAGCTGAGCCCAGTCCACAGCTGTCAGCTCCAACTCACCTCCCTGAAGAGATCACACTCACAAACCCACGCACAACAACCCAGTTGCAGGCACAAGAATTTAAGGATTCACTGAGGTAGGTTTCTAAAAGCCTTCCCACCCCTTTCTCCAGGGGTTATACTGCAGCTCTGGTGGAACATTATCCAGCGTTTGATAATCTTGCCATTAAAATAAAAGCATGAAGAAAATAAGAAAGCATCCCAATATCTGTCATAAAGCAAGAACTGATTATGCAATCTGTGGATGGAGCTTGGGTAAACAATTTGGGTATTTGACAACTAAGGGAGAAAAAAGTTTGGATGTGAACAGTCCCACTGGCTGAGAAAATTCTCACGCTTGAGCAGGGATGGGAATGAGACCCAGCACAGCTCACAACTGAAATTGTTGCTTTTCTTGCTAAGCTTCACTTTCCTTTATTTAGAAAAATAACTAAGAAATTATAGCAAGCAAACAACCAACCCTTGTCTCAGAAAAATCACCACATCATGATAAAGTGAGATAAGAAATGGTGGAAAAGCTATTACATGGACGTTGTTGAGAGCCTATGCATGTTACACAGCAAGAAAAACAAATGACTCCCTCTCAGATGGAAGAAAATGTTTCTTCTCAGTTGGAGAAAGAAAAACACAAAGGGGATCAACTGCATCCCTGAAATTGTGCAATTTACTTTGCATATTTGGCAGCAAAAGTAGAAGAGGCAGTTTATAATCCAGGGTTTTCACACAAATGGCAGGTTCTTGGTTCTCGAAGAGTATTTCGTTTTGCTCTGCTTTCTTAATTAACATTCTACAAGTATGTTAGAATTAAAGGAATACCATCGATTTAAAACCCATACAGCTGTTTGTACTGTTGGAATCACAGCAGTTCCTAGACTGACTGTAATTGAAGCAGAGCAGAGAACCAGCACTTCCCTGGGTACTTCGGGGTTTATATGGACAACTGAAGCATTACAACCAATTTCTCTGTGCCACTTTGCCAGGCAGTCCCCCCCCTTCACACAGCAACAAGACTTGAAGAGGACCACGTAGCAATGAACTCAAAAGCTGTGGGTGGGAGAGGGCTGCATGCAACAGCTGGGCTCAGTTTTATTTACCCATTTCATTTTAAAAATGTGATTTTCTGTACATTTTATTGTTTTTAAATGTTGGTCTTAATTGTATTAAGGCAGAAATTTTGTATAAAACAAGCTGTAAAGCTCCTTTTCTTGCCCCAAGAGTTGGTTCTGTGTTTCAAGATACAGAACAGATGGTGTGAAACACATCTAGAGAGACCAAAAATGGCACTACTCTCTGGAGAAACAGTTCAAAATGGGTGAGAATCTCCCAAAGAAGGAGCTGTACCAGGCAGCAGTCGGGGCACCAAAGGGAACCAACTCTGCTGCCTCCACAAAGGAAGGAAAGAAAACCCATGAAGGAAGTGAAACTGTGACAATTTCCAAGTCCTG
>NW_009952359.1:0-8080 GCF_000747805.2 Chaetura pelagica | reverse complement strand
AGAGTCGTATGACAAGGCATGGTCCTGTGTCACATGAAAGGTGTGGGAAAAATGCTTAAGTGTTGGTTACACTCACATTTCTAGCTTCAAAAATAGCCTGAGAACCAAAGGATGACTTCACAGCCCTGGCATCTCCCACAAGCAGCACTGCCAGGAGGGGCTGCGGCTCCACCGGCATGGGCAGGACCCCTGCACACCTCGCCAGGGCACCGGGACCTTGCTCCTGCTCTGGTGCCAGAGAAACAGCCCCAATGACACAGACTTAACACCAGGCCTAAGAGCTTGGCTGCAATTAGAAGTGAATTCGAGCTTAGAGTTAAACCTTGAAGCCATCCTGGCGAGTAAAGGCATTTTCCAATTAGCTCACCCAGCGTATCCAATCGCTGCACTGGCTTTATAAACGAAATGAAACCGCACACAAATTACACTGACACTAAGAACAACATTGAACAAGGTTGCCCTTTGCAATGCTATCCAGGTTTATTCTGTTTACAATTCTGTTTACTGCGCTAATCTCCCCAAATTACCCAGGCTCCAACATGAGATGTAAACAGGCAGAAATTTGGTTACTGGATCTGAGGCCAAGGTGTTGTTTTTTTTTAATGAGTTCTGATGGGGATAATCAGAACAAAGCAGATATTTTTCTTTTGGAATTGGCTGGGCTGCTGTTGCAGAGTGTGCCCTGTCAGAGAACACCCAAAATGCCTCAAGAGGTGTTGCATCTCCCCGTCATGGCTCTGTGTCTGGCTGAGACTCACAGCTTCTCTGCTTTGGGAAGACACAGCTTTTTAACTCATACAAATCTTCCTCCTGCATGGCTGAAGCTCAGTGATGTTGCACCTGGATTGAGCTGCCAGTTCTTGTGCTCAGCCTGAAGAGCAGGGCCCCACAGTGCTCAGCAGCCGTGCCCCTCATCCCTCTCAGCTGCCTCACTCAGCCCTTCTGGCTTCCAGCAGCACCTGCTGCACAGAGCTGATGGCTCTGCAACAAGCACGGGAGACCCAGTGGCTCGGACGAAACCAGTGCTGCACCAGTGGCAGGCCAGGCACTGGCTGCAAGGAATGGTCAATCACCTCCAAAGAAAAGAGGGGAAACCTTCAGAAAATAAACCAAACAGCACAACTACCGGCACAAACCAGCTGGGCTGCTCAGCCCCTGTGCTCAGTGCCAAAGAACCAAGGAGCTGCAAGAACCCTCTTGAGAAGGGTTCTTGCGTCACCTGGGATGGACTGGGAGGGAAGACAGTCCCATTCCCTGTCAAGCAGCAACCACCTGTCATACTACGATGGGTGTCCCACCCACCCTGACAAGCCCCCCATAGAGCTGTCATTGGTAGGTGGACACAGTCCCATCCTGGGCAGCAGCAGCTCCTCTCCCCCTGCTGTCCTGCCAGTGGTGGTTGGTCCACAGGGTCTTTTTAATGCTACATGGGCTTGTCAGCCCTGCAGGACTTTTACTGTCTCGTAATTACAGCAGTGAGAGCTGTACACTGCTTCAGGAGCAAAAGGTGAAAGTCCCCAAAACATGATGTGCATTCAGCCCTGTTCCCATCTGTCCACATGCCACCCAGCCATGGGTGCAGGAGAGATTGTCTGCATACCCCAACCAACCCAACATGTGCCAAACTGGGTGTCACTGCAACAAGCAGGGATGACTGCAGCACCTGCCCTTCTTCACAGTGTCACAGTTTGCACTGACACCTGCACTCACAGTGGACTGAAAGAGGAGGGGGACCTAAAAGATAGCAAGAGCATCCAGAAATGCATGTAAAAAATAACAAGAAAATATAAAACCAGATGCATTCATCTTTTCCAGACCTGCCACAGAGTTTAGATGCTCAGTGTTACAGGAGGATCATATCCAGCATCCCCAGGCTGCTCACATGAGCAAAGTGACAAGGAGAAAGGGAACAGCAAAGAAACTATTGGCTCTACCCCTGAGGCTACTCTGCTCTCTGAAGGCCCATGTCCATGTCAGCCCTTGTCCCCTTTTCATGGCAGCTCAGGGTGCTCTCCCACCCAGCCCAGCACACACTGCTATCATGTTTCTGCTGACACAGTGGCTTGTTGACTCATGTGGTGAAACAATTCAGTGAGCTTGTTTTGTTGTGTATAACCCTGTGTAAAAGACAATTTTTTTGTGCTCCATCTATTTTTTTTTCTTCTTTTTTTTTTTAAACATTTTTTTTTTTAAATTTGCAGAGCTAAATGTAGTTTCCCTTCTTTCCATTGCTTCAGCTGTCTGGCAGCAGCAAACCTCTGCACATTAGACACCACCTTCCAAGGTAGGCTTCTAAAAGTGGTTGTGAAAAATAAGGTTATTTACAAGCTCCAAAAAAGGCAAGAGCATTTCCTCTTCAGAAAAGCACAGTAATAACTGAAAAGGCAACTCTTGCTAGAGAGGAGGAGCACAGACAACACTGATGCTAAATGCACCCACCCAGGAACTCAAGCAACTGAAAGGGAAACTCATGGCAAGGATTGGGCTCCCTGTGGCCTCCAACTGCCTGTCGTTGCCCCTGGGACCAGCGTGACCTCACAGGTATTTTAAAAGTGCATCTGAAAGCAGTAAGCACCAAGGTGTTCTGTGACAGATGAGTTTGTAGCCAGACAACTCAAGGCTGGCCACCAGCAAGTGCTCAGGTTCCGGTAGCCCACAGAGGTCAACAGCCTTTTGTTCCCCTCTGTAAGGAAGAGCACGAGGAGAGATCAACGTACCCACATGGTCTGAAATGCCACAACCAAAGAAGATGTTTGAGTCCCACAGGGACTAATGGAGAGAGGCTGGTGAGCACAGCCACCCTTAGACAGCTCTCCACGGTGCTTTCACCACTTCACTTTAGGCTTTATCCTGCTGCTGCTGCTCACAGTGGCAAGAGTTTGGGTGACGTGAAGAGGAAGAAGTCTCCTTCTCAGACTGACCACCTCCATCCCATAAGGCTCAGGGCCATCCCATCCAACTCAGGAGCTGGATTCTGTATGTTTCCCATCTCTTTCCAGCTGGCATGTAAGAGACAGCTCCACAGGTTGTGAGTTCCCTTATTCTGTCATCTCCATCTCTGGATCTTGTTCTTTACAATGGGGATATCTGAACTCTGAACACTGCAGGTTTAACACATGGGCATTCAAAATGAGGAAGGGTGATGAACAGTGGGTGACTCTTTTTCCAGTGATCTCATCACTATGGTTAAAAAAGGGAACTCGGATAAACTGTGCAGTTTAATACATGGGAATACTATATTCCTTACGAACAGTGTTGAAATTCAAGTGCAATGGCACACAGAATTTACATGGACAGATGCCATGACTTGTTGCTCAAATCAGGTCTCTGCATTCAGAAATTCTTTGCTAATCTGGATGTCTGTTCATGCATGAATTCAAATTCCTAGTGCGTGTTTGCACTTGTTATGGTAACGACATGCAGGAATCAGACACACCTTGTTTGTACATCCTTACCCAGACAGTTGCATATTTGGCACGACTGTGCAATCCAGAGAGCATTTATAAATTAATTAAATCACTTGACAGAATCAAATGCTTGGGGAAAGGACAGGCAAGAAGCAGTTCTCCTTTGTATCACTTAACATGAAAAATACAGAGGATTAACATCTTGCAGCCTTGCCTCAACACACGCTGTTCAGCCTTTTCCCCTGAGGACGCTGAGCAGATTCCTGTCACTTCAGAGCTCCCAGAACACAGCACCTGCAGCAGTTAACTAGGAAACTCTCTGCATGCATTGACCTAAACTGGCCTAATTCATTCTAGTATCATAATTCTTAGAGCTAATGATTGCCATAACTACTTGCATGCAGCTATCTCATCCCCAAAGGCTGCCCCTCCAGCAATCCTTCTCAGAGTCACTCACTGAAATTCCAGATAATTTAAATTCAAAACCAAGTATATGTAATTAGGAGAATTTCTACAACCATTCCCTTTATTGGATGCACAGGAATGATCTGTAATTCCTCTCCACTGATGATGCCCTTGAAAAGGCTTTGAAGGACTGTCTAAGAGGTAAAAAGCTCTACCCAGATGAATTTGCCTCCTTTTTCCTCCTCTTTTATCTAGGGAAAATGCCTAATGTGAACACAGAGACTTCAGCTCTGAGTGCAGGTGAATTTAGAGTTTATTTCCAGCCTCACATCAGATGCATGGCTGGGAACGTTTCAGTCACTGCTGCTGAAACTTCCCATGCAGCAAAGAAGGTTTAAGTGCTATTGGTTAAACAGGATGAGCACAGTTTGTGTTTCAACCAGCTCGACAGAAACCAGCTGATTTGTTCCTTGCTCCACACAGCCAGCAGCAAGTGCCGTGACCTCAGGCAAGGGCTTTCACAAAATACTTCGACCATGTAACTCACTTTTCTAGGACCCACGGCTCACATCGAGCTCATCCACATCCCCCAAAGCTCAGTGCCTCTGGGCTTTCCCTGGAGATGTGGTTTGGGAACCTAGTGGAATTAAAACCCAGTGAATTCAGCCCAACTATTTTGGATTTTCAAAAGACCCCAGGAAAGCTTTCTGATCCAGTGAGAGCTGTCCTAAGGCTCACCACCTTGCAAAACCTTGCCCTTGTTTCCAGCAACCTCTGTCCAAAAGAGAAGCTTGATCTGAGCCAGTGCCTAGATGGAGATGGGATGTGTTGTTGCCACGATGGTGGTTACCAGCTTCTCACCTGAAGAAAGGTGATTCCATTGGAATGGGAAAGAGATGGATTCCTGGCAAAGAGTGAGAGCGGGGGTTTCTGGGCAGCTCTTCCTGCCACAGCATCAGCACAGCCTGTGTGAAAGCACTGGGTGCCTTTCAGCATGGACACAGCAGCACTGGGAGCTTCCTTGGGGTGTGCCAGTACTTTTATCAGTTGGGGGCAGATGTCTGTGGATTATTTAATTAAAATAATCAAATACACCTCACATAACATTTTCCATCACTCCCCACGTGAATCTTCTTGCTATGCAATTTGGCAATTACTGGCAGGCAACTTCTGGGAAACAGATTTTCAACTTTGAGGCTAAAAAAAGAAGGTAATCTGTATTAGCTCTGAAAGTACAGCTTTTCTGTCCAGCAGACCAGATTTTTATTTCACACTTGTGAAACCTGTAGCAACCTGTGCTACAGAGCCAGCCACGGCTTCTGCTAAAAGAACTCAAGTCCAGTATTTGTATATTCAGGCAATTTGATTTTTCTATGTAAAACAGAATACTACTGTCACATGTCCAAGCTTTCATGCAGATTTTTTTCTGACTGTTTTGCAGCCCTCTTTTCTATTTTGATAAAAGAAAGTTACTTTAAAAAGTAAAGGCTTATCATTTTTGGTGATCTAAACAGATGTGACTTGACAAAGGGGTCCATTGTAGGGCCATGTTAGTGCTTTATTTTTAAATGATGAAGGCTTTGGTTGTTTGTTATGGTGAGAAACAGTTTCCCCTCCAGATACCCCCTTGAGAAATTCATGAGAGAAAATCCAGACTGTGAAAAGTATGGCTTGTGTGGAATTTGAAACAAGATGACAGGGGAAGCAAATCATCATGAAAATGCTATTACAGAGAGGCTGGGCTCACCACCTCCATCCTGAGTCCATCCTTCCCGACTCCAGGTGAAATGTCTTGCTGTTGTCTGCATGATTGATGTCCACAGAACCACAATTACTCATCACTCAGCCTTGCTATCCCTCTGCTGCCTGGAGGCCCCTAGTCCAGGGTCTCGATGCATCTGCTGCTGAAACCACCCAGAGAGGGACAAAACAACGAGTGAGCGAAACCCTGGGCTGAGTTAAGGAGGGAAGAACTGGCAACGTGACCTCTGCTGCTGCACAACGTCTGCTGCTGCACAACCCCAGCTGATCAGACACAGATACAGACACAAATGGCCTGTGAACACTTTAGAGAAGATTACATTTCAGCTGGGTTTTGCAGCTGGACAGTAATGGCTTCACATGCAAAGCTGATTTGTGTAGCTCCAGTGTGCAGCTCCAGAGCAGGGTAACCAGTACAGTAATTCTGAAAAGCTCCAGTTTCTGATCCATTTTCAGGTCCATCCCCCCTCCCAGGCCTCTTTCCACACACGTTAAAGGCCTCTGCTATACTGTAATTGAAGTATAGTTCAGTAAGTTTCAGTTCTCACTTAAGACTCCATTCTTTAAGATAGCAGAATAGCTTGGATTTATGTCAGAACAGCTTTAAGGCCCCCAGCCTATCAAAAATCTAAACCCACCAGTTTTTCAGAGAGGAGATGTTAGATGCCAAGAGATATCACACACACAAGGAATCAGGAGATTGGGCTTCAAGTTCCATTTGTATTTTTTCCACGGTTACTTAATGCTGGATGCAGCAACCTGATCCAAAGCACCTTGAGAACTTTTTTTCTAATGCTCCCCCAAAAAGTTCAGTCCCAGCATCCCTCAGCAGCACACACATTCCCTATGGCAGGAGGTTACTGCAGAGGGCAGGTACCAGCACAATGGGCTCCAAGCTCTAGCCTTTGCATGGCACCTTCCCAGAGCCGCCCTGTGGCCGGGTCTGCCTGCTGCTGTGCACTGGGGACAGGATCTCGAGACACCACGAGGGAGATGAGCACCAGCACAATGAATCCACAAAACTGCCAGAGTGCAGGAAATTGGCCAATTACCCAGCAGTGACTTTCAGCAGAAAGCACACAAAGGGATCTTTATGGATGAGGAGACTGCAGGAAAGGACAGAGAGAGGCAAAGATGAGGGGAAATGAACAGCCTGGTGAACTACAACCAAGTGTTTATGGTTATCCCCTGAAACATTATTCTTAGTCCAGCTTTTAACTAGTGACTGAATGTCAAGATTATTTAGGAGAACTCGTTAAAATAAACAAAAAAATAGTTGGTGTGTAAACCCGCCAAGGCTTCTAAAACACAGTGAGAAACTGTCAGCAGCTTTGCTTAGTGGAAGGATCTGCACCTTTCCCAACTGCCATTCCCTTGCACACCATGGCAGCCGCCAGGAGGGACAAGGACAGACATGGTGTGCTCACCTCCTTGGCATAAGCCTGTCCTCCTCACAGATTCACATTGAATCATCAGCAAACTCCCCAGGGGAGTTAAGGATCAATCAAACCTCAGCATACGGATTTAAACTGAGGCAAGATGTGTCAAAACAGTAAGAAAAGGATTGAGAGAGGGAGGTCATGTATCCACAGCAAAGCTACCCTGGCCCTACATAGACAGACCCTCATTATGCTGCTGCTTGGCTAAAAAAAAAAATCACCAGAAAACATCTATTGAAAAATTCCTTTTTCTGTCTGATATTGTAAACACAAGTTCAGCACAGGAGACTCCATGGGATAAGATGGTTTTGATGACTTCCAGCCATGTATATACTCTGCAGACTCCGTTTCCAAACAGTCTATTATCACCATGCAGGCAACTCATTTATTTGCTGAGAATTCTCATTCAAAAAAACCCCTAATCAGTCAAGATTTATTTTCCTCTGCTAAGTTATAGGAGGGCACTGCTAAGGTTCTGGCTCCTGCCAGTTGTCAAGTTTCTTGTCCAGCAGTTACTGTCAAGCGAACACCAGGACAGGCCTCTGACACATCACTTCTTCAATCCATGAGTCCTGGGTCTATCCCGGGTCTATCTCTGGAAACTGGGGCCTTGCCACTAATGTTCCCATAGGCCACATCACTTCACTACCTCAGTTTCTCTGGGAGTAAAAGCAGGTTCTTCCAGCCAAATAGCCAAAAGCAGACAAAGGTGGGTGTCCACAACCGTCAAGAATTGTCTGAATCTTCAACCAAATGCAGCATCGTGTCTGCCCAGAGCATCTGGAGTTGCCATAGGAGACAGGATCTTGGGACAGCAGATTGGGGTTTGTACATTCAACCTACAGCTGTTGATTCCCTGTGCTGGCCCAGATGACACTGTCATCTGGGGGGGATCACCAGCAGGACCCCAGCACGGTGGCTCAGCCCACTTGGGGTTGGGAAGCAGCGAGGGGACAGAGCTCCCCTGCACAGGGCCCAGCTTCACCAACAGCATAACTGGCAGATGCACCTTCCTCAGGGCTCCCAGATCTGTCAGCAAACAGAAAGCAACTGGAAGGAAAAAAAAAA
>NW_009952358.1:490551-505800 GCF_000747805.2 Chaetura pelagica | reverse complement strand
CACCTACATTTTGCTGGAACCTGTTTTCTGAAGTAACTGAAGCCTCCAGTATATGAGTTTGAATCAATTTCAGATGACAATCTTACTGCATGTCAGGGAAGTTTTAACTAAAGCTGTAATCAAGAAGTGTCTGTAAACTATTCTGTGAGTAAATAAACCCACCTACATTTTGCTGGAACCTGTTTTCTGACATAACTGAAGCCTCCAGTATGAGTTTGAATCAATTTCAGATAACAATCTTACTATATGTCAGGGAAGTTTTAACTAAAGCTGTACTCAAGAAGTGTCTGTAAACTATTTTGTGAGTAAATAAACATGTTTCATGTGTTTGCAGTCTGGACACATCCAAATACAGCAGGAAGGCACTTTGAGCAAAATCAAGATTCACTATGGCATTTAAAGTGGTGAATACTGGCATAATACTGCTAAGTAACAGGATGGGGGTGTGTTAAGACCAGTCGGTGTCAGTGCAAAGATAAAACTCCTCCAGTTCAACTTGAAAAATATCCCATACGAGGTACTGCTGAGTAGTGTTGAACTCTGGTCCTTTTGATAAGGATGGAAACTCAATTTTTTGTTTGAAGCCACTGAAGGACAGAACAATGAAGTCACCAGTGTAAAACTACGTAGTGCGCATACTTCAGAAAATTAAAAAACACCCAACACAACAACAAAAGAGAGGCCAAAGATGGACTGGTGACAAATCTAGGAGAAAAAAAAATAATTATACAGCCTGAATTCAAATTCCTATCCCTGCCACAGATGAACCTTCTGACTTTTAGGCAGAACTCCACCATCACTAAATGGAGGGAATATTTCTCTATTACACTGGAATACTGAAATTAACTAATGCATTAGTGAGTTGAAATAACTTTCAAGACCTTTGGATAGAATTTTCCACAAAATACAGAACTTCTAAATTCCAACCCACTTAATTTTTGAGTCAGAACATCTAATGAATCCAGTACCATGGTTTATTTATCAAGCAAAGTCAACTTCATTCATGCTTGGTCTAAAAGGCTATATATTGAATTATTCCACACAGCCTTACAAGCTCTATCGAGCTCACAAGCATCCACTTGGCTGCTCCATCTTAAAGGTCAGCTACTTTGAAAGCTATTTCAACACCAGAACTAGGTGTTGACTGGAACCTGAAACTCTTCAAGTCTGGAAAGCTCCCTTCTGCAAAGGAAAAGGACTTTTTTCCTTTAAAATTAAAAACAAACAAACAGCAACAAAACAAACAAACAAAATAAATCATCTCTGCTGAAAGCCCAAGTCTTACTGGTAAATTTTTCCTTTGCATAAGATATTTCAGGAAGATCAACAATTGCATCTACTTCTTTCTAGCTGTTGGATTAAGTGGTACCTGGGCTGCTCATTAGCACTATCAGGTGTTCAATCAAGCAGGGTTAACAGTGCCCAGGCTGTTAAGTATGCACTTAAAAAAAACCATCCCTGAGAAAACTGACGCATAAGCATTATTTTAGGTATCAGTTAATAAACTGCCTAGATGTGGGGAAATATTTAAATGCACCAAAGTTAATGTCCAGAAAACTCTGAGACCAAAGTGAATAAACCTACCGTAAGGCCGCGGGGCCACTGGAGAAGCCATCAGCCTCTGAGTCCTTTACTATCGTCCAGTCAAAGACTAACCCTGCCAATGTGCTGAAAGTGTTGCCTGTAAATCAAACAACCAGATTAGAACAAAAGTAAACAACAACTATAGAATCTTCCTGGAACACCAACTTTGTCTTTTTCTCCAGGAAATTTCTGTATCTGACCCCTAAAAGAGGGGGTTTAAACTAAATGCAGATACAATTTATCCTGCTTTACTTGACTTCGGCAAATTCAAGATATTTAACTGGCTTTTCTGCTGAGAGTTTGCAACACCATGTGTCACTTTATGTTCTTCCCAAAGCCCACTGGATAGGTACAGGTTGTCACCCTCTAAGAGCTCCTTGGCACTAGCCACCTCTTTCCCCCTTTAACCACAGAACCTTACTATTTCTTAAATATTAGCAGGACATCAAAAAAACCTGCTAAACAATCTTTAATCTTCAAACACATGGATCTGAGATACTATCTGGGTAACCTGAGGTAACAGCACTGAAGAACTGCACACTTCACAAATATGGTTTTCTTTTTGAATACAACCTTGATTTACCCATCATAGGAGTAAGTCTTCACTCAAAGAACTCAAACTGAGCACCTTTTTTCTACAAAACCATGAACCACTAGAAGAGGAGAAATTGTAAATGTTAAAAAGAAACCAAAAGGAATAAACGGACCAAAAGTAAAGGTTTGTCATTATTACATTTAAGTGTAATGAGCTGATAATTTAAAACATTTCCTAATTGTCAAGATGAGTCTCTTGTTCTAAATTACAGTGCCCAATGGCACAAATAAATATGGAACTGTAACTCTAGCATTTACTATATTTAAAGATACTTTCTTGTTCGTGTTCTTCCCTTTCACATTAATAATCATATTAATAAAGTAAGAATCAAAGCAAATTTACTTTCAAACACTTACACTTAAAGGTTCTTGACATATTTAAGCCACAAAAATATTTTAAGACAAGTTAACACAATGCACAGCCTATGCTGTTCCTCCCATTTCTATACAACTTACTGCAGACAGTTCCAAATCCCCAAAAAACAGGATTTTAAACAGCAAATGGAGTGATGAGGCACTGGAACAGCTGCCCAAGGAGGTCGTGGAGTCACCATCTCTAGAGGTATTCAAGAAATGCATAGCTGTGGCACTTCAGAGCATGCTCTAGTGGCTGAGGTCATGGGTGGTTTCTTGTTTGTTTTGGGGTTGGTTTTTTTTGTTTTCTCTGGTTTGGGGTTGGTTTTTTTTGTGTTGGTGGTTGGACTCAGTGATCTCAGAGGTCCTTTCCAACCATGATGATTCTGTGATTTGGAGGTTCATTAGACACTACTTAGTAGTACAATATTTTAATCTTGGGAAAAATGAATTCAATTAATTATTAATTAATAACACTGGTGTGCTCCCAACAATATTTTGCTTACACTAAGACTAGTTTTAAAGGATACTGTAGTAATAGGAGCAACTGCTAACCCAGCAATGTCAAAGTATTTTATCTGATCAAGGAAAAAAAACAACCTGCACCCACATATAACAGACAATTTAAACACCAATTAGAAACTTACACCTGAAAATGGTTATATTCTATATACCTAAGTGATGTACACTAATATGAACATTTTGTTTTATACTAGGGTTTACACTGTTCCCCAAATAATATGTTTTGTTATCTATATTAGTAGTGCATTTAACTTTGCTATACAATGATTAATTTCAGACTGAACAATTGGTTATTTTCCTGTAGCTTCTTAAGTTTTCCAACATCCAGCAAGTTTCTTTAAATAAAGTTAGGATTCACAACCAGTAAGGATTTTCCTGTACTCAAACACAAAAGTACTCAAATGTTAATTAAAACTGAGACTGGACTATTTAACATGCATGCAAGTCTAACTCTTTAATGATTGATACTTTAGCCTTGCAAAGCTGTATGACACACTTGTTTTGCTGCAGTGGAAAGTCCCAGGAGAGTGGAGAGGTGCCCACAGTGGCACTGGGGGGAGGCTTGGGCACAGCAAGAGCTCAGCATTGTCCTTATGGTCTCTGGAGCACTTCTGGGCCCCAGTGTCCTGGCTGCTGGCCACGGAGGGCAGCAGCTGACTCCAGGCTAATCCTACCAGAGGTTGCTCCCAGGGAGGCAGATGGGTTATACAGCCCTTGCCAGGAGTTTCATGATATCCTTGTCCCTCCCTGCAGGATCACACAGCTGTCACAGGAGCTGCAGACCAGCTGTAAGGCAACCCACCCAGGCTCCTCCTCGGATGTCACTGCAGACAGGGCCTTGTGCTCCTGCTCCCCAGCCCTACCCCAGCCCACAGCTGCTCCTCTCTGATGATTCAGCAGCAAAGCAGTTCTCCCTGCCAGGCTGGAGGAATCCCCAGCAAGTAAGAGAGCTGGTTTGATGTGCTACGCTCAATTGCTGGGGCAGGGAGCCAGTGTTCCTTGCACAGGCATAGCCCAAGAAATGCAAACTCACATCTTCAAGTCCTTCTCTTATTTAACTCACCTCTAGTGAAGTCATAATACAATAACTTGCTCAAGTTCAACAGATACAAGAAAATAATAAATACTATGATTTTTTCCTCTCTACTGTCCATACTTCATTTGGCCAAAGCTGTCCATGATCATCTTCCTCTCTTGTATTACTAGTCTTTGAAAAGTAGTATTTGGGGATCAAGTTTATATTTGGAATGGCTTACTAAACACAGGTACCAAACAGAATCTGCATTAATGTAACTGATTAAAACAACAGCTTATGAAAAAATTAAATGAACAATACCTGTAAGGCAGAGAATAAGTAAATTATTCCTGAAGGCATATTGATACTCACAGGAAGAGCATCATCAATATTAATGGACAGTCTCACCCACACCAGATGCAATAATCACCATCAGCCCAAAACTAATCACCCTGCATACATTCCTAGGGCCCATTTAACAACTTAACCTACCAAGGAAAAAGCTACTTCGCTGCAACATGTCTACATGCAACAGGTGATACACAGCACCTACTCTCTCTGCTTCACACAGGCTTCACATCCCTTCTCTGTGCTAGTTTCCAGTAAATCTAAGCAGATTTTCCCCAATATTCACTGAAATGGATATTTAATATTTCTTTTTTCACCTTCTTAATAATGAAAAGAAATTATGGTCAGAAGTGCCTTATTTAATTATTTGACTTCTCCTGAACAATTATGTCCTTCAATAAACTTGCCACTGCTCTTGATTGGTTTGGTTTTTTTTTAAGTGTGCCAAGAAAGACTACTGATAATCCAGTATGCCCAAATGTCTCCTCAGGATGGATACACCAAGCTTACTTGGGTCAAAGGGAACTGTTTTTCAAAGCTTTAAGCATATCCCAATCCCCTGCACTTAGAAAGTTTAGCCCAACATCTTGTTTCAGTCATGCAGATTAAACACTTTGTAGGCTCTGAGCCACTGCTCCTGTTCAGGCTCTAACTTGGGTGGCTTCCAAGGCAAATCAGTGCATGGAGCATGCTTGAGAGTTTGCAGAGACGCCAAGCCCAGAACCCAGTATTACACACAGTATAAAATGAAAATTACTTTTCATTGTTAACATATTCCCATATATAACCTGGCATTCATGATTTACAGACAAACAAACGTAGGTTGGGCTAATTAACTACACAGAACAAACAATTCAACCTTTTATAGCTGCTTTACATACCATTTCCTTTCAACACTGCAGTTGTCCTAAAAATAATTTGATTTTTTGTGAGCGCTGATGTGTGCACAAAAATCAGTTGTTGAAACCAAAGCATGAAATTCTTACCAGATTCATGGTTCTTTTTCTGATGCTACAGACAGTATGAACAGCAGAAGTTTTCTGCTCCTATTGAATAATTATGCATTCAGTCCAAATGCACTGATTCTTCTGAGCTTCTCAGAAGTGAGTATTTCTATAATTAAGAGTTATTAATCCAAGTAATAAGCAGTTGGCTTTCAGCACCATCTCTGAACGAAGTGTTGGCTGCTTGACTGCACTCAGATAAAATGTCCTTTTGCAAAATTCTGTAGTGTATCTCAGCTCAAAAAAAAAAACCCCAACAACAAAGATTACTTCACATTCCTGTTCAGCCTTGCTCAGCCTTGTTAAATCCTGATGGGACATTTCAACATGACAAGCACTGGGACTTTTTCCTTTACAGGCTTACTCCTGACCTGGAGGTACAACTGCTAAGAGCCAACACCTTTAGTTGAACTATGGTAAATCCCGATTTTTAAAAATACCCTTAGCACTAGAGTTAAGTTTCCTGGGGAAATAAAGAAAAAAGGCAAGCAGAAGTCATTGGAAATCAAGTAGTGTTTGATGCTCCTACTCAGGTGGTACATAGATTTTACACTTAAACAAAAAGCAACAGGTTACTGACCATATTACCCAGTAAACTCCCTCTAAATTATTCAGCTTGGCTTCTAACATTCCATTGTGTCATGAATAATTGTCTGATATGTGGAGTGATTTTAAGAGTTTCAATACATGTTTTATGTCCCACTAGTAAATCTCTTACCTTCAGAATCCAAGGCCTGAATTTTTAGCTCCAGTGGTGAATCTTCAAGATAGAGTTCTCTTGTCGTGGACACAATCTGGATGCCATGAATTGTATCAACTATAGCATCACAACGAAGCACTTGTCCAGTCACTTGAAAAGGTATCAGGAAGAGCACATGAAATCAGTAACACTGGATGTGCTCATCAACAGCACTAACAAGATGAAATGCACCTCGATTTAGTTAATGTCACCAGACACTGACAATGAAGGAACTGAAAACTAGGTCATGACCTTAAAAAAGAAACTCTAAGTCAAATGGTGATTGTGGCTAAGTAAGCAACAAAAGCAGTTCCCTTCCTCACTGAACTTTAGAATAAACCTGAAATATTGTGGCTTCCATTTGGACAGTTACAGATGTTTTCTCTGAACACATATTTAGAGTTCCTGCAGTGTAACTGTCAGACATGCCTCATGCCCTAGAGAATTTAATTACTTTTACTCATAGACAATAAACTCCTATATACTTCTTCATTTAGTGACTGCAAGATATTTAATTGACCATCTGTTTTTGCCTGTCATTATAAAAACTAACCAAGTATATTGTATGACAGACACAAAGACAATTCTAAGTGCAAAACATCTGAATTTGCAATATATAAAAAGTAGGTACTGAAAATTATTCTCAGCTACCCCTCCCCTTTTTTTTTTTTTAGAAAAGAACTACCTGCTGTATCATTAATACCATTAACACTTATTTGAGGCCTTTAACAAGCAGAACTTCATGCAAAGTCTAAAATTACTATGCACATTAACAGAAATGTCTTGGTTTGTGCACTTTTAAATCTTGACTTTGCTTCCGGAGGATGCCAAAATGCCCATAAGCAAGTAAGGATGTGCTTGCAGAAGTTAAAACTTACCTATATCTTCAGCAAAAATGATACTTGTCATACGTGTGGGCTGAGAGGACTGTGCCTGCACAACAGCCTTCTGGGAACACTGCTGCCCATCCTGGCCTGCTGGCTCTACGCTGGCAACCTCCGGCCTGCTAGAGGACCTGCAAGATGTTTTTGCTGTGTTAGCAGGTTTTAGGTTACCACTAGACAGAAATCAGAAGTTTAAAAGCCACCAACACAATAGATATGAGAGATGACACATGGTCAGGACCTGACTTTCATGAGCACTAGGTGAGGTGGGGGAACACAGAGCAGACACCCACACACAGCATGCTCTGCACCATCACATCTTCACTGCCAAATGCAATTCCACCAGTTCAGAACCACACCCCACTGCTTCTTAATGAAGTTACAAAGCCTTTGGCCTGACTATTAATTGGCTGAGAGGCATAGCACAACATACAGAATACTGAAGTAAAAGGTAGTTTTAGCTAACGCTCTATTCATCACCCATAATAGCATTTTCATAACAAGTATGAAACAAGTTCTGAAACAGTGGAAGCTTCCCCTGATGATAGAAAGTAACAATTATGTGTATTTGCTACAGCACAGGCTCTGAATGAGTAAGAAACAACATTTTTTAATCAGGAATTTTTTTTTAAAAAATATATTTAATCTGTCTGTCTGAAGCAGGTAATGCTCTGTAAAACATGCAAAGTTGTACCAGCATCTTTGGTGAAATGGAAGCCTTCATGGAAATCTGACCTGAAATTGATGCATCTGTTACTTCCTGCCCTGACGTGTATGGCTCTTCTAAAGACAATGGCTTCAGGAAGCAGCGTGTGGGAAGCTCAGCAAGGACATTAACCCAGAGCTCACTTCCTGTGAGGCAAAAATGTCAAGATGATAAAAAAAAAAAGTTGAGTGCTCAAAACAACGAAAATAATTGAGCAGGTTATAACTCTTGCAACTAGTTAAAGAAGGTTACTCTCCAAACTGGGATAACCTGAAGCCCTGGTTCGTGGCTGCTGTGCACAACTCCTTGCTCCTTCAGAGGGAGCAGAAAGGCAGCTCCAGCTTGGAGCCAGCACCCTGCTTAAGCCTCTAGTGAATTAAGGGTCTGAAACAGCCTTCCCTGTTTGCTTAGTTACCCTGGGACAAAGCTCCTTCACAAGGGTCCTTTGAAGGATTAATGCAATGAAAGAAAGCACTGATGACAGATCTGTTGGGCATTGCTTCTCCACATGACAGCAGTTCTTATGAAAACATTGCAGTAGCTGGTAAATGCAACCTAACATGGGAAAGACGGTGAAGCTCCATTGATTTAGACTTTTCTGGAGGATGTTAAAAAATGCTTACCTGGAATCTATGGGGAAAATCTTCTAACTTGGTAAGGAGCTGGAGGAGTGTTTCAAATAACCAAAAATGCCATACCTACCATTCTCCCAGACTTACCTTTTACCTACTTTGATTACTGGCAGAACCAACCAACCAAAAACAGTGAAGAAAAAGAATTGTTAACTAAAATTGTACCCATTTCCAAAAAGAACATATCACGATATGTTCACTAATCTTAGAGTCAGCAGCTGCAGTCTGGGTGAACATGGACCAACTTGGTTGTAGTCACTGGAATAAAACTGCAAATCCTGATTTCAACCTTAAGCAATGAAAAGCACAATTCTGAAGACAAATCCAGTTGTGCAAGACACCAAGAACCCTTTGGTTTGAAGCAGTCACTAAGCCAGTGAAGACAGCACTTCTCACAGAACTTCAACAGGAAAAAAATACATTTGTGTCAGCTCTCTGGCTCCCTTCATATGGATCTGGGTCTTATCATACTATGCTATCCAAACAGTGAGGCCCCCAAAGCCTGCAATCCAAGGGAGCAAAACCCCACTCCAAACTTTAATTGTGCATGCTAGTGGCAGTGCAGAGGAGGCTGAGGGGACATCTCATTGCCCTCTACAAATACCTGAAAGGAGGTAGCAGTGAAGTGGATGCTGGCCTCTTTTTCTAAATAATGACAGGACCAGAGGAAATGGTCTGACCATTGGCAGAGGAGGTTTAGACTGGATATTAGGAAGAATTTCTCCACTGACAGAGTGATGAGGCACTGGAACAGCTGCCCAAGGAAGTCGTGGAGTCACCATCTCTGGAGGTATTCAAGAAATGCATAGCTGTGGCACTTCAGAGCATGCTCTAGTGGCTGAGGTCATGGGTGGTTTGTGTTGGGTACTTTCTTGTTTGTTTTGGGGTTGGTTTTTTTTTGTTGTTTTCTCTGGTTTGGGGTTGTTTTTTTTTGTGTTGGTGGTTGGACTCAGTGATCTCAGAGGTCCTTTCCAACCATGATGATTCTGTGATTTGGAGGTTCATTAGACACTACTTAGTAGTACAATATTTTAATCTTGGGAAAAATGAATTCAATTAATTAATAATACTGGTGTGCTCACAATAATATTTTGCTTAAACTAAGACTAGTTTTAAAGGATATTGAAATAACAGGAGTAACTGCTAACCCAGCAATGTCAAAGTATTTTATCTGATCAAGGAAAAAAAACAACCTGCACCCACATATAACAGACAATTTAAACACCAATTAGAAACTTACACCTGAAAATGGTTATATTCTATATACCTAAGTGATGTACACTAATATGAACATTTTGTTTTATACTAGGGTTTACACTGTTCCCAAAACAATTATTTATCTATATTAGTAGTGCATTTAACTTTGCTATACAATGATTAATTTCAGACTGAACAATTGGTTATTTTCCTGTAGCTTCTTAAGTTTTCCAACATCCAGCAAGTTTCTTTAAACAACGTTAGGATTCACAACCAATAAGGTTTTTCCCATACTTGGCTGGCAGGCTTTTTAAGCTGAGCATGCAGATCTGATTCAATACAGGCATTCTAAAATAAGCACTATATGTATGTGACCGACTTTTATTATTTAATTCTTCACATTGCTTAACACTCTTTTTCAATAGATTTTTTTATTATTATTAATTTGATGGTTTGGAATTCTTACAGTCTGAAACTGATTTACAAAACAACAGGCACTTCACTGTGCTTTGTATTTGTAACATAGGGCTGAGTATTGTAATACATAATCACTCCAGTTTAAACTAAGAGCAGTGCTATAAAACTAAATCTAATTACAGGGTATTCTTCAGACCAGAAAAAGGAACAAAGAAACTAAAAGTTTGTGTTGCATTTTAACTGTGAATTTACATACCTGCCACAATTGTAGAGAAACTTCTAAGCTTTTGCAGCTGAATGCTAGTTAACTCTTAGTTGTCACTGGAGTAGGGGATTTGAGATTAGATACTATCTGGCCTCTAAACAGGAGGTAGAATATCAGACATATTTTTTACTTTTTAAATACAAATACATTTTTAGTTTTATTACTAACAGGATGTCTGTTACTTTAGGCAATTACCTAAGCTGGGCAGGTGAAGGAGAAGCCTGCCTTTCTGAGCCTTGGTTTCCTTTTAATTTATATTAAAAACCAATTTGCGTTATTACTGTTTTTATACACCATAACATGTGCATTATTTGACACCCGCATTATAATTCAGCAATATCAGAAGTACACTGTGTTTACAGCTACATCTGATTCAGGGTCAAGTACAGAAAGGCTAAAGCACTAGTCAAACAGACTGTGCATTACAGTGGCATCACTGCTGTAACACACACAGGAGTCACTATCACATCCTGGGTGAACACGAAAAA
This sequence comes from Chaetura pelagica, assembly GCF_000747805.2. NCBI lineage: Eukaryota > Metazoa > Chordata > Aves > Apodiformes > Apodidae > Chaetura > Chaetura pelagica. The sequence goes on along the minus strand of NW_009952358.1, from coordinate 495,051 downwards.
GAAACTTTTGCTTTAAAACGACATCCAAGACTGCAGTTTCTATCACCTTCCAATTACAGCAGAGCTTCAGCAGCACGTCAGTGTGTGATATTGAGAGCTAGGCTGGTCTGAGGTCAAAATTAGATCCTGAGAAGCAAGCAATGGGAAACATTTCTGGCACTAGCTCTTGATCCCATACCAGTGCCTGCAAGAAAGAGCAAGGCAGGGGAGCAAGCACTAGAAAGAAAAATGAGGAAGTGAGGATAAAAAAAAAAAGCTCATAGAAGTCCCAATATTTATTTCCCTCCAAATAAAATCCTACTTGCTGAGGAATTAGACACTTGCAATAAAGACTGCCACATCCTCTTGCTGATTTCATTTCACTCATGATTTTCACCTCATCCCTCCTACAGAGGACCATGTACCAAGATTGTTTCTAAAGATATACCCAAACATTTGCCTGCATTTTTTAATTGACTGTTCTGTAATATCACCTGTGACTACTTCAAGGATCATACTTAATTTAGCTATCAGCTAGTTTAAAGACCAGGCAAGTATTACTTTCTCCCTCACTCTAGTAATACTCTGCTGATTCTTACTGCTTCAGCATTTTACAGTGTTTTGTCAGCTCTTCAGACTAAACTCAACTGATTAAATTAGCAAAAATCCACATTAGTGGAGACTCACTACGACTGTCAACTGACCTAATTTTTTAGGCTTTGTATCTGGCATATGGGCAGATACATAGCCAGAAGGAAACTAGATTGTAAAGGTTTTCCAGAGTTTGGTAAGATTGGATTGCCTAACATCTTAAGTATTACCTGGTTTCTAGTCCCTCCTGGGACTAACACTGTTGACATATACAAATCAGAGAAGAGACACAAGAACAGGCAACTGCCATTATATAATAAAAAATAGATTCCCAGAGAACCATGGACATAGGAACTGAAGCCATTCCAAATAAAACACCAAGGGAGCCTGGCAGAGTTCCCTCAACTCTAAGGGATTTTTCACAACACAGTGGCAGATTATCTACTGTTCACTCAATCCTCTCCTAAAATGTTTGTTACTGTAGTGGGAAAACAAAAAGCAGCAAAAACACCCTCCATCCCATTCTGCTTTAAAAGCAAATGAAAACATCACGCAACACAGAAAGAGCCAAGGATGAAGCTTTTGCTCATGGGATTCTATAATGGTGATCAGCTGGCATGTCCATTAACTTCAAAGGAAGCAGAGTTAAGCCAGTGATGATCGTTCTCAAAACCCAACCCAGATGCCCAACTGTAACTTGGATATTGTGTCAAATCAATGGGTGGCCAAAGCATTTCACTGTTAAGTGCTTATCTCTACATTTTCTAGCTGAATGAAGGAAAACAGAACACCACACTAGTGACAGTCATCTTTCAACTAAGAGAATGTAATGAATACAGGATGGTCTACACGAGTTGTTCTGAAATTAGCTTAGCCTGATTTCAAATTAGAAAATGAAACTAAACACTGGCAGTATACTTCCAAAATATAACTGTCTATATAACTGTCTAACTATTTTGCATTATTTCAGATTATACATTCTTCTCAGACTTCTCACATGTAGACACCCTTGAAGCTTCAAGTACTAAGGCAAGACTCACACCCAGTGAGACCAAAGTCTTAAAACATGTTGTGGGTGTTCAGCAACAACAGCTGCCCCAAATCAACAACAGTTCCTACTATTTCTGTCCTTCCCAGGCAAGTTATGCTCAGATTCAGAAAAAGTTTTTTCAACAGTAAACCTGCACTGCAGGTTGACACATCAGCTGAGAGAAAAAAAAAAAAATACTTCTTCTGCCTCTTCAGTGCTGGCAGAACATGGATGCTGCAGATTCACCCTGCCTGCTCTGGTTTTGAGCCAACATACTCAGGTAACACCAACCTGAGCCACAGCAGCACAGCCCATCTTCCCTGTACCAGCAAGGATAGCTCAACCCAATTCTAAGCTTATTCTAATATCTACAAAAGCTTGAAGCCACACTGGGAAAGCACATGCTGCAGTTCAGCCAGCCTACCTAGCAGTCAGCAGGGCAGGCACCTCCCAGGGAGAGGGAGAACATTTTGCTGCCTGCTATAATGGCTTTGTAAGCAGGAAATGCAGAGCAGGTGAGAACCAAAATGGGGCTAACAACCACTATTTAGGATGTCATTTCGTAATATGGGAATTAACAGTCAGTATCTCACAAAAAACATTTTTCATTGAGAGTCAAAGACAGGGTTTTTTTAGACCCATGCTAAACTAGGTAATTCACAGAACAACAAAAACCCTAGATTATCAGAGATCAGATTGTCAGTCTTACAGCACATCTTACAGACGTCGATCAGCAACACTTAATATATAATTTTAAAACACATAAGCCACAACTTACTTCCCATGGAGTGATAAGATCAAGTTAAAACTCAGTATCAGAAACACGACAAGATAAGGAGCTAGAAAAGGAGCTTTGCCAGCCAACATTGCAACAGCAGTGCTCTGTGTAGGTTTTGGGTTCTCTGGAAGTAGCTGTGCCCAGGCACCACTCAGCCACTGGATCTTACTCCACCTGCTCCTCTCACAACAGCAATTAACTTTTTGTAACATCAGTGAGGGCTTCAGTAGCACATACTTTTATTTAAGGTGGCAATAAACTCTCCTTCATTATCTTTGCAACAAACATGGTACAGGGCCATCATCACCTTCCAACTGATTCCTATCAGTGTAACCTTTCTGTAACAAAACTCTGACTTCAGTGGTTCAAATTGGATCAGTTGTGTTTCTCAAAAGTAACTCTTGAAGCCTAAACTTTCCACCAGTTCTCACCATGCATTTCAATGGACAAGATATGAAATAATATCACAGACACGTGAGACTACTTATTCACTTCAGATAATTTCTGCTACACCATGCAGTATACCTTGGGGGAAAAAAATGGGGTGTTTTTTTGTGGGTGTTCCTCCACCCCCCCTCCAGCTGTTATTGGGAAGGCAGATTTCAAGGAGAGAATCTGGCTTCTGAATGCTTTCATTCTTCCAGGTTTTGTTTCTGGATTAAGGTAATTAAAAGATAAATACAGAAGTAATTTAAATGCTAAATATATCCACACAGATTCTGTTTTGTCCCTGAAGATAGTGCCACGTACAATATTTACAGATGGGAACAATGCATGCTGTGAAAACAAAGCTTCTACCAAAAAATAATTGTAACATAAAGGCAACCCAAACTGCAGAAGGAATAAGCATCTTGAAAAATCAGAAAATACTTTAAAGCAATGCTTTTAACTTCATCATTACTCCCAAACTGCTGGGATGATGATAGAATTTGACCTTTTCCCTTTGAATCACTGGAATTCTCAGACACCACTGCAATCACTTTGAAAACCTCCTGCTTTCAGAAGTAGACTTGAAGCCTCAAAGGAAAACTAGAAAGAAGTAAGGTCACTACATGCCATAAACTGATTTTTCATTAAATTGGACACTCAGGTATGAATTTGGAATGTTTTGAGATGAGTAATTAAGTCCTTGAAACATTCAAAGGATGTATTTTGAAGACAGGTCCTGCTGTAAGTCAATAACAGCTTTCATACACCTCATCTAACCTCACAATCACCCGTATTACGCAAACTCAGTCCCCTCTCCAGACACGAGGGGCCTCAATGTTATAATTTCAATTCTAAATCTCATGCATGCAAATCCACCCATCATTTTACAAATTCTGGGTGAGAAATAGCCACAACTTCTTAAGTCCTTTTGTTTGGTACTTCTGCAGTTTAATGGCCTCCTTCCAGCAACAGCTACCCGCAGCTCTAACAGGAAAGTACAGGAAATTTGTCAGCAAGTAGCTGTGCAGTTGCCTGCCCCTCCAACAACTCCAGGCCTGGGGTGGCAAGGATGCAGAGGGAGAGCAAGCTGCAGATGCAACCTGGCAAACACGCTCTGAGCACCTCAGTGAGCATTACTGCTTCTGCTCCACCACACACACACACAGCAACTGCTTCCTTCTGATGGTTTTGTGAGCACGTGTTGTTCTGCCCATGTGCTCAGCACCAAGGCCTCTGCAAGAAGAGTTTTACCTTTTAAAACTTGACCTTGTTTATCCCCAGGTGATGCGCTCAGGCTGTTGCCTAAAGCTTTCAGCAGCACCCAACTTAGCCATGTGCTACAACTCCTTTCTGCCCATACCCCAAACCCAAAAAGCTGTCAGACCTTCATGACTGACCACAGCCAGGGAAGGGGAACTTCTACACCAGCAGCAGCAGCATCCTGAGCCCTCCCCACACACATGGGGCTGCAGGGCAAGGGTATGTGGGGCAGCAGGGTGAGCACATCCTGAGCCCCGGGGTGCTCTCCCCACACACATGGGGCTGCAGGGCATGTGGGGCAGCAGGGTGAGCACACAGGGCACGTGTGGGTTAGAGGGACAAGCAGGGCGGGCTTGCTTGGGGTGAGAGGCACCTTTGGGCACCCAGCCATGGGGGGCACCTGCCCCTCAGGAGGGACCTGCCCCTCAGGAAG
>NW_009952358.1:466097-488817 GCF_000747805.2 Chaetura pelagica | reverse complement strand
GCAGGCCCCCGCCCGGGTTCCACCACGCAGGAAACGGCTCCCTCCCTGATGGCTCGGTCGGGTTTTTGCCGCCCACATCCTGCCGGCCCCGGCGGGGCAGCAGTGAAACCAACGAGGCGTTTGCAACCCCCGTGCGGAAAGGGACAAACCGCTCTGGGCGGAGGGTTTCTCAATCAAAATTAGTCTCTGAAGGGCAGGGTGAGAGGATGGAAAAGCGTGTTTTGGAGCCTGTCTGCGTGAGGGGCTTCCTGCTGGCTGGTAGCTCCCAGATGACTACAGATTGCCCTGTGAAGAGGCACGTGTGGATCAAATCTGGTGTCCTGTATCTTTGCATCTGTAGATTTCGGTGAGATTTGCAGGTCTCCTCGTGTCTGACAGGTGGTCAGGGCCTGGCACATGCAGGAATGGCTGTGACCAACCCAGCATAGCCTGGCAGTTGGCTGGCAGGACAGAACAGCCTACACCTGCTCGATTGAACTGGAGCTTTCATGTTTGGGTTTTAGCTTTGTACAGTGTACTTTACTGTAGAGTAGCCTGTAAGGTTTAGAGTTAAGAATAAGAAAAAACCCATGTTTGCAAGATTTTCACTAAAAAGGTCCGTATAAAAATGAGATTAGGCTACTACAAGCAGCTAATCTAATGACTTCCCTTCAGTCAACTTTGAAGAGACTCAATTACTGCTCATGTGCGGAAACGCCCTCAAATGTATAAGTTGTCAGATCAAAGGCTTGTAACCAGCCCAGGAATGAGAAGTGTAGGGCTACCACACAAACAGACTTGATAGTGAATCATAGCCCTATAAGATGTATTTCAGTAACTGTCAGCCACAGAACAACTTAAAACTGCTACATGCATCCATCTGGCACGTAAGGAAGTATCGTACACATACATTGACAGCCACTTTTTTTTTTTCCAGGTTAGTAACTCCTGCTCATTACTGTTCCAAACTACAATCCTGGCATGTTAAAGGAAGGATGAGGTTTTGGTAGCTCAACATGGCACACTTTCTAAATCTGCACACACCTTGGTGTTCACCTTTAGCCCCTGGTGCTCAGCACAACCCAGACCTGCCTCCCATGAGCCCAGCTCCAGGTGTTCCCCTTGTGTGGGGCAGGATGGGTCCTGTCCAACTACTGCAGATTTTTGGTGCCTGAAAGGCTCCTGTCAGGGTACATCACATTGGAAACAGCTTGAGGAGCTAGGAAAGGAAGGGGTTTTCTTCACAGGTGTGCAATTTTCACCCCCATGAAGACCATGGTGTGTCAGACTGCTATCACCTTGTCCTGGGCAGCACCTTCTGCAAGCCCTGCTGAAGGCGGAGTGGAGTGAGGTGGTATTCTTTTTTAAATAGGACCTATAAATTAAATGTATATATATGTGTATCTCCTAAATTGATTCCATTCTAAATCCTATGGATTAGAAAAACCCTACAAAATAATCCATTGTGGATGTGGGTATTACATGACATACCACAGGTTATCGTACATACAGCGATGCTAACAGCTAAGCCAAGCAACAGGTCTTTTGTTATAAAAATACCAACGTTCTATGTCCTTATATTTTTCAAGTAAGAAGACTTACTTTCCTCTTTGTGTCCTAGGGGAAAAACACAAACCAAAACAAAACCATGTAGGAAGACCAAAGTGCAGAAAAAGGTGAAGAAGTTGAGACAAGGAACTTGGTGATACGTGAACCCTGCAAACCAGGTGAACTCCACAAGCAGTTATGGTCTGAGCTGCTTGGAGCTCCTCCAAGGAGCACAGTAAGTAGCTAGATTTCATCAGCCAGCCTAACAGGAGCTCACTCTTTTTCTGTGTATTGCTCAAAAGTCTGGTAGAACAGCATGGGAATTGGGACACTTTAGGTAGAAGATGAAAAAGGAGGGAAGTTTTAACCATCACTGACAAACCTGTAATCATTTCACACATGAACATCAAGGAACACATTTGTGTGTTCAGTGTTTGGAATCTAGAAGTGGAATATAGAAATCACAATTTTATATTTGATTTATTTTTTTACCCTGTATTTTGTAAACATATTTCAAAATGTTTGTTTTACCTTCTGGTGGTGATTGGACTTGTACTTGGTAGTGGGTGGCATTGTACTACTACTCAGTTCACTTGGCTGCAGATGTTTTTGCTGAAGGCTTAAATGAACTGGTGATTTATGGTAGGGATAAACATGATAACAGAATTTCTGTGTATTGAATTTTTTTTTTTTACAAGCTTTGAACAAATTGGAAAGTGCTCTTCAAATACTGTTGTATTTTGTAAGCCAAAAGTCAGGCAGGTATTACAATCTTTATTTGTCCTTGTTGTCAGCATGCATTCATAGGTATCATCATTTCAACAGATGTTTTGTGGCAAGATGTCTTCACCATTCATGGTGCATGGGAGAGATCATGCTTCTGGAATTAATTAAAGCTATTTAGTGAATGAAGTTATTGTGAGGAGGACCTGCCTGTCCTTACCTACAACAGAGAAATTGTGTATATATATGCAGCAAGAGAAGGGGACAATAATTTTGGAATTAAGGTAGTTAAATTCTGCGCAGGAAGACCAGATGCTGTCCAGGGACATCACCTGAGACTTTACTCAGTTCAAATTTAGGTATCATAGAAGTTAACCAGTACTCATCTATTCTAAGCAAGTAGCTTATACAGGACTTTATATTTACCTAGGAGTATTTCTTTTCAATATTTATTCAGCTAGTGTTATATTTATCAGTACCTCAGCAAAGCTATTCCATTTTCTATGCCAGAGGACTGTGTGCTGCTGGACAGTTCACTTCTCACTGCAGCTTCTGCTTGTGCATTACTCATTTTCTGAATGCACACCATGAAATTGTGTGGTCTGATTTAGAGAAGAGCTGAACTTTACAGCTGCAATTTAAGTCACTGGAAGCTGGGCCCAGAAAGATAGATGGTGTGAAAAGCTCTGGCAAATCAAGCCTCTACACCTCAAATTGCTCGACAAAATACAGGTGTTATTTTTTCTTTACTCTTTCTGTCAATCAATCTGTAACCTTCCTTCACAGGCATGTTATGAAGATAATTTCAGTAAAGACTCAGATATTAGGGAGGGATGTGATGAAATAGCCCATGACTAAATCAGAACAATGTGTTTACAGTTAATGTAATTGCAGCTGAGTAGATAAGAAGTAGATAGTGGGTACCTTTCCTCCTGTGCTGTGAATGAGGTGAAAAAAATGTCTTTATCCCAGTGCTTCCTGGCTTTTAGAAGCAGGTTTTGCAACATCAATATGTCTTTACTTTCTTTCATCAGTAGTGTATGGTGAAGAGTATTCAATGTGTTACTGGAAAATTATAGTTTCTCAAATACTTCTTAGACTTGAGTGATATTCATAAGAAGCAGCAAAGCGCACTTAGGACCTTAAAGCTTATTGATGAAACATGACAGGTAAGTACAGCAATTAAGTCTGACAAATCTTTCAAAGCATACTCAAAACCATACTAAGCAATTGTAGGAGTACAATAAGGCAGGAGACACTGATGAGCAACTCTGCAGTTTCCGTTACGCAGTAAAATTAGGAAGTGAATTTTCTGGTTACTGAAATGAAAGTCATGCCTTGCAGCACTATGTTAGCATTACAGATATTCTGGGTAGAGTAGGCTGGGAGGCAGGCAGTGTAGCTGCTTGCTCTGTGAGAAGTTAGTAAAATCATGGGTTGACATTGCATAGTTGCTGCAGTGCTCATCTTTCTTTTTCCATGCTGCAGTGATGAGACCAGCACAGATTCAGCACATCCTTCTCACACTCAAATGACAATGCAAAGAATGTTGGTGGGGTGGCTGGCATGGCAGGGAATTGGAACAGGATGGATGTATCAGGAGTATCATTTTACACACATTTCAATGTACACCTGAGTAATTCTGATAAAGAACCAAAATGGAAATTGCTTGGCCACAAAGAATGCAATTATAGAACTATAGAGGGAGTACTGTAATGAGCTGCTTAACTGTGAGAGGGATAAAGGCAAACAATAAATGGTTATTCTCCAAGCAGCTGAACCATTTGTGGGAAAATTATGTTCTAAAGAGATGTAAGAGGCAATCAAAATACATGCAGTAAATAACAAAACATCAGCTGCTGATAGTGTTTGAACCGAAGTAAAAAATAGAAGGGGGAGAGTTACTGAAAGATCTTACAAACTCACTTGTCTGATCTGAAGATCAGAACACACTCCCAAGGAAGTAAGGGGACATACTTGGATTAAATCTTGACATTAAGAATTTTCTGCTCAAACGATATGTTTATAAAGCTAGAGAAAACCTCTGTGAGTGTATTGTGAGGTCACCTGCTGTTCACAGTGAAATAATTTTAAATCCTTGTTCAAAGCAGTATTTGAATGGCACAGTGATGATGGTGCCTATTTGCCTGTCTTCCCTTGAATCTCCTCAGTGCTCTCGCTGCCTTCAGATCTCAAGGATGAACAAGATGTGTGTCTTTTGGCAGTACAAGGTCTTGCAGGGTTCATCATGTTCAGGAAGGCTAAACCAACTTGATGGGAGCACTAACATTTGTTTAATATCAGGGTTATGCACGTGTGCATTCCTGGATTGAGGCCTAAGACTGACATATTTTGAAGAAAACCTCAGGTTCTAGGGTCCATTTAGGGCATTGAAGGCTACTCAAAAGCCATCAGGCCAAGGGACACCTGACTTTATTTTCAGGCTTTTCATATTTAAAAATGTATGAATAATTTAAATCTTGTAAAATGCTTCTCTACAAAAACAAACAAACACCAAAAAGCCCCTCACAAATAAAACACAAACCACCACTCGAAAAAAAACCCAACTCTGAATAATTGCAACCCAGAAGGTGAAAATCCAGTACAATGATAAGGCAATGAGATGTGGAGGATTAGAGTGTACTGGGTCAAGCTAACTCAAACCAGTTCTAACCATAACTCTTGCAGGTGTGTCTATACTCCTGTCTTAACAGTATCAGGCCAGCTCTGTGTAGTTTCAGCAGGTAAACACATTGCATACAATTTAACTGTAACAACAGTTTCATTAAACTGGAAGACTCAGGGCTCACACAGTAGAACGATGCCAAATATTCTGCACTATCATTCTCATGAACCTCTCAAATAAAATCATATTTGACTTAAAAGCTAAAGAGTGGCTGGCAAATAGTAGTAACAGATTTAATGAACAGACTGTTCCTGCAGGGGTGAAGCCCTGGTTGAGAAGAAAGGGGGAGTTGCCTACACCAGGCTGAGTAGGAGATGGAAAGAGCAAGTTAGCAGACTTGGAGAGAGAAAGTGGTCTGGGAATAGTAACTTACTGTGAGAACAGTGATGGATCTTTTTTTGTGTGTGTGTGATGCTGTCTGTGTTTAAGCTGAAGAATAAAACAGCATCCTGCAAAAATCAGTGGGAAAGATGGTCAGTCTCCTTCCTCCTTATCAGGCTGCATCTTGTAACACTTCAGCTGCCCCCTCTATGTGTTTCTTACCCATGGCTGATCTCTGAATCATAGAATCTTACGGGTTGGAAGGGATCTCGAAAGATCATCTAGTGCAACCCCCACTGAGTACAGTGCTTTGCATGGAATTCCTGGCTGACAAGCTCTCTGGCTTTCATTGCTGTGTTTTTTCTTGCGTGGTTTGCTGTGTGGCTCCACCCTTATAGATCCAGAATCTTACCTAGTATCTCCACCAAAGAAACATCAGTCAAATACATATTTAAAAAGGTACTTATAAACAGTCAACAAAGGGAAAAGATTACAACTGGTGTCCCTTAGTACTAGCAAAAGGCTCATGGGAATTAGTGGTTAACAGCCATGTTAACATGTGTTTGAGCATGTGGTTATAACCATCCATTATTCAACAATTCAGTGGAAGATCTTACATACATACAGATGTTCACAGCTGTTAAGCCTGACTGGCAAAGGTCATTAATTAGGCATTGATCCTACTCCCCAAGTGCATGGGCAAGGTTCCTGCCTCTGCATTCTGTCTCTGTTCTGCTGCTCCTGCCTACCTGCAGAAATTGAATTGTAAGAGGGGAAAATACACTTCTTTACTTCAAAATAAGACTTACAGAGTACATAAAACAATATTGGGGTTTTTTCCATTATTTCTTAATCACTTTCTCTAAGAGTAGAGTTATCACATTCAATTCTCTGTATTGGACATTCTGTATCTTCATACACTTATTAAAGACCTTGTGAGAACCTCCTCTCAGCCTTACAACTGTTCTCTACAGAGATAATGATGGATTGATAGCAACTATAAAACTGAAAGCTTTGGTTATGCTTGCCAGTATTTTCCTTCCAAGAGAAGATGTGTGGTCAAATGAAGGCATAAAGTCAGTAAATTTCCAAAATTAAGGCAGCCAGTGAAGGTAATAAGGAAGGAAAATTTAAAATTCCATCAAGGTTGATTTCCTTCAGTTTATTCAGAAAGGAGCACTTGTGTTTAGAAAATCAGTAAAATAAAGGCCAAACCTGCCATTCTTTGCACAGTCTAATCTGCCAGGGATGTCACTTGGAGTTCTTGAATGTGTACCAGGGAAGTAAGATTGAGTCCCACAAGAGAAATGTAGCTCCCTTTAAATCTCTATTCCTGTCGTATAAATCCATTTGATATGCAATACTTTCCAAATGGTATAAACCCCCAAGACTAAATTATTCAGGATGAGTCTGATAACACTGAGATGATGAAACAGTAACATCAGATAAAAATAAACATTTTTCACTTCAGAGTTTATCTACCTTTCTAATGTAAATTTATGGTTATTAAAGTAGGTTATTTATAGCTGTCTTTTCAAACTGTTACATAACAGTGCTTTTGCCATGTGCCTTTATGCACAGATAGAAATTGTATTAATGAGCTATTCACTGAACAACTGAATGAATGCATGAGTGAGGACAATTCACAAGACAAGACAAGTAACAAACAAAAATCCCAACCTCTGTTTCTGCTTTAATTACCTCAGGGAAATTGAGGAAAACGCAGTAGTCTTAAATCTTGAAAATAATGACTACAATTTATAAATAAGCATGTTTAATGACTTAGTACTAAGGAAAGTGACTTGTGATCTTTTCAAGGTTGCTTGATTGCACATTGTGGCATGCATACCTCAGAAATTTCAAGTCAACAATAATTCTGAGTCTTTTTGGATGTAAACACTGATCTGAATTGTTTGTTATATTCTATGCTTTAAATACCAGCATGGGACAATTTATAAAATTCAATCATCTTTTCTGTTTTTCCTGTTCTCTTCCTGCTGTCATCTTCTGACCTTGCTTATCACAGTACTGGCTGTGATCTGGAGGGCTTCTCTACCTACACCACAAGACTGTTAGACTTCCTCTTTCTCCATATATATACATATATAGTATGCACATATATATATAGCATTATCTAGTATGCATTTCAACTGTATTATTACAATTTTTATTCAAAATAAATTCAGTTTTTCCATTCTAATATGTATATAATGTACAAAAAATTCAGCACTTCTTGCTGACCTTGAAGAAACCCAACACAATTGTTGTTATAACAAGTCCTTCCAAAGGAAATTTCACTGATTGCAGTAGAAAGTCAGTAGAGAAGCAGGAGGTGCTGCAATATACAACAGAATATAACATATCATGTACACACTGCACTGAATTCTGTTTTGTCTCCATAATTCCTTTCAGAGTCACTTTTCCGGGTAGGCCACCTATCAATCAGGTTACTGTGGGGAATGGAATATTCAACATTTTAAAAAGTTATTCATGGAGCAGTAAAGTTATCATTAAGATAAATTTGCAACTGCAGATTTGTAACAAAAAAGGTTAAATACAGTGTCCCTGAGACAAGCTCACTGCAGAAAGTGAGGCACTGGACAGAAATTTTAAAGGTCTTTTGTTTTTTTTTAAATTCTCTTGGAATCTTGGCAAATCAAGGTCTAGTCCCAGCAACACAGACACAGCTTGCATGAGTAAAATTGTGCCCTGGGTGGCAGAGTATAGCACAGCAAGCTCGACTCCATGGCCTTTCAAACTGGGGTTCTGAATTGTGCTGCTTGTGGCCATCTCTACATGCACACAGCTTCTCTGTTCTGTATTGACTCTGACTCATCCTAGTTATGTTCAAATCTCCTTTCCTTTTTGCCCTTTCAGTCCTGAATCTTACATTGCCACTTTACTACCAGCACAGGGCATTTCACAGCTATTTAATTACTGTGTTTTCACAGCTGCCCATTATTCTCATTTTTCAGATGTGCATCTAAAACCCATGACAGAAGTCTGACATTACGCTAGAAAAGCCATTCTTAACGTGCAATATCCCTGTCTAACACACCAAGCACCTGCCCAGTCTAATATGTGTTTGGGTTCCCTATATCACATCTGGAAATGTGATCTGGGTGAAATTTGGAGGCTGTCTGGGACTTTCTTCAGACTGGACAGTAGCATTAGCTCTTGCTGGGCACCTGAAAACCTTACACACAGTTGCTGCATATGCTAAAATCTCCTGCACAGATCTGAGTACAGTAACTCTGATGGTACCATCTGGCCCCATGTTCCACTGAACAGCAAACATTTAAACTGCCTTGGTGGATATATGAAGAAGAAATGGAACCCATTGAATCCTGCCTTGCTCTGCACCACCACTGAAAGTACAGTCTTGTCTGGTTACAAGGACCTTCATTTATTTTTAGGCCGTTAATTTATCTTTGAGACTGGGTCTTAGTTTCTACAGTTGGTGATCTAGATTACTGAATGTGTACCCAGTGATGCAGATAGTATCCAGTAGGATGGGAAAGACAGAATGCTCCTTCCCCTTCCCCTTCCCCTTTCCCTTTTCCTTTCCCCTTTCCTTTTCTTTCCTCTTTCCTCTTCTTTCCTCTTTCCTCTTCTTTCCTCTTTCCTCATTCCTTTTCTAAACTGCAGCAGAATTTTCTCACCATCACACATTAGGAACATGTCTTTGCCTTCAGGTACAATAATTTTCTAACCTAAGTAATCTGCTTTGACTAGAACCAGTACTGAAAACTAGTAAGACCAAGGCATATTTCCCAGATAACTTCATGGCTTCCTAGGGAAAGGTTATTAGCCCAGTAATACAGCTTATTCAAATGTTGATAATTTAAATGCATACTTTTTTGTGAACATTTGTGCTAATGAAACTTGATCTCTCAAAATGTTCATGACTGAATGGGGTTCATTTCAAGAGCATGTGAATATTCATTAGTATTTTTTGTATTATTACCTCTTCTTGGGTACAATGTTCAAACCACAGAATTTGTACTTGGAAGACACTAATGAGTGCATTGTAAAGCTGATGTATAAATTACACCTTTTGACATGCTGAAGTATAATAGTTTCAGAAATAACTCTAGATGTTCTGTATTTATAACACATCTAAGTTTTAATATATTCGTTTTTGTAACAGTGACTGAATACTACAAAACTGCCTTTTTGGTGTAGCAAAATACATTTTTTTTGCTTAAAGAAATGTCTGAAACAGATACTGTATAAAAGTGTCAGAGAAATGTGAGAAATTTTCTGATGTCTAGAAAAAACTAAATGACTTTGACAAGGAAGCATGTCTTGCCATGTCTTGTAGCTATAGCAGTCATCACTTTAGTTCATTTTGTTCATCTTTTACTTCAGGCTTGATTAGCTATAAATTCTATATCTTGTCCTCTCTGGATCAAATACGTAAACCAGTTTTGACATTCCAAGGATATTCTAGACAATGCACTTTGAACAATTTCATAGAGGAAAAAATGCTTAAAGGACATGAACATCTCTCCTATGAATAAAGGCTGAGAGAACTGGGGCTGTTTAGTCTTGAGAAGAGAAGGCTGAGAGGGAATCTTAATGTCTACAAATACCTGAGGGGTGGGCGTGAAGAAGGAAGGGGCCAGTCTCTTTTTGTTGGTGCCCAGTAACAGGACAAGTAACAATGGGTATAAGCTAGAACATAGGGAATTCCACCTCAACATGAGGAGAAAATTCTTTACTGTGATGGTACCAGAGCCCTGGGACAGGCTGCCCAGAGAGGTGGTGGAATCTCCTTCTCTGGAGACATTCCAAAAGCATCTGGACGTGTTCCTATGTGATCCACTGTTGGTGACCCTGCTCAGGCAGGGGGGTTGGACTAGATGATCTTCAGAGGTCCCTTTCAACCCCTGACACTGTATGGTTCTGTGACTGTTGGATAGCTCAGGGATTCTGTAATCAGCAAGCGAAGCAGGCATACAGAGGTGATATTTCCACTTTTTTTAAAAATTGGTTTTGGTTTTTCCTTAAGCAACCTGATTTTTTTTCACAAGTACCATAAAAGTCAGGGTAAATTGCAAGTACTTGTAGAATTTTGGCTGCTTGTGGGTTTTTTTTCTTCAAATTAGGGATAAGGAACAAGTCATCTTGACTTTCACTGTCAACACTGTTGTTCTTATATACAGAATTAAATTCATTAGGCTGTTGGTTTTCACTTCAGTAGGAGTTAATACTAGTATGTCCCAAGGATCCGCACTGTAGGTAGTACTTAATACATTTATTATCTAGAAAGGCAGAAATGAGGGGTAGAACAAAAAAATGAGGTCAGCAGCATTTGCAGATGACAAAAATTATTTAGCATAAGTCTTTGTAAGAGAAGGCTTTGATGAACTTCACAGAAACAGAACAAGACAAATTGGCAGCATAATGGTTGATGTAATTCAGACATTGACAAATGCAAGGTAGAGCATGTTAGAATGAAAAATCTGAACTGCTTGTACACGTGGCCCTGCTCTGACTTATTGCTAACTGCTCAGGGAAAAAGAGCACCCAGCACAATTAAAAACTCTCCTCAATGCCCAGGAGCAGTCAAAATCTAAATAAGATGTTGTAATGCAAAAGGAAAATAATAATTTAAAAAAAACCCAACAAAACAGATAAAAGATCCACAATACAGTGGAAAAAAATATTAGTTCCAGTTTTGCTCTAAACTTTACAATGGGCAAGGATCATTCCATCTCACATGAGATATGAGAGGAGAGGGCTGGCTCAGTAATAATTCCTAAATCCATCTTCAAGTCTGCTTTGTTTCTGACACAAAGCGGGGAGCCCATTATTATAACACATGCTGGGTTGTGTAGGAATCTGTGAAAAGTTTGCTTCCCTTTGCTTTTCATTCCCAGGCTCTGAGCCATTTGGTGATATTCTCTGGAATATACTTGTGTCTATTTATCAAGACATGATCTGCTCTCTACAAGATGTTATCAGTCTAATTTTATTCACTTATGATCACCCTAAGCACATCAACTTCAATCTCTATTTTGTTTCTCCTAACTAGCTGGCATCTTGATGACACCCTTTTTATGTCACTTACAAATGTTTCCTCTTGGGATTCTGGAGACATTTGTATTATTTTTCTCCATTGGCTTTTCTTACTGGTTTTGGTTTCATTTGAGTCAGTTCTCACTATCTCAGATCAGTTCTCTGCATAGTAAGCACACTAATCAGAGGATAAAGAGACAGGGAGATCCACTGCTAAGTCCATTAGCATTACACATGCTGAGGTTAGAGCCAAGGTTAGTTACACTCTAAGCAACAGTAATCCTACAAGACTAAATATTTTTGTAAGATGAACACTCCTCCAGCCCGAAATTTAAGGTTTTATTTTTCTTCCATGGAATTGCCAAACAGTCTGTCGTAGTGGTAACCCAGACCTGAAACCACAGAAAGGTGTTCGTCAGCAGGTTTTCATGCGATGTTGAAGTGTTATGAGGAGAGGCTGAGGGAGCTGGGGTTGTTTAGCCTGGAGAAGAGGAGACTCAGGGGGGACCTTCTCACTCACTACCAACTCCCTGAAGGTAGGTTTAGTCAGGTGGTGTCTGGGCCCTTCTCCCAGACAATCAGTGACAGGACAAGAGAGCCTGGCCTGAAGCTGCTCCAGGGAGGTTTAGGTTGGATATCAGGAAGCACTTCCTCATAGAAAGGGTGATCAGACATTGGGATGGACTGGCCAGGGAAGTGGTGGAGGCACCATCCCTGGAGTTGTTTAAGAAAAGACTGGATGTGGCACTTAGTGCCATGGTCTGGCTGATGTGGTGGTGTCAGGTCATAGGCTGGACGTGATGATCTCAGAGGGCTTTTCCAGCCTTAATAATTCTGTCATTCTGTGATTCTGTTAAAATTTTGGCTCGTTTCAGTAGCAGTGGACCTATGTTCTTACTTCTCTCATGTAAGAGGTTTGCAACAACGTGTTAAACACATGAATAATATTAGAAGAATCTCCATATAGCCCAAGATTGACTTATTTTACGATCATGAACTCAAAATTCTTTGTTTCAGATTATAAAAGCCCACAAAAGTGCCATGCTGGTTTGTATAAGTAGGTATCTGAAATAATTCACAGAAAGAAGAAAAAAAGATTTAAAGCAACTCTGCAGCATGTAGTTTCTCTTTGTGAATTATTCTCCCTATATTTTTATGCAATAGTGTAAATTAATTACAAGGATGCCAGTTTTAGCTCTGTGTTTGTCCTATTAAATTACATAGAGATTCCAGCAGTGTGCTGAAAGAAGGCCTACATTTTTGGAAATATTTCAGTTGATGAAAAATTGATTTTTCACTTATTAGTTCTCATTCCACAAGCAGAATCTTCTTTGTTCATAACTAACTGCTGTAGCATTCAGTCTTTGATTATTAGCAGTTACTTGAATAAACATTTGTTATTATTTGAAAGTTTGAGCCTTTTGGCTCCAACTCATTAATAGGGCAGGATGAAGGAAAAAAAGTAGTGAATTATTCACTAACATTTGGCTTAATTAAAATCAACTGGCATTTTCAAATTGAAAAGCAGAAGACAAATGAGATTTTTCTTTATAAATAATTAATATCCCTTATTTTGAAATTTAAAACCCAAATTAAAAAAAACCCCACACACTATCATGTAGCTTTGTAGGAAGATGTATTTTGTTTTTGTCAGTTCAGAACACATTGTGTTCGACTTTCATTGAGTTTTCTGCTGGATCTGATCTTGCATCTGCTTAGTTTTAGGGATTGTAATTCTATTCCACTAACAAATTATGCTGAAAACTCCATAAAGTTATTTTCCTTCTAATTTATGCCCTATTTTCATCTTGCAATGAGCTGAACAAATGAGTTATATTGCAGGGCTATGTGTGTGTGCAAGTTCTGTGTTTGCAGAAGACAACATTTACTTCAGAATTCAAATATTAAGCAGTATCAGTAATTTAATGATGCTCTTTTCTTAATCCTACATCCTCTTGTAAAGGAGATAATTTAATTAAAAAACAATTCAGTAGAGCCCAAGCTAATTGTTCAGTGCACAAGCTATCTGCAAAGGCTCTGAATATTTTATGGACTTTCTAAATTCTTTTAAAAATGCATTATTATAATGACAGGTGTTCTGCCCCTGAGCAGATTTAGTCATGCACTAACCTTTTTACACTGCATCCCCTCTGAATTCTTGTAGGTAAATTGCATCTTTTTCTATAAATTGATCCAGAATTGTGAGATCTGAAGGGGCTATGAGGCCTGCATTTTGCAACATGACAGTTTGCAGTTACTGCCCTGAGTCCTGCCATGCTGCGTGACCTTTCCACAAACACCAGCTTGATGTGGGCAGAGACCAAAGTTAAAGAAAAACTTGGCTGCCTTAGAAGGCCTTTTTTTCTTTTTCTTTTCTTTTTCTTTTTTTTTTTTTCTTTTCTTTTTCTTTTTTTTTTTTTCTTTTCTTTTTCTTTTTTTTTTTTTCTTTTCTTTTTCTTTTTTTTTTTTTCTTTTCTTTTTCTTTTTTTTTTTTTCTTTTCTTTTTCTTTTTTTTTTTTTCTTTTCTTTTTCTTTTTTTTTTTCTTTTTTTCCCCAGAGAGGACTGTGATGAATTAATTGACAAGCAGGAGAGAAGATGGTTTTTAATGTTTTTCTCTACTTAAATGAAAAATTTTGAAAAAGTTTGTCTTTTAACACATTAGAGACAACTAGAGGCAAAACATCATTCCAAAAACACAGCTTATCTACCCTGCAAACTAGGATGTCTAGTTGAGGCTGCTGACTTGAATTTCTACCTGGCTACTGATTATATCAGTTTATGTACTTACATATGTTATGTGTTTGCATTTTGCTGCACTTAATAATTTATTCTTCATCTGTGTTGCCTTTTTGCTTGCTAGCACAGCAGATCCCCAGCACACTAGCCTACAAGGATAGTGAATGAATAATGGTAATTACATTTTAGCTGTGGTATTACAAATGGGTGCTACATGCTTGGCTTAGTAATGCAGTTGAAATAACCAGATATACTTGCAAGCTTCTGAAATTTAGCTTTTTATAAGTGTAAGGATTTAATTTTTTATTAATGATCCAGAAGCTTCATAAATCTGATGCAGAAAAAACAGAAGGTGCCCCAAGT
Source organism: Chaetura pelagica (assembly GCF_000747805.2). Lineage (NCBI taxonomy): Eukaryota > Metazoa > Chordata > Aves > Apodiformes > Apodidae > Chaetura > Chaetura pelagica. The sequence continues at coordinate 474,436 of NW_009952358.1, read as the reverse complement.
TTTGTGTTTACAGGGCACTGTTCTTCACCCCTTTTCCTCCTTCCCTTTCTCCCAGGTATCCTTTGTGTCCTGGTTAATAGAAACAGCAGACAAATGTTACTGCCTAATAATTAACAAAGTGTGTAAACTGCTCAGTGTTGCAAGGCAGACACCAGGAAGGAGGAACACTCTCTAGAGAGGTCAAATTAGTGTGTAGGCTGCCAAAAATAGAAAGGGATAAACAGCACCTCTCCTTGCCTACATCACTGCTCGTCAGTCAGCTCAGTATGAGCACTCCAGGAAGAGGGAAAGATGAAGCTTAGTGAAACCCAAAACATATTGCAGTGCCAGGAGACAGCATCAATCTCTGTAAATATTATGTGTGGCTTATTTCAGTCCCCACCAGAGTAACTCACAATCTTCTGAGTCTGGAGCTAGATATTTACTAGGGAGTTTGTCTCTAATTATCTGTAACTTGACATATCTGTCAGCTCACCTCGAGTCCAAAATCTGCTCTGAGGTTTTGTGGTCTTCTCAGTAGGATGCTGGCATCATACCAAATGATTGGAGTATTTACAGTCGAGTAAAAATAATTTGTGATGACTGATCTTGTGCTTCTGGCCTTAAGCTCAAGCACATTTGAAAGTATGAAGAAGGTGCCTCCCCAAAGGCTTAGTTTTCTTGACAATTGAAATGAATGAAATGCACTGCAACTGTTCAGCTGGCCTTCAGTGGAAGGTGGCTTCCAGTTTGGGTTAGTTTTGCACTGTGAAGAGGGGAATATTGGGTTTCACAAGGAGGGCAACCATTCTGGGGAAAAAAAAAAGCCCAACACAAAATGACTTGGTTTGTTTTCTTTTTCACCAAATGCTGTGTGAAGTCATGCAAATATTACAAAACACACAGACAAGGTCAGATAAAATACGCTAAAAGCATAAAAATAAGTTTTAAAAAAGAACACTGAAAAGTTAAGAAATGCCAGAATAAGATTAGTTGGGTAAACTAATATGCTTCTCTTTCAAAGATAAGATTTTGTAATCATTAATTACCTGTTCAGACAGTGCTGCTACATGGACAGGAACCTTTTGGAAGAACCCCTTCTCTAGTCCAGGGCACAGAAGGGATGATACGAAGCTATTTTGTTTTCTCCTCATTATTCAAACATGTGCCCTGAAACCTTATCTACTGCACATGATTCAAACCATGCTCTGGAGAAGAATAACTTACTTCTTTTCTGTCACATCCAGCCATCCAAGAGCCACCAACTAATGAACAGAGATCAACATTTCTGCAAGCCAACCAATTGTCTTAGTCATAATTATAGGAGTAGTAGTATTAATAATACTAAATACACTGGTGTGTGGTGGAGCCACAGATGCACAATTCACCAGAAGTCATTCCAAATGCTTGGTTTAGGGGTGTACTCAAGGATCTCTGACATTGAGATATTGATATGTTTAGATGTTCCTTTTGTTAATTTTGTGTATAAAAATTCTGCAATGCCAACCACAGAGTGCCAACCTCAAGCACCCTTAAGCAGTACGTTATTAGTGAGAATTTGATGAAAAATTTGGTCCTAATTAAAAACTCTGTTTCAGAGGCAAGGCTGATACTGTTGTTGGATGGGGAGAGCCCAGAATGAATACATTTCATAGCATATTTGGGTTTACCATGCTTGGCCATAACAGTTTTTTACATAGAAGTAAAGCTGCAGACACCTGGGGGCTCTGCCAAATCACAGTTAGGAAATTTTGTCCTCCTCACAGCAGCCATATAACCCAGGGCTGTATAGATTTTACAAAGATAATTTTAACAGAAGCACTGAAAAAGACCAGGCTGACCCAGCAGAACTTACTGACCTTGAAGTTAATCCCTTATTTCATAAGAAAAATAATTAAAAAAACCCAAACTTGAGAAAGCAACAATATAATCATGAGTTTCACTGATTTAAGGGAAGGACTGAGTGGGAAAAGAATTGGAAGCCCATGACACACAGCAGGCAAGGAGATGAATTGCCTTACCTAACATGAGGATTTTTGACAGCTTTCCTGGCTGTTCCTGGCTTTTCCTCCAGCTTCCCTTCCCTAACATGAGGATTTTTGACAGCTTTCCTGGTGCTTGGGGAAGTAAGAAAGTCTTCACCCCCTGTTGCTGCTTTAAACCACCACACCCCCTGAATCAAGATTATATAAGCTGCAATTAATGCAGCACTAACGCAAGAATTGGTGTAATCACAGTTGCTAAACGAGAAGGTCACTAATTGCTGGTCATTGAAATACTTCAACTGATGAGCAGCCTGTGAGCCTTAGAAATGAGGGAGGTTTAGTACTATCACCTTGATGATCAGCACATCTATGTCAAAATAACTTCCTATGAAATAAAAATAAGAAATTAACTGTTCCCTGCACATTAAGGGAAGTTTGCTGAGTGAGTTGAAAAACATGTTTTTGTTTTGCTCTGATAGTGCTACTGAGATGGAAGATGGTGAGGAAAACAGAAGGGGTCCTGTTTTTCTGAAATTCTCTTCTTCTGTGAGGATGCTACAAAGGATCAATGGCTTTGACACTTTCCAAAGATCAGGTTATTTCTTAAGCTGGGATTGCATCATGGTGCATTGAAAGTATCTTTGTTCCCATGTTACTTCTACTATATTGTTATATATAAAGATATGGATATATATCTTTTATGGTTCTTCACTAGTAGGGATTTTTATTGCCACCCACTAGAGCACCCAGAGTTGTGCTGTGGCTGCACAGTACCTATGCAGGCTCTCCTTTGGCACTTTATTTTCTTACTGGTGGGACTTTGTATAGTTTCATAGGTTTCTGGCTTCCTTAGGAGTTTCCTGGCTACAAAGCAGAGCAAACAGTGTTGTGGAATCCTGTCTATTCCCTCTAATTTCTGTGAGCAGTACATGCAATTCTGGATCAATAGTAAGTCCATTTTTTAAAATGTTGGTCAAAATAACTGACAAATGGCTTACAAAATACCATGGGGGAGTTCCGTAGGGAATTTGGTCACCGTGACTTGAAGGAGTGTACTTCACCCTTAAACAATAACCACTGAATATGCCTTGCAGCCTCCCACATATGCCACTTTTCTTTGGAAATGCTTCATGTGACAGTTTAATTCTTTCCTTTGCAAAGCCCAGCTTGACTGAATGCAGTGGTGTGGGATGGTTATCTCAGCAGCCCTGTGGCCTCATTCAGTCATGTTTTGCCATGTCTGTTTTCAGGTGATCATTGCATCATCATAGTCATTCAACAACTGAAATATCTGTTTAGCAATGCCAGACATAAGGAGCTGGATTGTACTAGCTGCTTGTTTGCTAAAACAAGTGATTAAAAATGTTGATGTTCACTCATGATGCCTAATACAGTTTGAGTGGAAATTATCTGATAATCTGCCTCTGAGTTGTGCCATGATACTTGAGAACACAGAAAGTGTCCAGTCTAGGTAGCACAAGACAACCCTATCTAAATGTGCAAACATCTCATGGGGGCAGTGAGGCATTTCAGCTGAAGGCCTTTGACTCAAGGAGAGTTTCTGAATAGTTCTGAGCTTGTCCATCCTATGCAGCCTGGAACAGAGCCAGGTGATGAACCATAATGATGGCTCATATTGTTGTAGTTCGTTTGCTTTTCTTGACTGTGCTCAGGTGCTTACTGATAGTGAAATGCCTTCAGGATGTCCCCTGAGGCATTGTTACATTGCAATTTATGACATAATCTAGAACAAGTACAGAAATATGAAAATATTGACAAGGGTTAGTGGATCTGGAAGTGTTTCAATATGTTTTGTGTCACAATGATTTTTCCTACCAGCCACACTTCATTTCCTTTGCTGAACCCCTGACTTCTCTTGGGGCAGTGGGAGTGTTCTTAGTCCTTGTAAATGCTAATTGTGCTGCTGGTAGCAGGAAATTCATGCTTCTGCTTTTGCTTTATGCACTTGGCTTTAAGCTGTAACAATTAGCAACAGTCAAATTTAGTTGTCCTGTATATTTAAACCAGATTTCTATATTGACTCATCTTTTAAGAGAAGATTCTTTCAAAAGAATTTGAACTTTCACATGTGTTCATTTCCCAGCATAAGCTTGGATGTCCCTAATAATAGTACAGTATTTTTCTAAAGAATGGCATAAAGCCAAGAAGTGTGTAATATAGGACATAGTCATGTTTCTGAGTAGTCTGTTGTCATGAAACTGTTGGACTGGACATTTTAGTCCCTTCCTAGATTGCAGTGGGAATTCTCCTTGCTACTTAGTGGTATATTTAGAAATACTCTTTAAAACTGCATTTCCATCCCAGGTCCCAATTTGAGTAAGTAATAATATTACTTATTAGGAAATGGTTACAGTTGTTACATTGATAATTGTAGCAATTGTTACCTTATCAATGGGGAGGGTTCCTGAGGCCATCAGAAAGGAAAAGATATCCCAAAAGCTGAGATTTAGTCTTTTCCTGCTATTATAAGTACTGTACTTCTAAACATTTTGCCAATGTTTGTTTCACTTTTACCACCACCTGAGTACCACATTTCTGCATGTATTTCTATTGAATGTACTTGGATAATTCAGCACAGAAATTTGTGTTCTACTTCACCACTTTCTTGTGTATTATAAACAGATTAAATGTCACTTATATTGTCAAAGCACTTAAAAATCAGAACAGACCAAGTATCAACTACATGTATTTAGTTTAACATATTAAATATTAGATAAAAACAGTTTTCTCTATCTGGTTGTTCTTGGGACTGAATATTATGAAAACTGTACATGTTACACACAGCTCTGTTTATTTTGATAGATGACAGAGCACTAAACTTCAGGTGGTCTCAGTAACTGGCAATGAAACTACAAAATTATATACCATACATTTGCACATACATTTATAAATGCTCTTGGAGAATGGATAAAAAATGATCTGGAGACAAATCTGAGGTAGAAGAGAATGTGTTATTAATTAACTTGTGTTTCTCTCCTGTACTCATGTTGACCCAGTTAAGTGGCTAGCTGCACCTCTGAAGGGACCTGGAAATGAATCACTTGTTTGAAAACATTTCTTGCTTCAGAAAGCACTTCATTGTACTAAACACAGTTTTCTCCATTTTGATGCTGACTTGCAGATGTTTACTGTGTAAGGGAGTAAATCAAGTCTCATGGCTTCCTCCACTGGTTGTTGTGTCAAGGCAGTAAGCTGAATACTTCCAGTGAATTTGAAGAGGCTATTTTAAGTCTGTTTTGGCTAAACCCTTGCTGGGATTTGTGTAATTTGAATTCTGTTGTGGGAGCCTGTGTCTCTCATTTTGAAAATCACGTGACACTGAAGGCACAAAGTGGTGACTAGTGGTATCATGCTCTATTGTTTTAAAAACTGAAGGTTTCAGTTCGATGTAATTCAACAAAGGAGAAGGATTTAGGCTAGTAAGAGTGAAGATGAGACTGTGAGTAGAATAGTGATATCTTTAAGGAATATTCAGGCCTTGCATTTCCATCTGCTCTGAGCAACAGCAAGGGAACAAAACTACATCAGTTGCTGAGCTATAAAACACACAGACCTTTTCGGCTCTGCTGGGTTACAGAAAGCAATAATTTCCCATTTTCTACACACCATGGAAGTCAATGCCTGATCCCAGTCATGTCACCACGAGACGTGTCAAAGCCCTCAGGATCAAAGAGATTGAAGTAGCACAGGATCTCAAGATATTATTTTCTGATTGAAAAACACAAATTAAAATTCCTGTAGAAATTTAGATAATGAGTTGCTATTAAAACTTTTTACAGGAAAAGTCAGTCCCAATGTAAATAAAAAAATCCCTTTTCTGTATGGTCCTTTAAAAGTGTTTCATCCCTGAATTTACCTGTGGCAGATTTTGTCATGCTACCTGTTTCAAAATCCTCAGCTCAAAGTTGTTTGACAGCAAGCTATTTGTGACGTGGCTCTTATCTCAGTCCCATCTCACAACTAACACAAGATGAGCTGACTTGCATGCTGCTTTTTTTTTTTTTTTTCTACAGGGGACAGGCTGTGGTGACAAGAAGTGGAGGTAAGACTTTGGGGGTAGCTCAGCTGGCTCCCTATAGAGGAAGAGGATAACTACACATCAGACCTCATCAGACCTACTGGGATTATTCCAACTCCTGCATTATTCCAGCTCTGGTCAGTAACTGGAAAGTTTCTAGAGAGTAAAAATACTTGCATCAACTCCTTTGGCATCATAGTGCTTCATACTGTGGGACAGGTGACCCAAAGGTTACATCACTGGTATAAATTACAGATACCTGGATCCATACTCCGAATTTTCATGGTACCATGAATTTTCTACCACTGACTTTTGTTTCTAACTTCACTGTCTCTTGTCATGGAAATCGTGTTTCAACATTCATCATGTTTAAGTAATTTCACCATTATGGAAAATGACAGCTAAGAAAGTAATCTTGTATTCTATGGGAGGTCAAGAAGCTGATGAAGGACTTTTGCCAGATTCCCTCATTCTATTAAAGAATGAATATACAACAAGTTACCTGAACAAATTTAATAAACTGGCACAATTACTAGCAGGCCCGACTGGCCAGTCTCTTTCACTGGGGACATTAGGCAGACTTGTTTTTCTGCTTGCTGAAAGCAGCTCATTTTGCCAGCACCTCACACTCTGGCACCCATCTTCAGAAAGAACCACACAAGTGGATCCCTGAACTTTAAAGAGGCAAATCACATGAACAGCCTGAAAGGAGTTCCCTGGAGGGACAGGGCCATTTTCTGAAGCAATTCCAAGCTGTGCCTCCTCTGGGTGAGGACTGACCACGTGCCTGGCTGGGTGTTCAGTGTTGGCAACTACAGCTCCTTGGAACTATGGCAGCATCAAGAATATCAATCACAGAATGTCTAAAGGGTAAATACATACTACAAATAATTTATGATTTATATCATCTTAAGTAGTGTGTCCTGCATGGAAACAGGTCCATGTCTTGATTGTCTTTCTTCTGCTGGAGACAGAATCGTACCCCAGTGAGAGTGAACAGGCCTTAGGCTAAATTAGCACAGCATGTTCTCAGGGTGCCTCCAAGAGAGCCCATCTCCAGGGCTGACCAGAGGGAAAGGCATTACTGGGAGCCTGGGGGGCACCAGCCTGCAGGTGACATCCAGCTCAGTGTGGATGAGGATGAGGAGAGTGACAGCAACAAAGGTCACAGCTAGCCCAAACACACCAGTAAGTATTTTCATTTGATTTTTGGGGGTGCAAAAAGGAATGACTAACCAAACTTCCCATTTGGAGAAGTGTGGATGTCACAGTTTAGATGTGAATGATTCTCAGGACAGCGCATTCCAAAACAATTTTACAACATCCAACAAATACGGAAACTAGTCTGCAAGTACACATTTAATCTCAGTTTAATAGTTAAATTAAAATGAAATAACATGCTAAATAACTCTGTATCTAGTTAACCAAACAATCAAACACCTAACTCCAATTAAGCACCAAGCATTAAGTATTCAGTAACTGGGAATAAAAGGTAGATATGCTGAACTAATAATGAGTCAAGTGCACAAAAGGCCAGAATGAAAAGAAATGTTAATTAAAACATAATGTCAAAGGGATAGAATGTTTTCTTGGGATAACAGTCTCCTGCTGCTAAATAAATACCAAGGTGAAGCCCAGGCATCCATCAAAACTGAATGCCAAGCCAAAGCCAGGATATTTTATGAAGAACGACATTTATCTGGAGCTCTCAAAAAGAGACATTACTCCTCATGAGAAAAGGATGCTCCTGTGCATTTATCCTTGGCTTGATAGATACTGCTGCTATCGATGGACCATTTTTCATTTTGGTATTATTGATTTAGCTGTACGATTGTATAAGAAATGCTTTTTGTATATATTCAAGCAGGATTAGCAGAGAACACTTGACTCGAAACTAGCTTATTTTTCTGGTGTGCCTGAGTTCAGGTGTTCTTGGGGAGACTCTAGTTCTGCTGCTCAGTTAGAGTCATATCCTTTTTCACCTTTGTCCTCCTCATCCTGCTGCGTCTCTTCACTTACTGGCACCCTCTTAGCTTCGCTTTACAACCAGAACCACTTCACTATCCAAAGACACCGCTGCCGTGGAATCACCTTGAGACCCTTCGACACAAAACCGCGGCGGCACCAGCTGATGCCAAAACGTCGGGGCTGCCCCCTTAGAGCGGCTGCGTTTCCCGGCACCGGGCGCTTCCCTTCTCCAGGTACCTCCCACTGTGATGACACCGGCCCCGCGTGTCCCCGCGTGTCCCCGCGTGTCCCCGCCGATCCGTTTGTGTCTCTGTGGGTCCCTGCGCAGCCTGGAACCATCATCCTGCCCCATCGGGGGGCGCTGGGGG
>NW_009952358.1:420092-465713 GCF_000747805.2 Chaetura pelagica | reverse complement strand
GGGGATGTGAGTACCGCGGGGAGCCGGCCCGGGGAAGGGAGGGAGGGAGGACGAGGAGATCCCCCCGGGATGCGCTTTCCCTTCCCCCAGCCCCCAGCGCAGGGAGCCCTGCGGGCGGATCCGCCGGCGCTGCACTAAAAGCTGCCCCTTATTGCTGCGGGCGGGACCAGGCTCCGCGTGTGGGTGGCGGGGCTGCAGATGGTGCTGATAAACCTTCCTTGTCTGCCTGTTCGGTTCGGGTTTTAGCCGGGTTTGAAGAGGGTGTTTGTGAGCTGGAGAGAAAGAGTTTCTCTGTGTTGTTCACCTGACAAAGGGCCCTTCTGTTTTTCGCTCAGGGAGTTGCAAAGCCTTGTGCAAACCGGGGTGAGGTCTTGGCGGGACCAAGAGCAGTGTGGGAATAACTGGGTGCCAGCCCCGAGCGCTCAGCCTGGGCACAGCAGGGTGATCCGGGGGGCTCCGAGCTGGCTGTGCCGCTGGGCTTGGCAGGCACTTGGAGCAGGGAAAAGGAAAGTGTTGGTTAAAGGCCGTGGGCATGAGATCTAGAGCTGAAGGTGCGTCCTGTGTTTGTGTGCTACACAGATACAAAGCCAGGCCTCCTCACTCTGCCCGGCTGCTCACAACATGATCTGGTGCTGGTAGGCAAGGACCCTTGTGTTGTTAGAAGCACCGTGTATAGGAGCAGTGTGGTTTCGATTTGTGTCAATTGTGTTTTCACACAGGCTTTAAAATGTGAGTCTAGACGTGTTTGTTGAAGATTTAGTTGTCTGTTAAAGCTTGTAAGCTAAAGGTGCTTAATGAGCTTGGAAAGACAAGGGGAAAGAAGCAAATGTTTCTATTAAATAATGTCTGCAATGAACTTGCCTATTTCATTAGCATGTATTTTTCAGTTATCCTTTTTTCCCCCCATTGCTGGTTAATTTAAGAGTTTAGCTGTGCTGATTTGAAGTGAGGGGTGTTTCTCTCTCTGACCCTACTGCTGAACAACAAAGTTTTTCCTTCAGTAACAGTGGGAAGTAGCATCTTCAGGAATCATTCCTAATGTAAAGCTAGTTATTAAAAGGACTCTCATTTGTGATTTGGTGTTTCAGTGAAAAACTTTGAGCTTTGCAGGTTGTTGCTAAGGATGGTGACTGGGTTGGTTTTTACTTTTCAAGGCCTCACAGGACTGAGCTGTACGTGGATCCCCCCTCAGCATGCTGGCCTATTGTGTATTCTCCAGACTACAACATCACTTTCGTGGGACTTGAGAAGCTGCATCCATTTGATGCAGGGAAATGGGGAAAAGTAATCAATTTCTTGAAAGGTAAAAATAACAGAAGGTGCCTCTTAGACTGCTTGCACAAAAGTTGATAGAAATGATGTAGTTAGCACAGATTTATGTGAGTAACTGGCAATATAATGGTGACTTTACATCTTCCTTGCTCATTGTGTAGATTTAAGCTATGATCTGTAGTCATATTTGGAGTAGTTCAGTGTTTTTTTTCTATTTATGGATTAAATCTTAGCCAGTTAAATTGATTGTAGGATTTCTGAGGTGACTGGATGTGGTGCACATTGTTGAAGATGTTGCCTATGACATACTTATAAGGTGAAACTCTAGTGTTAGAGCAAACACTTGACTTAATAAACCCACAGTTTTGGTTTTGTCTCAGTCATGGTGTCTGTGCAGCATGAAACTCATGAAATGTGATTGAAAATTCAAGCTCCATTAAGTTATATGCTCTCTGCAGAGGTGTGAATGATACTAGTTAGAGTAATTGGTTTACTTCATATTGGCCCAGAGCATTACAAGACAGTAAAAAGGAGCAAGGAGAAACATAGACCATCTTAAGTATTTCTGGTCTTTGCAGTTTGAATGAAAGCATGAAGTGAGTGGAATTTAATTGCTTGGCCTTTATGAGGAATGTTCATGTGGGATGTTTGAACACTGTTTCCACATCTGAAGCAGGCACCAGAATTTTGACTTTCAGCCTAGCACAAGTTAGGTGCAGACTGCTGAATGGAGCCTTGTGGATGTCACTCATTGTGCTGTGTCTTGATATTCAGACACTTTCAGTTGGAGATGAAGGCATAAAAGCAGTGTTCCCTCTTGAGGATAGCTGCTGTTTGTAGTTCTGGTTTCTCCTTTCCTTAGAGCACCAAGCCTGGAACTAACACAGAACACAGACTTCAGTTCTGTAGCACTGAATGGAAATCCTCCCACATTAGCTGCAAGACCTGAATTGCAGTTTGGGAGAACTGTGTCTGGCTTCATATAGCTTTGTGCTTCCATTGCTTTACACCTGGTGTAACAGGAACTAGGGCATTCCTCGTGGCTTGTGAAACTACAGGTGTTAATCACCTGCTTGCTGTGAGATGTAACTTAGTTACTCCACTGAAACTGCAGACAGTCTGCTGGCAAATGGTGCTTTTCAGGCTGAAAGATCAGCACTTCTTGTTAAAAATCCATTTTTTGTCAACCTCATGATATTCTTCTGATAATGTTTGGAAGGAGCTTTGAGACTCTTCTGGTGAGTGGTAGAACTTGTGATGGTGCTTACTATTGTTGTTTAAACAAATTGGAAGATATAGGCAGAAATACATCAAGAGTATACATGAAGGATACATCAAGGGGACCTAATGGGATTCACCCATGGGTCCTGAGGGAGCTGGTGGATGAAATTGCTGAGCCTCTGTCCATTGTGTTTGAGAGGTCATGGCAGTCTGAGCAGCTTAGTAGCTGAGTTTTGGATCTTCCTTCTTACAGCCCTAATTATTTCAAAGTGTTGGGTGCCACCATGGCCATTTTCTTAATTCATTAAAACTTCTGCTGTTCTTCTCTGTGTGAAGTCTTTTCCTCTAGTTCTTTTCTGTATGAGGTGTCCTCTCTTTAGTCTCAGGCTTTCACAGAAAATTATTTTTTCCGGGCCAGTTTACTTTTCTTGCTTTGTAAAGGAGGAAGAAGCCACAGGACACCCCAGGACACACCTGGTTTTCTGTGGCTCTGCAGCAACTCCTGGCAACAGCTGATCCCTGCTCTTCCCTGTCATCTTCTGGAAAATCACCAGTGAAAATCTTTCTACATTTACCTTCTCCTTCCTCACAAGGAAGCTGTTGGCAGGCTGGCTTTCTGTCTGCCACCAATGCCTGAATGAAATGTTCCTCAGGCCTCACTCAGGAGCAACAGAAGCTTGCCAAAAAAAATATTGTTGCAGGTGCTGTTCTTGTGTACCTTTAGAATAAAGTCTCTCATGTTGTGAGTTGTTTTCTTGCTCCTCTAAGTATAAATTACAGAGAAGGTGCAGTCTTAAAAGACTTCAGCTGTGCAACAACTAAATATCAAAATTTGCCTGGGAAGATCAGCATGGGGCCTTATATTTGTTGCTTGTAGTGATCATCTGTGAAGCAGTGTTGTTTTTCTGCACCGCTTGGCTTTTTCTGTTGATCCTAACTTGTACTTTCTGGCAAGTATATCCAGATGAATACATTCAAAAGCATTATCTTTGATCACATTCTGAAACCCTGGACTCATATTTTGTAGCTTGCTCTTATAAAACTGAGTTTTAAAATTATCCATCTTTTGGTCTCTAAGGGGAGGAATTAATAGCTGGTCATTGGTGTTTCCTGAAATGAAGTGGAGGTAGGGTCGTGACAGAAATATCTGAGTCAAGCATAAACATTTGCTTCCATAAACATCCAAACAATTATATTGAATTTTGTGGGGTTTTTTTACTCCCCTCTGATACAGGGAACAAAATACTAAAATCAAACATGGAATTTCTTAAAGCATGTGAAAGAGTGGTGAATATTTGATGGTGTGAGCACCAAAAGTTCCCCAGGGTATCAAGCCCTAGACTGTAAGGGTACTGTTGTGTCTGTCCATCCTCTGTCACCATCTGTCTTGTCTTTTAGTTTAAGCAAGAAGTTATTGTGATTGCACTCTGAAAGCTTTCTCTAAACAATATTTATCATATACCCACCAACTTAATAGCTTAGCTGTCTGATGGGGATGTATTTGGAAAATCTGTGAACATTGAGTAAACAAAAGTTGTTGTAGTGATTTACATTACAGAGGAAGTTACTACATCAAGGTCAAAGTAACCTCTTTGACAGGTTGGGATATGGGAAGTTAAGTGATGGTATAAAATGCCAATTGTTATTTCTCTCCTGTTTCAGAAGAAAAACTAATTGCAGATGACTTGATTGTACAGGCACGGGAAGCTACTGATGAAGATCTCTTGGTTGTTCACACAAGGCGCTACCTTAATAAGTTAAAGGTGCTGTACTTATTAATGTGTTTTTCAATTAAATTGTCTAGCATTAGTGTCTAGATTTATCATAGAATCAACTTCTACAGATTATAGAATTGTCTATTTTTTATTTGACATACTCTTTGGTAATACTGAAAGAAAAACAGAGAAGTAGAAGGGAATTCATAGAGGGGAAAGAGGGTTTACCATGTTATATAGGTGTCCTGAAATGGTATTTCAACAAAGTCAAATGAAAATAAGGAAAGTGTTCATGTGTGAGATGCAGTATATTCCAATACCCTCTTTAGTATCAGGATGTGTAAGTTTTGTTTTAGTCTAGTCAAATATGGTCTGAAATTGAAAGTACATTGGAGAGCACTAAAATGGAGTACTCTTTAAAATGTTTTTGAATTCAAGGATTGCTTGATGGGTTTGGGTTTTGTGTAATCTCAAAAGAGCATCCATGTAGGGATGCTGTTCTCAGTCTGTTGCAGGGGGAAATATTGGCTTCAGACTTTGACACTGCCTTTATCAGTGGAATATGGAGAGAGTTGAAAGGTCAATGTAGAGGCACAACCTTGCATGTTACCTGTGTGTGAAGGTTTCCAATACCAGCTCACAGAGGACTATATATTCAACAGGGGATAAAGAGCCTTTCTTGGGTATTTCTAAGTGAAACCTCTATTTGTTAAACTTGACTGTAACTTTAAAACACAAATGTGTAAAATCTTTGTTTCTGAATATATTCAGTCATCTGTAGGTGGAACATGAGTGCAGGTGGTACTGCTTTTAATTTTCAGCTCTCTGGTTGGAGGGCAGAGGAGGGATTTGCATTAGAAATAATCTGTTTCATAATTTTAAAAGTTATTTTGAGTCATCTTTGCCCTTCCACAGTGAGAGTCCTTGTATTGCTATTTCTGGAATGTTTTCTTTTTCTGTGTAAGGAATCTATTATTTGTGTGAACTTTTTTCACTCTTACTCCTTTCTTGAGTTCTCTCTTCTTCATTCTGTGCTGTAAAATTGCATGCCATTTCATACATTGTTAGATTTGATCTTATTTACATCTATTCTTGATACTGGGCTTTTAATTCCTGAGAACCACCCACCTCTTTTTACTGAGTCACTTCTTTGAAGCAGGCTATAATGTGCCTAGCTCAGTCTGGAATACCATAATATTTTTAGCACCTACAGGATGGCTTCACAGGGAATTGTGTGTATACCTGGTGTCTTGGTGTTCAGAACCAGTCCTGTCGTGTGCATTCAGGTGTGATTACCTGTCTCTCTTATTCTCCTTGAGAGAGTGTTTCCTTCACGTGTAGGAACGGGAAGAAGTTGTATTGGCCATGCCAGCAAATTCCTGCCAAACAGCAAAGATTAGTGTTGCAAATGCAAAATAACATGGGTGGACATGAGAAGACTCTGGGTATCCTCTGTATTGCCTTATCAAAAGTCTGTGCTTTTTTTTAAAATCCAGATAAATACAGATCTACCAAAAAATGACAGTTTTCTGTTAGATCAGCTCTGAAGACTACAAAGGTGCTTGTGTTTCTGGGAATGCCTAGCTGTCTTAAAATAATGGATCACTTGAGTAATTCTTCATTTAAAATTTGGGCATGAATTCGGTAGGAAATTCCATAGAGTTGTGAGAGGAGGTGATGGTGGGTGTCTTGGCAGCAGCTGAAGAAGCTGACTGGAGGCTGGTTGAAATAAAACAAAATGGTGTGTACACAATAGATCAAACAGTATTGAAAATCACTTCTGTGTTGGAAGGAAGGGTCTCCCTGTTTCCATGCTGGAGGTAACATGACTAGTCCTTACAAAAAAACTTGGCCTTTTCAATTGAGTTGGTTCCCTCTGTTATTCCTTGAAAGAATTTGCATCTTTAAGGTAATGACTGGACTAATTTGCTTGCTGTACTTTTCCACTTACTGCCTGTTTCTAGTGTTATGTAAAATAATGAATTTCCTGCACAGCAGCATTCTGGAATTTTGCAAGGCAATAGGCAGCAAGGCTAGAGCCAGGTGCAGACCAAGTCTTTCCCTTGAACCATTTCCATCTATGTGAGAGGGTCTGTGAGTGAGTATTGAAATGCATATGATGGGGCTAATGCTTGTGCCCCAGGGGAATGCAAGATGGTCTTGTCTGAAAGTCATCTGAAGCAGGTGATCAACCCATTGGAGCTGCACGTTTTGTTTGATCTGTTTTATATATTTGCAAATCATGTTGGTTTAAAAAATAAAAAGTTGGTCACTTTATTAGAAATGTGAATTTTTATGCCTAGGGAAAAGTGGGTTGATTTGATTATAGGGATTGTTTGGTGCTCAAGTGCTTGTGTGTTGTGGCTCTTCCCTGGCTGTGTGAGTGCATCTGGCATGAAACCCAGGGGTACCTGCCTCCCTGTGACATGGTTCTGTGGGCAGCATGCCGGGGGAAGGGAGCAGGTCTCTGGGGAATGAAGGCAGTAGGAGCAGGCTCAAAAGAATCAATTCAGCCTGTGACACTTGTGGCTATTTTAGATGTTCAGATAAACCAGCACAGAGTGCATCTTGGGCCACGTGTGTTGTGCTAGTGACCACAGGTGAGTTGGCAGCTGAAAACCTGTGGTTTTGGTTTGGATGAAATGGGCACCTTCAGAAGTGCTTAAAATTCCCCTGCCCAGTTCCTAAACTCAAGCAGTTCCTTTGCTGTCATCTGTTGTCTCTCTTCACTTCCTACTTTGTGTTTTCTCCTTGCTTAATTTTTACAAACTTGCTTGGTGAAAAATTTAGGAAGGCGAGTGGTGTTTTGTTGTGAAATGTTAATTTCAAAGTCATAAGAGCAGATAAGTTAGGTGAAGGGGAACAAATTCATTTTTCATGTAATGTGTTAGGTAAAGGTCTGCAGAAATATGTAAAAAGGTTATTCTAAAGGTAATGATATTTAAGTATGTTTGGAGAAAACACTGAACAAGGATGCTTAGTCACAGGGAACGAGGTTTGACAGGTTTCAGTATTTATACCACCCTGTGCTGCTGCAGGGCATTCTTTGTAGCAAAAACATGTATTAAACCTCTTGAGAGTGAAGCAGCATTTGGTGTACAGTGATTTGTCTTTCCTTTAATATTCATTTCCAGTTCTTCAGTTGGGAGACTGATGCACTAAAGTTGTGTGGCTGTGTGGTTTTCTTGGGTGTATGACCTGGTTATCATCAGTTTTTCCCAGCTTGGTGTCTTATTCCTAGTGAAAATAGTGCAGTCATACCTCGATCTTTACCTTCTGTGGAAACTGCAAGCTTCCTCCTTTTCTTTATGATCTTATCATATGTTAATTCAAACTAGAAACATACTGTATGTATTGAAAATGGACTCAAATAGCTTTGTCCCTAGCAAGCTTCTAAATATAAAACCATGTTAGTTACTTGGTGTTGGATTTGTAGGTCTGTGAATTTTAATTTTCCCTTGAAGCTGGGACTAGCTCCAGAACCTTATCAAAGATTTAAATGCAATTTAAATTTAGATATTAGAGAACAAAATTGCCTGTTTTCGAAGTATTGTTGGCTATTTAAAAATGGTGGAATGCAATGAATGCATAACACAAAAGGCAACACAATGTAGTCTTCATTCAAAGTTATTTTTACAATATGAAAAAGTGGTGATTTTTAGAAGCATTTTCATTAGCCTGTATCTGCGTTCTCAAAACTTAAGACTTTCCTCACAGTCAAATGACTTTCCCCCATGTGTTAGGAGTTACATAAAAACAGTGAAGGACTAAGTCTGAAGCAGTGAAAGTCTTTGGCACTGTTCTGGAAGTGTCCTCAGCTGCCAAGAGAGCTTTGCTCGCTCTCTGCTCGTACCACGTGTGCATTTCTTGTGTTCACTCACAAATCTGCAGCAACAGATGTGGTGATTTGAGTCTATTGCTCCCACTGCTTCCTGTTGAGATTACATTTTTTAACTGTGGTTTTAAAACTTTCTTAAATGTTGTGGTCTTTGTTCACATTTGATATCAAAATTTGTCATATCTAGATGAGTGACAGAGCCCTGGGCCAGGCTGCCCAGAGAGGCTGTGGAGTCTCCTTCTCTGGAGACATTCCAACCCCCCTGGCCACGTTCCTGTGTGATGTGCTCTGGGTGCCCCTGCTCTGGCAGGGGAGTTGGACTGGGTGAGCTTTCCAGGTCCCTTCCAACCCCTTCTGTGATTCTGTGTGATTCTGTGAAATGTGACCTTTTCAATTCCTTTTTTTTTTAGAACAACAGGATTGAATCTAGTGTTTTATACCACGCTTGTTTAAGTGCTAAAATATCTTGCAGTGGAACTTTTATCAAGATTGACTGTGTTACAAAATAATTAAAGCACTTTGATGGAGAGCTGATAGTATGGTAACAGATTAATCTCTTACAAATATAAAAGTGGTAAGCTTAAAATCAACAAAATATAATTAGTACTTAAGAATTTTAAGAATAATGCTACCTCCCTGCCCCACCCAATGCTACTTGGAAGCCAAAGTAGCCTAAGGTGGGGGGTTTTGTGTGTGTTTTGGGTTTTTGTTTGTTTGTTTGTTCTTTTTTTTTCTTAGTATCAGAGTGACCCTGAGATTGTCATGTCATTGTCTTTGGTTAAAATTGACCACTAGTTAAATTTCCTAATATTTAATAAAATCAGATCTATTCAGAACCTTTGTACAAGGTGTCAAATCTGTAAATCTTGGTGCCTGAATGTTTTGCTATTGGATGAAGAGGTATAGTCCTTCTTGTGACTTAGACTTTGAAGTATATTTTGGACTGTTATC
This sequence comes from Chaetura pelagica, assembly GCF_000747805.2. NCBI lineage: Eukaryota > Metazoa > Chordata > Aves > Apodiformes > Apodidae > Chaetura > Chaetura pelagica. The sequence continues at coordinate 456,716 of NW_009952358.1, read as the reverse complement.
ACTGCAACATTAGTGGAAGTTCTTTGAAGTAATCTATATGTGTTTGCAAAAACAGCATTTACATATTGCATAAATTTTGTGTGCTAACCTTCAAATCATATTCTTGATGATACAGCTTTTTAACGAAATGTTTCCTTGAAACATGTTCCAGAAGTGTTTAATATGCTGTATAAATTTTAATCAGTTTTCCATGGTAAAATTTACACTTTGTGTTCACTTAAGTACTTGAACTTCTTAGTTGAGTTGTTTGTTTTTCCTTTCTCCTTGGTATATTCTTTTGACTTGAAGCGGAAAAGTTATTTTAGGTTTGAACAATGTATCAAGTGTAGCTTACTATTAATACTGCTGAAGGACATCCTACAAGTCTTCCTTCCAATACCAGGGATATTAGATTTTCTGAATTACTAGTGGGCTGACTAATTGCTGGTGTATTACAATTTGATACTAAATTGTGAAAAACCTGGTGATGGTGATTGAAAGTGATGATTCTCATAATTAACAGCTTGAGGATGAACCTAGTTGGTGGTTACTAATAAGGACTGTTGCAGTTAGCTTAGTCTAAAATTATTTAAAATCTCTCTAAGGACCTGTGAGCTCCTTTCTGGTAAATAGCCACTGAGGAGAGATCTAAATGCCATAATTAAGACAGGCTATATGAATTGAAATTTTCTTTTCCCCTCCTTGTAGTGGTCATTTGTTGTGGCTACGATCACAGAAATCCCACCAGTTGCCTTTCTTCCCAATTTCCTTGTTCAGAGGAAAGTTTTGAAACCTCTACGAACCCAGACAGGAGGAACAATAATGGTAAGGTGCTCTTGATTCACTTCTATCATATTCAAACTAGTATACATGAATGAGAGTTTGAGTATATATAAAAGTGTGAGTTTTCATGTTTTGCAGAACTCAGTCTGGAGCCCTGTAGAAGGATGTGAATTAATATACAGCCCTAATCATGAGCAAAGTATGTCACTTACTAGACACTGCCAAGGTGAAGGACATAACTGGTTTTATGGTCCATAGTTTGCAGAAGTGAAGGGAGTCAGTGCAGGGCAACCTGAGCAAGCTGATAGATGTGACAGGACTTATAGCACATACAGAAACCAAGTTAGTTTTGAATAGTGTTTAAATGTAAGCAAGTTCCCTTTCAGGGAGGTTTCAAAATTGTTAATACAGAAAGTATTTTTTAAAGCATCTATTTACCAAATGGCCTTGGTCCTGCATGGGAAGAGGTGCATGGTTTGGTTGGTCTAAAGACTAGATAGGTGTTTAAAGTTAAAAATCATATCACCTTGCTCATTTTAATGATTAATGTTAGTTTACCTACTTGTGTTGTAAATATCACATGAGCAGCCCAGCTGGACTCAAGTGAGAGCGAGCCTGTTTTTCTTCAGCAGAATTGTTTTCTAATTAGTTAAATGAGTGGTCTGATCAGAAGAGCAGTGCAAGTGTTGCCAGACATGTGATTTTGCCTGAGAACTGCCATTGTGAGATGTTGAGGAAGTAGAAGGAAAGAGAACATGTAATAGCTGGAGCCAGGAATGGTTTACTTAAACCATGTGTTGAGGAAAAGATGCCTTCATAATGGTAAACCAGTAATTCACAGAACCTTTTGTGCCCTTTTTATCATTGCCTTGTCATATTAGAGCCAGAGTTCAGGGACTGTGCAACATGGTGCTGGGAGAAGATGGTAGCAGTCCTGACCTCTCTTCACACACACTGAGCTGTAACAGTTACATAAAGAGATAAATAGTCCTATCTGAAATCATTAATATTATGGTACAAATGAATCTTTGCTGCATTTTAGCTACACATTCCTGAAGTTGCAGTAGGTGTGTGTATAAAGCACAGAAGCCCATATTGCTTTTTCTCTATCTATTTGATGCTAGTTATTGAACAATTGGCAAACCTTTCAGAGTACATTTGTGCCAGATATGAGAATAGGATTTATTGCAACCACTAGATATTGAGTGGGAGATACTGGGAAGCCATAAATGAATGATGAAGTAATGGTATTGTTTTCAGAAGTAAGCTAATTGGTAGCTTTCCCTAAACAGAAATGTGGGTACTTGGTAATATCTGCACTGGAATCAAGATTTCTTGTTTTTGAGTGCTTACCTTTGTGAATATATCAAGAATTCATTAAAGACTTAAATAATAGGAAGAGCTCTTCTATGACTAGTGCATAAAAGGTAGTGCAGTATGGTTTTCAGGAGTGATGAAATGTGTTAGATCTGTGAGTCTGACCTAGGAGAATGATGGGAGTGAGCCCAAGGGTTTGGTTTTGGTGAAACAGTTCTCAAAGTTGTAAACTCAGAGGATCTGAGCACTAGTAAGTCTCATCCTTCTTGGGTGTTGCTATATGAAATGAAAACAGAGAGCCAGTTGTTACCAGATTTTTAAGGCAAGATGAAATATCCTGCTTTTCTGTTGTATTTACTTTTTAAATGATAGATCTACTCAGTGCCTGATTTTTTTTAATCAGAAAAAAAATATATGTCAGTTTCTTTCATTATTTGAGTACTTTGTTAAATCTGTGGCCCATCCAGATGCTGGATTTGCAAGTGTGTATGTAAAAGTAACTCTCTGCCAGTTACTTGTTACCAATAGGTAGTAGAGAAAGGAATGGAATTAATTGGACAGCTTGTCACTGTGTTTGAACAGCTACTGTTAAGGTTCAGGAATATCTTTTACCAGTGCAATTTAATTGGTCTAAGCATGTAATCTTGACTCCCTCTGTAATACTCAAAATCCTGGACTTAGATATTTAAGTCTGGAAATCTTAAAAAAGTTTGAGTGTGTCATTATGTTTGAACTGTGTTACGAACTGGTGCTTTTTGAAATTTGTAACAGGGAATGCAGTAGAGTAATGTAGGGCAGCATGGTTTGTGTCCAGTTAACTCTGCACAATACTTGAAGTACTCAGACTGGTTGAAAAATGTGTTGACATAAATATGCAGGTGACCAGAAAAATCTTGTTTGTTACTAGAGGAAAAGGTGAGAGTTGCGATCATAACAGAGAAGCAGCAAAGAAAGATTTCCAGTAAGTTTTTGAATGTGGAGATAGAGGGAAAGAGCAAAAAGTCATTTCCCTGATGCTGAAATTGTGTGTGAAGCAAGTTAATTGCTGCTTATTTCTCTGAGCTGTTAAATGAAAATGGCCAGTGATTTCTTGCTAAATCATTAGGATAAGAGCAAGTCCTGTGACTTTTGCTGTATTTAGGTATCCTTGCAGGCTGCTGAGTCTGGTTTTATTCAGACCTGAGTGATAAATGGCTTTCTCTTACAAAATAAAAGTTGGATGTATCTTGCCCACCTGAGACTCTGTTTCTTCAACTATTGTTCTCACTTCTTAAACCCCATTTCCTAATTCTGTTTTAATTTTCTTGTGTTACTCTGTCTTCTTGGATGTGCATGTTATTCAAGGAACAGTGAGCTAAGGAAATACGTGGAAGTGTTTGAGTAGTGCAGCCATGTCTGATGCTTTTATTCAAGTCTGAATGTCTGAGCAAGTGTGAGAGAACCAGATAAACTATTGAGAAGGTTAAACTAACCTTTAAGGACAAAGTAAGTGTATGTGGATGAGTTTGGAAAGAATATGCTAGATTCTGTATAAACCTTTAGACTTACTGGACTATAGTAATAAGCTAGATAACCAAGTGCTGCCTTCTTGAGTAGGTGTTAACTGGCACAAGCAGAGATGATAGAAGTGGAACACTGTGCATCCCCCTAATGCAAACACTGGAACACTGTCTCCTGGCAGTTTACCAGGAGGAGCTGGAAATAGTCACAAACTGGTTTTCCTGATAGCTCTGTACTCATCGTGCTTTCAGTGGACTGCTGGGAAGGTTGGGGGTAGTTTCACTTTTTTTTTTTTTTTAATTATTAAAAAAACCCACCCATATGTTATACACTGGGTAGTAGTGTAGAGGGAGAATTCTGGATTCCTGGTTGTCACTCACAAAGTAGCAGCTCCCTTGTAGTCTCCATGTAGTCCTTCATCATCACTGCAGACTCCTGGTCAGTTCTCCCCTCTTGTTTCTTCCTGTAATCAGCTGTGATTATTGAGGTGGGGGTTTTAGACAGGCCTTGGCAGACCAGAACAGGAACATCCAGGGCCTTCTCTTCCCGTAGCCCCGTTGCCTTTTTGTACAGTAGTCATGAGGGCTGAAGGACATGGCATAAGATAAAAATAGCTGGAAAGATTCTAGGGTTTCCTAATATTCTGCTGTAGATATTTCTTGAGGGTCTTGACAGAAATCTATTTCACTGTATTTCTAACTAGCCAATACTTTTATATGATTTGTGATTATTTTAATTGTGCTTGTGTTACCTTTATTTCATAAATGTGTGTTCACTAGTTATAAATGTGGTCATGGAGAAGAGACAGCCACTAATTGTCAGTTAGATCTTTGTATCATGTCCCCTGAAGTACAGGTGGCGTCACTGGTAGCCTTTGCATTGAACTTGATGACATATGTGGTTATGTTTACCTTTTTACCATTCATTATGGGGAAATAGGTGTGTAATTCAAATGCAGTTTTGATTCATCAGACAATAACATTTGTACAGCACACAGCAGAAGTACAGACAGTCTCCAGCTATTCCTGGTGGTCCTGTTTGTCATGGAAATTCCTGTTGAGTTTCTGTACTACTTAATGATTTTTAGCAATATAGGAAGATTGGGTTTTGGTGAGGAATCCCTAGGAAGTATGCTAAATCAGAGGTAATGTGCTTTCTCTGTGCCTTAATGGGTTTTATAGTTCAGAAACTACAATCTTTTATGAAGATCTAATTTGTGGAAGTGAGTGTGTTCGTAACAGGACAATGTTTACCTTCCCAGTAGTTTTCTTAATGCTAAATTAGAACTGTTCAGATATAAATATTGGTGAATAAGAATTCTCAAATATTCAAACCTCCTTTTGTACATGATGTGTAATGTTATTTGATCTTTTTTTTTTTTTTTTTTAAATTATAAATGGTAATATCTTCTTTTTTAAAAACATGACATTTAAGGAATACTGAACTTACATACTTACTTAACTCTTCCTGGCCAAAATAATAATTTTTTTCTATTAAAATGTCATAATTTGAGCCCTGTCTATCTCCTGTCTGTCAATACTTTCCCTGAATGTCATTTGAGTTCAAAGGAGAGGTACAGGGACAGTATTTCTGTTTTGGAGGGGAAAAGAGTAGTAATATCCTATACTGTGCATATGATATCATTTTAAAAACAAAAGTCCCAGGACACTTAATACATTAGCACATTTCTGCCCCAGCCCCCAGCTGAAGCTATGTGCATCTCTATTTTCAGAGTTTTGAGCTCATGTGTCTCCTATTTCTACATGAAGAGGAAGGATATAGGAGATTATTGCTAATTTTTTCCTGTTACCAACATTGGTACTTTCCCTTTGTCATTTGCCTGAGGGGGGTCTGTGTTCATCTCTGCAAAGCACAGTGAGTTTTAGATCTGATCAACTGCCAGAGAATGAAATACAGATAAGAGAGCATATATTTTTGTCAGCTAGTTATGCTGAGGATAGTTTTGTGTGATTCGTATTCAGAGATCTGATTCAGAATGACCTGCAATAGTAAGACATCCAAAAATTCAGTGGGCATGTCCCAGTGCCAAGGGTTGCATTAGGGGTGGAAGCAGACAGTGCTGAACCTTTGCCTCATCCATTCATGAAGTTCTCACTGTCATTTCCTTAAGGCAGGAAAACTTGCTGTGGACAGAGGCTGGGCAATCAATGTGGGTAAGTACAAGTGTGGGGCAATAAATGATCCTTGAGATGGTGCATTTGAAGCCATTATTTTCATTTAGCATGTCTACTCTGTTCTTGATAACAGAAAGTAACTGGCTTGTGTTTAACTAAAATCACCTCTAAAGGAGGAAAAAAATATGGAAAAAAATAGTAGATTTTTTTCCTCATCTGCTGCTATTACCTTTATTGCAGTTTTACCATTAAATACAGTAATTATTGGTAAGAAAATAAATAACTGGATATTATATATATATATGGAAAAGTGTTTGGATTGAACCAGTGTGAAAAAATTAAGGAAAAATGTAAATATTTCAATATATGTCAGTAAAATATTTGATTTCATTAAATTATGAACTAACTTTTGTAGATTCACTTTCATAGAGCTAATTTATGTTTTACCAAACTGAGGGGTTGGTGGGCAGACTGGGGAGCAGGGCTGTACCAGTTAGTGTCTGGTTTTGACTGTGCAGTTTTTCTTGAAGAAGATTTGAATGAACAAATGATGAAGAATATAGTGACTATAAATCTGCTCTCCTGCTCACAGCCCATAGCAATGCAAACCAGTAAACTACTGAAGCAATACTGTGTGTTGTGCAAGGTGTGGCTTCATAAATCTCAGCAATTCTGGGATTTTTCTGTTCTTTCTTTCACACATCTTCTACAAAGGGAATATCTACTATTAAAAATGTGTATTAAGCAACAAGCCCCAAAGCCTGCTGTATTTACTGATACATAAAGTGATCTTGCTCAGTTTCTTGCTTAGATATTTGTAGCAGGTTTCTTAGTAAACAGAGGGGGAGGTCCAAGGACATTTTTCATGTAAGGAGCACATATGTTTGTGTTTTCAATAGGAGTTCTTGAAGTTTCTTCTAGCCTTCGTGTTTGCAGACCTGTGCATGCTGACACCATAGTTCTTGGTGTGGTATTGTTTGACCTGGTGCTCAGCCTGGAAAAGAGCTTTCCACCTGCCCCACGATGACAATTAGACAACTCCAACATGCCTGGGGGACCTGAACTTTCCACTGTGTGTTACAGTGTACATTTCTCAGATGTGTGGATGGTTGCTAGATGAAAGGGACAATTCCCTTCAATTTGGGCACCTGCAGGTCCTTTGCCTGATGATCTGGTTGGCCATATATAAGATAATTACAGAAACCCAGTGAGATATTTTGTGTTGCTAGGTAGGGGTTTAACAGCTCTAGGCACGGAATTTGCTAAAGAAAGTGCCTGACATGTAAGTGATCTCTGTCTCTTTGCAAAGAGCATCAATGTTCCTTCCTATCTAGCTTCTAATCTCCAACATTTTTATGTTTAGGAGGTGGTTTTCATCACTGTTCAAGTGACAAAGGTGGAGGATTTTGTGCATATGCTGATATCACTCTGGCTATAAAGGTAAGAAGTACTCTTAAATGGTATTTTCTACAATTTTGCAAATGGAAAAAAATCCACATAAATTGATGAGCACTAATTTACATCTGAATAGGAGGAAATAGAGGCATCTATAGAAAGGTAGGAATGGGGAAGTGGTGTGGTGCTTGATGCTGCAGAATGGAACGTGTGCAGGATTGTTGAGTGGAAGGGAAGAGCTGCAGGGGTCAGAATGATGTATGTAAATATGAACCACTACAGTTGTATTAATAGCATCTTCTTGCAAAAAAAATTAATAATTTAAAAACAAATCTTTTAATATCCTCACTGCTCATTATCCTAGCCTTTGCAGTTGAACCTGAAATTCCTTGAGTTTCAGTGGTTACAATCAAGATGGATGCAGAGGCAGAAATCCTCTCTCTATATCAACTGCACTTACACACTGCACAGAGTGGTTCAAATTCATGAATAAAAATGTGAATGTCACCAAAATAATCACTGAAAGGGAATGACTATATTTGGTATTTAGCTGTTGAAAGGCTGAAGCAAGAGCCTTCTGCAATTAGGGCTTATTTTTATCAAATGTGCTGCGGTATATTTGTACACTAGAGTATTTATAAAGTATCAGTAATAATCAAACATAAAAAACCACTTAATGATTGCAGCACACTGTATGACATAACATCCTAATTTCTGTACGTGGTAATTTGCAGAAAAGTAATCCACAGTGTTATATTTTCCCCATCATTAAAGTACAGATTGAGAAATTATAGCGGGTGACAGTTTGTACAACATCATTGGGTTTTACTGTGTCTGTATTACAGAAGGCAACTTGTCAAAGTTCAGGCTCAAAGAATTGGTAAATATTTTTTTATTCACAGACATGGAATAGAATTCTGTTACTAAAAGTGACTTCAATGCATACAGTCCCTACAGCAGCCTTTGCTAAATGGTGGATTTTCATAGAATCATATAGAATGGTTTGGGTTGGAAGGCACCTAAAAGACCACCTAGATCTAAGCCCCGTGCGTGGACCTCCCACCAGACCAGGTTGCTCCAAGCCCCATCCAGCCTGGCCTTGAATGCTTCTGGGGATGGGGCAGCCACAGCTTCCCTGGGCAACCTAGGCCACTGTCTCACCACCCCCCTAGTGAATAATGAATGCTTGTGCAGTTGGATGCCATCACAGTGTGGTGTTTCTCCCTCCCTGCTGATGAGCCTCACTTGTACTGTTTCATGTCTCTTATGGAGTTGGCTCCTCCATGTCTGGGACCAGCTCTTGCTTCACCTAGTCCCAGCCCACAGTTGTTGCTGTTGCTTTTACCCTGCTGTCACTGGTTCCACCCCAGCCTCTGACAGCACCAATGTCATAATCAGCTTCATATCCCCAGGTAATCTCCATCTGGGCCTGTCCCTTGGAGGCTGGCTGCTGTGGGATGCAGAGATGTGCTGGCTCACCTGGGGAGAGCCAGGGTTACTGCCACAGGATTTATTACCCTGGGTCCAGTGTGGTACTTAATTGTGCCCCATTTCTGGAGTCCTCTTTACAAGTTAGTGTGGGATGCTGTAGGGAGGCACATCTTTGATCCTATGTTGTGTCTGGTACTTGGTAGGAAAAAGAGGAGTAGAAATCCTTCTTCCCTCCACCAACTTTCTTTACAGGTAGGCAGATACCTGCACAGCTGATTCTGAAATGCATGTTGTATGTGGAATAAGTAGAGCTTTTGCAATTAAGTGTATTAGAATAATCTAGCTGTTTATTTGGTGAATGAAATTAAGACTCATGCTACGTTCAGGTCAGAGCAGTGATACACTCTGCAAGCACCACCTCCAGTTAGTGTCACCTAACTTCATCACTTTCTCCATCTTTTTCTTTTCTTGTCTATCCAGTTCTTATTTGAAAGAGTGCCAGGGGTGTCTAAAGCCACAATTATTGATCTGGATGCTCATCAGGTGAGTAGCTTCCCTGTATTCAGTGCTGCAGATGTTTAGCTCGAAATACAAGTGTGTGACAAATACCACTGTTTTCCATTAGTAGTAAAAACTGTCAACTCACAGAATACAGAGTTAATCAAAATGATGGAAACTGGGAACAGTTTAGTCATTATTTTATGGTTCAAAAGGCTGTTATGCCAGTTTAATAGAATTAAACTGAATTGTAGCTCCATCATGTGGCTAGATGTAAAAATATTTTTGAGTTACATACAGATGTGAGGCTTAACAGGCTCCAGAGTAGGTCAGTATCCCAGAAGAAACAAGAATCTCTTGAAACAGAATGATGGTTAGTTCAGTGAGTGTGATGGCTGCAGCAGCCTTTGGAGGGGATGAATTTGTCTTTCAGTGTTTCCATGGAAAGCCTGGCTTCAGGAAAGAGTACATCACTCTTCACCTGGTAGAGTGATTTACTGTGGGTACTGAGAACAAATCTCATCTTGGGTAAGATTTCCAAAAGAAATCCTAAGAGGAGGGAAAAAGTATTTCTAGAAAAGCAGTTAATGCACCCATTGAAAGCACTGAAGATAATTATTTTTGTGTAAAGAAACCATTTCTAAGTAGCCCCATGGCTGTGAGGAAGCCTAATGGCTGCAAGTTTTCCATCTTCTCTCATTTCTCTTATCCTGCAATTCAGGCATCCTGAAATTGCCATGAAATAAGGACATAGACTATGCCTAGAAAAACGTTCTGCATTGATGATTCTCTCAGCCATCTCTGTCAGGGTAGGGATTTTTTTGTGGTTTTTTTGGGTGTTCTTTGTTTTAGTTTTTCAAGACTTCTTGGAATGTGTTTTGATTTTCAGGTATCATGCTGGCAATCCCAGCCTGCACACTAAATCTTCCCTTCTTGGGGAATGAGCTGTGTGAAGTGGTAGCTCAGCAGATCCTTTGTAAGAATGCAGATATTCTCATCTTGTAAGTGTTCCAATTCTTGGTGCATTGGCAAGTTGCACCTTTGGTAAAGAAAGTAGTTCACCCAGAGGCTCTTGTTCCTACATTTACTGCTCAGGAATTGTTTGTGGACCAAAGGTGCTGAAGAAATAAATAGGAATTCCCATTGTTTAGCATAAAGAAATGCAGCTCTGGTGCTTCTTGTTCCTTTTTCCACACACATTGACCAGCTTTAACCAGTGATTATTTCTCTCTTTTTTTTTTGTGTGTGTGTGTTGTTTGGTTTTGTTTACTTGTTTTGCAGCAGGGCAAGTTGGGTCAGAAATAGCTCAACTGTCCAGAGACATAAGTTGTATCTTCTGTAGCTCAGTTACATATCTATGGAAATGTCTGTTTTTATAGATGACATGAAATTCTTTTGGGGGTCAGGCCTGGGGACTTGGATAATGCAATGATATTACCAAGAATATCTTAGTGATTGCTGTGCAAAGGTTCTTTTTATGCTAGGTGAAGAAAGTCTAAATGAGAGCAAAAGGAATAGTATTTAAATTCAGAAATGTGGGAGAAGGAAATATTCAGATTGAGTTTTCTCTTGAACATCAATTTTTGCACTCATTACAGGTTTTTTAAATGAATCTCTGGTGTTAAGCTTTTGGATTTTAGTGTTTGTAATTTTTTCAGGGATTACTTATCTCACCAAGGCTTGAATTAATACCAAACTGTAATCTGTTGTTTATTTATCTATTGATCTTTGTGTAAGAATAAGTATCCCTACAGCAGCTGAAAGTGACTTTTTTTACACAATTAAAAGACGAGAGAGATATTTGGTGGTTACAATAGCTTTTGGGATGCTGCTGAAGGCAATAAACTTCTACTTTTAATTTATTTTTCTTATATGTGCAATGAGATTCATTTTAGTTACCTTCACAGAGATAGAAGGATGTTGATTTTGAAAATACCTGCAGTCTTCAAACAGATACTGCCAAAGCCCTCAAATCTCTACACCTCAAAATAACCTTCAAGACTATAAATAAGAGAATGACATAGGAGTTTGAAATACTAGATCTTTTTAGTGTTAGTTACTTTAGATTTTGCAGATTATTTAGTTCTGTGTTAGTGTGCCAGGAATAGCTAACTGTTAATTTCCTTCAGGGAAATGGCCATGAGAGGGACTTTATGGATGATCATAGGGTGTACATTATGGATGCATACAACAGACACATTTACCCAGGGGATGGATTTGCTAAACGTAAGTGTAATTGAAATTCTTATTCCAAAATATGACACCTACTGTGTTGTTAAATAACTTCTTCATTTACTGCTAAGTTTCCTTGCAACAATGTTAACTGGATTTTTTTATTATTTCACATTGAACATAACAATTTTCGGTGATCACTGATATATCATAGTAGGGTTAATACTGTGGTGTTTTCCCTCAGGAATTAATTTGTGGACTGAAAGAGGGGAGGTATTGGGTGGCCTTTGTTTAGCAGTTCATTCAAAAGCTCATGCCAGGAGAAGAATGAACAATTAGATAAATAATCCTTTTGGTTTGAAGGTATTTTAGAATTTAATCTTTCCTTTACACTAGATTAATAAAAGGATTCACACAGGACTAGCTAATACTGTGCAAAAAGGTTTCATGCTCTCTCAGAAGTTATAACATACCTAGTTTTTTCCTTTCCAATAGAACTTTTTATAAGCATCTAGAAAACAAGATGCATCTGAATGTGAAAATAGTTGGAAGCAAAAGGAAGTCATAGGAATGTTAAGAGCTGGTGGTTGGGTTTTTGTTCTCGTTGTTGTTGTTTGTTTTTCCCTGCTGTGATGTGCCTATTGTTTGCTGACCTGTCACAATTAATTAGTGGGCTTTTGATAATGGTTAAATTGGAATGCAAATGCACAAAATTTATTTGATCTTTGATTCTGTTACACTGTCATTTATTACAGGCTTAATTCGTTAACTGCATGATGGGGGAGATGTTCTGCTGTTGAGTGTCTTCAATGGCCTTGTCATTCTGAAAAGCCTGCTTTATTTGGATTCTTGGCAAGAATTAGGTTCAGTGCATTGTGCTTCTTTTTTTTTTAGCTAGTAAAGATTTTGAAAGTTGTAGTGTATTTATTTTAAGGAAACCATCTCTTTATTCATATATCAAATTGCAAAGTTTTGAACACATGGATTAAGAGCAAAGCAGAGTAAGCCCTTGTTAGTAAATCTGAAATACTGACCCCTCTTCTGGGAAGCTGGAAATACCACCCTTCCCTTTCTGCTGAGGCTGCAGCCAAAGTGAGGGTGTCTCCACAGGACTTCACCCTTTCAGCTTTCTCGTGCTAGGGGGCCAGGAGAAGGTGAGATCAGAGAGGACATCTTTCTGAAAGGAGGTTGGGGCTTGGACCTGGGAGTTTGAATCCTTCGAGTAAATTCTTACTGTCTCCCTGGACTTCTTGCTAATTTTCTTCATGTTTTGTTACAGGAGTCTGTTCTGTACATTTTTCTTGCCCTATGCACTTCATAAGGAAAAAAACTCAAACCTCTAGCTAACTACTCCCTAATGCTTGGCCCTAAGCATACTGACTTCCTGGAGGGAAGTAGTTTGGAATCACACAGAGGATTAGAAGGGAAAGGGGAAGATGGATGGGGAAGAGGACTAGTGCCCTGAAGAGTAAGCATAAAAAGCTGACAGCTGAAACTCAAAGTTCAGGCTTTAAAAAAAGTGTTGCTGTTGAGCTGAGTGTCATTTAACCTGATTGCAAAGTCTATTCACCAGTTAGCAAGAGGTGGACAAAAGGCTGTCAGGTGTGTTCAGTCTAACCTACAGATCCCTCACTGTGTCCATAACCAGTCCCTGTTCTGGGTAATAACAAATCATTGTAATTGTGTGTTTTGTGGGGGAGATGAAGGCAAGAGACCTGCAGAGACATTGAATCTTATTCACTGTACTCTCAACTCTTGAATGGTTTAATCAGAACAATACTTCTTTGTTCCCCATACTCATGTGTTTTCCTCTGTCTCTGAAGCTCCCTTCAACTAGTGAATTCTTTACCCTGAAGAGGCTCTGAGTGCTGTTCAGAAGAGCACACCTGTGCAGTCTTATTGTACATTTATGTAACAATAAGAAAAGAGTTCAGGAAAAATATCAAACAAAAATCTGTGGCAGTAATGTTCATTCAATAAAATGAATGAAGGAAAAACACTAATATTGAGAAAACATGAAAGCAGAAAAAAATTACAGGAATAAATTTCATTCTGTCTTGAATGCATTTATACACACATGGTAGGTGATGAATCCACACTTAAGACTCCAAGTCATTTAATTAAAGACACAAGGTGTGGTGGGGCAGAAGGCCTTGAAACTCTTCTGACATGGTTTTGATTAATTCAGATTTTGAGTTCAAACTGTGTAAAAACACCCAAAGCTAGGCTGCCTAGCCTTGGGTTTCTTTCCTCTGCCCTCTCAATTTTCCTCTTCTAATGCTTTATTAGGAGCATTAGAAATAATTTGATTTAAATTAAGAATAGATATTTGCTCTCCTGGTAGGATTACAGGGTAAGAACATCAAATTGAAAATGCTTGGGGCAAAGCTGAATCTTGTTACACATTCATAAAGCAGTTCACATAAATTCACGATCCCTTGCTGTTAAGTTTGGAGTGTTGTGATAAAAATAAAACATCTCAATAATTTGTCTCAGTGATATTTATCATAGTTTTTTTCCAGACTGGTTCTCTGCAAGAGCTATTCAGTGTTTTCTTTCCCATATGCTTTGTTTATGTTAATTTTAAGTTAATAATTTTCTTTATGATTTCTTTGGTAAATGGGCATGTAGATCAGCTGCTTTTCAGTGACATTTTCTGCTTGTGTCTCAGATTTATTCCCCCCACCCTGCATCTAATTTTCTCTCCTCAATGGATTTTTTTTTTCAAGGTCATTTTGTTTACATTTTCTGGGAAAAAGCAGTTGAATAATTTTCTTTATTTCAACGTTGTGTTAAAATCTAGTGTGTTTACAACATTTCCAGAAATGTTACTTTCTCATTTCCCTAAATCTTGCCTTTTCTTTCAAAGCAGTGCTTTGTTTGTTCAGTCTCATTGAAACACTTTCTTTTTTTAGGTGCCATAAAACGCAAGGTGGAATTAGAGTGGGGTACAGAGGACACAGAGTATCTTCAGAAGGTACATACTCACGTGGAAGGAGCTTTAAATGAATTAAAACCTGACATCATTGTTTATAATGCTGGGACAGACATTCTGGATGGCGACCCCTTGGGAGGACTTGCTATTTCTCCTCAGGTATTGTACTAAAATATCTACAGACTATCACTCCTCAACAGATACTGAAGCCACTTCTGAGAGTGACTGGTGGCAGTTTTAGGTGGATAGTAAGGTGCAAACTTTCCATGAAACCAGAGCGTTTCCCTGATATGGATACACACAGAAACTTGCTCTTTCACCATCTGCTTTTTCGTTGTTTCATCCTGCCTCCGCTTTTCTTCTTTGGGTGCCTGTTCCAGTATCATTCATCATGGGAAACTGTACTGATTTTGGACATCCAGACAGTAACCACAGGGGCATGATCTTCACACTCGACCTGACTCCTATTTTTCCTGTTTGGTTAATTATTTTTGTTGCTTTTCCCCTCACATAACCCACTTGGTGATACATTTTTCTTGTCGCCTGCCCCCCCTAGGTAGTTTATACTTAATTTCCTCTGTAGCACTCCCAGGAGTTTTAAATTGCTATTCTCTTCTAGTTCTAGAAATTTTGTTTAGCCTGTGTATTGTTAACAAATTAACAGGTTTTTTTGCCTTTCTCATCTTTTATATGGAAGTATCATTATCCTTTTTCAGTTCAGTTTACCTTCTCTTGCCAGATTGGTGCCAGATTTACATTTTTATTTCTTCTGTATAGTTTCATTGGAGTCTTCACCTCCCATTTTCTGAAAGTAAACAAAAATGTAGAAATCTTGTTTTTCCTCCCTTCATGATTCCTTCTCTGACAGTTCCTTGGTTCCTTCTCTTTCCTGTTCTTACATTTGTTTCTCTTTTAGTGTCCAGCAGTTCAATACAAAAACATACTTTCTTGATTTGTAAGCCCTCTGATTCCCCTCTAATTGAGCCATCACTTGATCTGTTCAGATTTCATTCTGTTTTGCAGTATTTTAGTTCTTAAATGCCTCCTCTTGCCCAGTACTCTAGTTTCTTGCTGGATTTTATTGGCTCCCTTATGTATTTCCTTATTCTTACCATCTCTGTCACTGAGAAGCCTTTTTATTGCTGACTGCCTACAAAGTCCTTGATGGACTCAAGGTGGAAGGACTTGGGAGCTGCTCTGAATCTCCAGGTTTTGTGTCCTTGGCAATGTAAAAGCTTCTATGGAGAAATGAAGAGCTGTGGGGCTTGGACTTGTTTCGTTTTGACCTTGGAGAGGATAGAACCTGAGATGTGAGATCTCATTTGGTGGAAAGCAGTGACCACAGAGAGAAATGGAAGTTAGTGGTAGACAGAGAATACTTTTAAGATGTGTCTTTTCGAATATTTTTTCTCTGCCATTTGAGAAGGACCGGTGTTAATTGCCAAGAGAAATGAGTTCCTGTAGCTTGTTTGGTGCTGTGTAGGGTATTTTGGAAAGGGACAAAATGCAAGGATGGGGAAAGAAAAGTGAAATGAGTCTTCTGGTCACAGTAGAGATGGAAGGCAGGGAGTGCCATTTCTCTGTGCAGCCAGTGCTCAGGTGCCTGAGAAGAGGCTTCTGTAGCTCATGCCTCTGTTCTCTGAACTGAAGGCAGCATTTCTTGTCTGTCTCATCTTGTTGGCTTCAGTACATGAATGACGTGTTCAACCAGGCATGAAATCCCAGGCTACTGGGAATGCCAAAACTGAAGGCATTGTGCCTGGATAACTCATGTCTTCAAGGTTCATTAATCCAGTCTCCTGTTTTAAAATCTTGCTGCAGTGTTAATTCTACTCACAGTTATGTCTCCTCTGAGTGCTGTAAGTGGTAGTTTTTTGGTGCTTGAGGCTGTAGCCACAAACTTGAAGTGCAGCAGGTAAGTCCTTTGTATCTGTGTGTGTGAGTGGGACTGTATCAGGCTGTCATTCTTTGTTGTTGTGTTTCTTTCCTGGTAACACACAAATGCTGGCATAAGCCCCTGTGTTTTCCCCTCAGTTTTTCCAGGCTGAGGCACTAGAGATGCTGGAGGAGGGATGAGGCAGTTAGGCTCCCATGAATGTAGTGACTGCTTCCAGTTCTTGGGTGGTAGAATGCTTGCTGCATCCAGTGGGGGTTCCCAAAGGACCTACAGCTCATTCTGCAATTCTGTTATTTCCTTTAAAGATCTGTTCCTAATATAATCCTTCAATTTCCTTGGCCTTATATTTAAGTTATTATTCCTTACGCCCATTGTTCTTTTACAGGGCTGTGTCAAATGATATAAAACCCATCATTGTTGTATGGCTTTACAAAATATTTTTTCAACTACATTTGAATTTTGTTCTTTTCCTTTTACCATTTTTTTGTGGTCTAATTTTATTTTAACAGCAGGGTAATTTTTCTTGATGTGTTTAGTCTTCCTCTAACCAGTCTGACTAGTGCACATTCATTTGTTCTAAAGATTTTGCTGATGCTTTCTAAATTTTTTGTAGTTCATTGCATTTTAATACCTTTCCCCTTCTCCAGCTTTAGCAGTTATTTACATTTTGAACTATCCATTGTAAGCTGTTGTCTATTATGTTGTTAGTGTTTTTTATACTTTTTTGAGGAGTTGTAATGGATAATTTATGCCTCCTATGTGCCTCCAGAACTCTGCTTTTCCTTTTTCCACAAAAGTAAATTTTTAGTTGTGTTCTCATTTATTTCTGAATTTTCTTTGAACACCAAGAGACTTGAAGTCTTCTGTTGTATGTTTTCAACGACAGCACAAGTACCTCTTGGTCATCACTTCCTGGTTTTTGTTGTGTTTTTTTCAGTTCCATACCCTTGTCTACTAGTAAGAAATTATTTAGAGTTTCTTTTCCTTTTTTATGGATTTACCATGACTTATATTTTGTTCGGCCACAGATCCTTTTAGTATTAACTGCAGACTTCTATCTGCTGTGTCCTCTAAAACTAAGTCAAGGATTTTTGATTTGCAGTTTGTTGGTTTTTTCTATGATTATTCAGATAAACCTGCTAACAGGACTTGGAAATTATTTTTTTACATTCCTGTTTTGTGAGCTAATTATTTCTTTTTTTATTCCTATAGTGTGAGCTAATTTCTGTATAAAGCAAGTATAAATGTCTTCAAATGGTTGTGTCTAACACCTGTGGCCTGCAGAGGCAGTGCTGTTTCCTACTTCTGAACAACTATTTCTGATTTGCAGTGTTTGCAGCTCAGCTCTTGATGATCTTGATAGATTGATAGGAACCAATATCCTGTAACTCGTAGGTCCTTCTAATAGTGTCTGACTTCCCCTATTTCTTGTCACTGTTGTGTGGGTGTTTATTTTCTGTTGTTTAGCACAAGAGATACTGTTAGATTTAATGTTAATTAGAAATAAGGGTCCACTGATTATTTTAATTTAAAAAAAACAACTTTAGAGGAGGCTGTGAGCACCCTTAAGAACTTAGTAACGAGTCCCAGCACTCTAGGAAGCTAACAATGCTCAGCTGCTCTGTTCAGTGCTGTAGCAAAGTACAGTTGAATGAGGCTCAGAGCAACCTGGTCTAGTGGGAGGTGCCCCTGCTCATGCAAGGGGTTGGATCTAGATGGTTGTGAAAGTCCCAACCTAAACCATTCTAGGATTCTGTGGTTGTAAAATGAAAGGCTTATTCACCTATCGAAGAGCCCCTCCTGTAAACCCGTAAACCATAGGGTAAAATACTAAAATACCATATCAATAGAACTTCTTTTTGCTAACTTGTAAACTTGCAGGGGATTGTGAAGAGAGATGAAGTGGTGTTCAAGGCTGCCAGGAGCCGCAGGATCCCCATCCTGATGGTGACATCTGGAGGCTACCAGAAGAGGACAGCGCGGATTATTGCCGATTCCATCCTCAACCTGCACAACCTGGGCCTTATTGACAAGGAGCTGGCAACCAGTGGAGCTGGAAATCCCAAGGTGGAACAGATGATTAGAGACTCTGCTAAAGACTTATGCAACTTGTCACTGCAATGACGAGTTCCTGAATTTTAGGAGCCAACTTAGTGGTTTAGGAGCAGGAAGTCTCCACGTCGTGGTCAGGGTTAATAAACATTTTTTAAAAGGACTCAACTCCTCTGTAAAGTAACACAGTAGAGATAATACAATAGGTAGTCACAGAATAATGGTGTCTAACTTCTGAAGCTCTCTTGAGCAAAGATAACCAATCCTTTTAAGCTAATGGAGACATATACTCAAGGGTACTGTCTTTCAGTTTATGGAACTACTGTAGAAAGCTTTAATTGCTTCTCATATTGTTATGGCTAGTGTGTTATGTTGAAAGAACTATGCAGTTTGTATCCAAAGACTGTCCAGGCCTATTTCAGGTGATGCAATCTGGATTATAGTGGGAGAAATGTGGACTAAACCTACTGGCCTTTTTATTTTTTTGGAGATCCTGCATTTTATTTATTGCTTTTTAAATTGAAATGTCGTTGTAAAGCTAATTCTGTGCATGCTTCACCTGTCAGTTTAACACTGAAGTTAAGTGCAATACTATAAAAAACAGTTCAGTTGGTAAGCTTTTAAATCATAGCCTATTAGAACGGAAGTTCATTAATTTACATTTTACTCCTGTTGTTGGTAGTGACTAAAATCCTACTTATAAACACCCTGAGAAATAGAATATGAAATGCCTTTGACTTCATATGCAAATGAGCCATAAGGGATCAGGATTCAGTCTGGCTTTGGCCTCTCAAAATGAGGCCTGCATATAAAAGGCAATAGTTACTATGCATTGTAGATCAGAATAAAGAAACTACAATAAAATGAAAACTAATTTTAGAGTTCTGAGAATCCTTGCAGAAAATATTACGTAAAACAAAAAGGAATCTTTTATTATTGTCAGCTTATCATGTACAAAACAATGAAGAGTAAATTTTGGGTTTTTTTAGATATTTTTTTCCAACCAGTGCTGTACTTCACTTGCTTGAAGGAGTAATGGTGCAGTCATAGTTTGTAATCAAATTGTTGATACTCACAGATCAACATACAGTGAATTTTCTACACTAAGATGATGTGCTAACTTTATGTGGGAGCTTCTAGGAGGATACCAGAACAAAAACGTGTATTCAAAAGCAAATTCAGTATGCTAAACGTGTTCAGTTTTATTTAAATTGGTATATTTTGCATTAGGTACTGTTTGTAGCAGTGGGTCACAAACCTACTAAACTGTATATTTTGCATGAGCTTTTTTAACTTCCAAATATTCACTGACTTGTAGTACAAGTTTCATGTCATGTTTAGGTTTGAGCCTTTCTTGGAAGGAACAATGATGTTTTCTTGTAGTAGATTTGGTATATAAGCTGTTTAATTCTAATCAGAATACTTACCTCACTTGTGTTAATTTTTAGGTTTGGTGGGGTTTGTTAATTGTAAGAAATTGCACAATTGCTAGAAATACCTGCTTTAAACCAGGTTTGACATATTGCACTAATCTTGAGTTGACACACTGTTATTGAAAAGCACTTTTAAATTTCTTCCTAGGAGGACCATCAGAGTACAATTAATGTTGAGATTTATTTTTTCTAAGCTGTCTGATGTTACTGAGATATTATTCTTTCATATAATTTTTATAAAATTATAAATTACATTTCTGTAAATTTAACCCCTGTCATAGTACCCATGTGGTCTTTTCCAAAACATTTTCTGTTTGTGTTAACATGTTTATAATATTTTCCCTTGGTGGAGATTAAAATGATGTTGAACAATACTGACTGACTTTTTTTTTTTTCATTTCATATGTATCTTGGCTGTCAACATTTTTTTAACTGAGTAGTTTGTTGAAAAGACAAGATTATGTGTTTTTCATACTTACAATGTAACTGAAACTGCAGTGAGTCTTAAGGGCAAATAGTAGATGATTTGTCAACAGCAGATGAATTATCTGAGTTAATGTGTTGGCCTCTTGAACTGATCTTGGAACTTTTGTATCCAAATATTTTTAAATAAGTCATTGTAAGGTGTGAAAGTCACTTTCTTATTCCAAGTTACATTCTAATATTGTAACTCCTATTTTAAGTATTTTATCATTGCAGGTATTGAACTGTAAACTAAGCTTTTGTTAAGGCTGCAGTAGTTTGTGGAAGCTCTTTTACAAGTCAGCATCTTTTCAGAGAGAACTAATTGCTTGCAGAAGAGCCTACCAGCTTTCAAAGACTCATCTGTAAAGTGGGGATTGGTAAGCACTGGCATGTTGACTGCATTTGCAGTGTTTGTTATGAAGTTAGAGTTGGCAGACAATTCCTGCTTCATATTATTATTTTTTTATTTAGCATATTTGCCTTAAAACCAAAAAAATAATTTCTACATGTAAAGAAGCTATTCAAAGATAAATGTGTACTGCTTTTAAAAATTAAGTGAAACTGTTTCTGAGTTGAGTTTAAACCATAAGTATTATATGATTCCTAGTTAATACACTGCTATTATTCTGAAAGGTTCATCATGGAAACCTTGCCTGGACCTACCACTGTAAAAAATGTTGGCTTTGTGGAGTGCAAAGACCTCTGTAGGTCTGCTTGGAGAATGCCATGTAGTCACAAATTTAATGAGGAAATTGGTTTTTTTGGATGGGAGTTGTAAGTATAAAATCCTCCCATAATAGGAGTGTGTCAGAACTGGTGCCCTCTCTTGCAACAAAAACGTCTCAAAGGCAGACCTAGTGTGTCTTGTCTTCTTGTTATGAAAACATCAGTTTTGACTCAGTTACTTAAGTGAGAAATAGTGAGGATTGTTCAATAGCTGATTTAGTGTTAGTGAACACGCATGTCTTGTTAGTCACCCATGTGTGAAACACATGGCAAAAATAAACAGAAGAGTAGGTTCTCATCTCTTTGATTTGACAGCTGGCATGTTGAGCTCCAGCCTCCCTTGCCTCTGTTTGACAGTCAACACACAGTGTAGAACTTGGCATTAGAAACTCTGGGTGTTGTGGTTGGAGTCTTACACTGACTAAATGTGAGCTTTAGATGGTGATATGAACCTCTCTCATATTCAAGTTATGATTTCCTTGTTTGTTTGATGCTTTTTAACACCCTGTGTTGGGCAGTCCCAGGCTTGTCTCATGAATACCAGGGTGAGAAATGCTGCACACAGCTTGTTGTGTGGAGGGCAGGTTAGTGCTTCTGTTTGGTGAATAATAAATGTTCATGCTTCCAGGTTCTCTACTCCTTGCTGTTCCTCACAGCTTGAGGAACCTAATGACTCTGAAACCACTCCCTGGTACCTTCTGGTCCTGCTACCAGAGTGAAGGTGTTCAGCAGTATTTCTGCTTCCTCTTGCATGTACAACAAGGCACACAATTCTTTTCAGTGCTGGCTGCTTGTGGTTTGTTTTTTGGTCTGGGAAGTGACACTTAGGAATTTCTTGTGCTTTACAAATTGTACTGTGCAATTGTGTCCTGCATGTAACACAGCCACTTTGGGGAGAACACTCTGACAAACTCAGAAACTATGAAGTCAGGATTCTTGGATCTAGACTTTGCTCACACTGTGCTGCCAGGAGCTGAAGGAGCTTGCTGAGTTCAGAAAGCTACAGGGTCTAGGATCTTGGTGCTGTTTGCTAGGCCAGTTTTGGAACTGAACAATGGAAAACAGTCTTCTTTCAAGGAAACTGCAGTCCCTTGATGGAGAAGAAAGTTCACTTGCTATCTTTGCCTAGTAGAAGATGGTCTTCCACATATCCCCAGGCTAATTGAGAAATACAGAACATATCCAAAGCCTCATCCCAAGTGATGCTGTGTCCTGAACTTGCCTTGGATGTAGCATGTCATGTATTCCCCAGCCATTCTAGAGGCAAGCTTGCAAATTTTGGGGGGATGTGCTAGCCTTTAGCTTAGACATTAAATAGGTGGGATTTTTGGGTTTTTGGTCTTTCCTTGATCCTGACACTTTTGGTAATCTCTTAGATTTCCCATTCAGTGCTCATGTAATTTTCCTTTTTTTATCTTACCCATTATGCAGGCTATTTTGCTACAGTCAATCACTTTTTACCACAGGTCAATAGATTTAATTTCTTCTAAAAAGAAGTGGTGTTTTGGCAAGCTACAGGAAGGACCAATTCCTATTGCTAGACCTGGTTCAGGTCTAGTACAGTACTGACCTGTAGATGATCCTGAGGACAAAGCAAGTAATTTCTGCCCTACTTTCCTACAGCCTTTTGAGTGTGCTGAAACTGACTTCCTGAAACAAAATTAATAATATTGGGGTAAGACAAAAATGCCATTTTAACTGAAAAGATTGAATAGACATAGGAAGTTATTGTGGTGGGGCTTTGGCTCTGACCTACCAGCCTGGTGCAGGTCTGACCTCCCTCCTTACATCTTATGTGAAGTAAGCTGTAACTTCTGGTTGGGGATGAATTGAGTACAGAAATGATGAAAGGACTGACAGTAAAATTACCAGTCTTGCAGTTATTACTTTTTGCCAGTGCAGTGGTCTGTGGAGCCAAGGCACACTTCCATTAATCATTTCTTCTAAAGTAACATGACAGAGATGTAGTTGAACTATTTGTTGTCAGATATAAGGCTCATTATACTTTTCACTGCTAAGCTCCAAACTGTTGCTTTATTTTGATGTTGAGAGCAGACATCCTTTGAGCTTGACTGGAACTGATTATCTTCATCTGGAAATGCATGTTTTATTTGTGTAAAAATAAAAAAGAAATAAAGTAGTCAACCTAAAATAATGCATCTTGTCTTTATAGTGTCTTAAATTTATGTCCTTAGTAGAGTTATAACAGTGCTTTGTGAGAGCAAAGAGATGTCTCATTCACTTTTGACACCTAAGAAAGGTTGTAATTAATCCTGTTAGCCAAAAGCTTGTCATTTGCTCTGGGACTATTATTTTTTTTTTTTTTCCCTCTGTATTTGCTAAAGGTACAGAAGAGAACAAAGTGGACTTAAGGTCTCTTTAGGTCTATAGCAGAGATAAGACAAGGAAACTGAAGATTTCCTAAACAAAAAGCTGCAGTCTGCGCTCTGCTTTCCTTACAGGTGGCATTGGAGCTGCAGCCAGGAACAGCCTCTGCTTGTTGCATGAACCAAGTAGAATCCTTCCTGGTGTATGTAGGTATCAGCATAATTATTTGCTTCTTTCACATATTCTATGCTAGTTTCTATCTCTTTTCATTCTTTGTCATCTTCCCCATGGCAACCATCCACCAAAAGTGTCATTGAGAACCTTCTGGAGTTTAGTTCTGGTGACCAGGGTGGGCACTGTTCTGTCAGCTTCATGCTGACTTATTTCCACTTTGTGGAGGCCTTCAGCTGCTTAGAAATTCTCAGTGTAAGGGCTTAGTGAAATTTGGACTTGCTCCCTTTGGTCTGTGGCTACAGGAGAGTTTGGATCTTGTTTAGCATATGGAGTTTTCAGAAGGGATGAGTCAACACCCTCTGCCTGGGGGATCTGAGCATCCAAGTACATGGCAGGTGTGCCCAGCAACTTCTGTTGATGGCAATTGTTTGCCTTTCAGAATAAACAGCTCAATAGGGTCCCAGACCAGAAAGGTATTTGCTTCCTGAGTGGAAGTAATTAATAATAGCTTCTTCAAGAATGGAAACAGAATCAGGTTTTAATTTGATTCCTTTAAGAATCCCAAGTTGACAAACACCAGGAATAGAGGTGGGGAGGGGGAAGGTTATGTGGGATACCCAGGAACTAGTGACTCTGGTGGTTCTTAATGCTAAGATATTGTGATTGTATGAAAGTGTTATTGTAAAGTAGATGAGTTAAGTCTTTGCCAAGACTGCATCCTGTGATAATCATAGAAGTGCAGATTAATGGAAAGCAGAGAGGAAAAGGCATAGCTGCAAGGGCTGTGATGCAAGTGCTGTAATCATTCTGTTTCTTGATAGCATTGCTCTGGCTTAGCAAGGCAAGTAATGGCATAATAAGATGCAGCATAAGCAAGAGGGGCAAGTTCTGAAGCAGGTAAGTGATTCTAATTCCGATTGATTTACTTTCTCTGTAACAGTTAAACGTAATTACGTGAGAGATTCAAGTGCTCTTTTAAAAACAAAGTGTTGATTTATACGGATTCTATAAGAAGACTTTTAAAATTGGCATCACAAGCAATGGCCACAGCTCAGCTATGGTCTGATGGAGGGCTTGAGCACAGGCTGGGGCTCAGCAGTGCCCAGGAGCCTTGTTGGCAACACCTCTGAACACCAGGCATCCAGTTCTGAGCTCAGGAAAGTCTGTGTCTATTTTCCAGTACCCCTTTCAGATTGTGCAATACGCTGCTTATTGCCACCCATATCACTTAATTGGGTGTATAAGAATTTCCTGAAATACTCCTAGTGGAAGTGTTTAGACTATTGGAAGTTGCAACCAGAAATATTGATGAAATCAGTCCTGGCATGCTGTCTCTGAAATTCATTCTGAGGTTATTTATCTTTGTCTTGGCTACTGTTTCTCAAAGTCACCTTTTATTAATTAAAAGGACAAAATACAACAACAACCAAAACCCAAACACCAAACTTCTGGGCAACTTTATATTGGCAATGCCAAATGTTTCACATGAACTATGAGAACATGCTGTAAAGATTTATACTTAGGCATGCAATTAAATAATACACTTACAGCTACTGGTACCATGTTAAGATCAGAGAACAAAATTCCACAAACAGAAATTAGATGCACTCACAGCTCAAAGAAGCATCCTGTGATGACATTATAAAGCCATAATAATCTCTGATTATATAGATACACTGGAGCTGAATATCAGACTATTGAACAGAATTGGCAATCAATAAGTATGGAAAATCAAAGAATTATTTTAGAAGGTAGAATAAAAACATAGTATGAGAAGGAGAAAAGCCAAACTTGGGCTTTCATTCTTTCTTAGTATGCAGTATCATCAGCTCTGTAAATGCTGCTCTTTTGCCTCTTTTTTTTCCCTATTACTGCTTTCAGATGTAACTGGTGTCACACAGATGCAGTTTTGGAGTGTCAGCCATAGTAAAACAGCCATGTTTTCATTTCTGGAGGGAAAATCACCCTGGAATTGCTTCCCAGGTGATTCCTTCTAGTTCCTCATCTCATATATTCTGTTTTTGTAGACACATTAAGTTGTAAAACAGTAAAGTAACACTTCACTGTAACACAAAGAATAGACAAGGCAACCCATGTACCTCAAGCCAACTTCCCTTTTGATTTGTTCTGTTCATTGTTGATAGCACTAGAAAGCTTTAGGAGTTATTTTTTTAATGCTGTTACCAAGTTGGAAACACCTGGGCTGCTTCAGACTTAGCTCTTTCAGTGATCTGGAGAACAGATGCATGTTTTATGCAATCCTTAAGTAAGTACAAACTTCACAAATAACATGGCAAAAACTATCATGACAGAAAAACAAGTACAATGTGCAGTGGCTACCCGAGAAGGCAAGAGAAGCCTTTTGTATTTTCCCTAGCCTGCTTTCATTTACTCTTTAGGGAGTAGGATACTGACACAAAGCTGGTGAGTGGTAGAGTTGTAGAGGTTCCCTGGTCCATGGAGATTTCAGACTGTTTGCTGTGATTGGAAACAAGACTGTATGCTGATCAATTAATCAGAAAAACAAATATAACTGTGACCTGAACACAAGTCTCTATAACTGCTAATGCTTCCTCAGCAATGTCTGCTGCTAGGGATAGTTTTCCCTCTATCATAAAAATCCAGAAAGTAACTGAATGCTCTGGTTTCATTTGGTTAATAAAAATATGAACTGTATTTCTGTGCCAGTTAACTAGAAAAACTACTTCAAAGAAAGATGCTGTGGAAAAAAACCCAAAAGCTGTCTAAAGAAAGATGACATTTTTCTGAATGTGGGGTTTGCTAAGCCATAAGGGATGAAAAAGCAAAGCTAGATGTGTTACTGTTTCAAAACCCTTCCTAGAACCCTTGTTTTCTCCCAGAAGCTGTGGCAGTGGCAGCTGCAGCAGGCTGTGTGTAGGTGTAGAGGAGCCATGCATGGGCACACAGGGAGGAGCTGGTCATTAAGGAAATTACAGCACATCTCCTCAAGTGTTACAGCAGGAAAGAACTTGTGCTGAATTTTACCTGGCAAGCAGTCCAGGGCCCACAGCTCCACTCTGTTTGCAGAGTCTTTGGGACTTACTGCAAAAAGCAGGCTATTTTAGATGGTTCAGTGTTCCCTGTATCCATTTGTGCCATGGAATTGGAGTTCTGTGGTGTCTTAAATAATGACCAAATGGAATGGCAGCCCCAAAGATGAGTCTCCTGCTGTACTGCTACATCCAGCAGCAGGCTTTGGATACAGTCCCCACAGCTTCTTCTTGGAGAACTGACTTGTTATGGTCTGTGTGGTGGGTGGGGAACTGGCTGACAGACCCTACCCAGGGGGTGATAGTAAATAATTCCTCCTCAAACTGGCAACTGGTCACAAATGGGGTCCCCAGGGATTGATATTGGGCCTGATGCTGTGTAACATCCTCAGAAGTTACCTGGATGTTGGGATCAAGAGCACCCTCATGAAATTTGCTAATGACACCAAGATGAGTGGAAAGGCTGACACTCCAGAAGGGAGGGCCACCCTCCAGGATGGCCTAGACAACCTGAAGGAGTGGGTGAGGAGGAACCTTATGAAGTTCAATAAGGAAAAGTGCAAGGCACCTGGGAACATGTAACCCAGGAGTGCAGTTCAGACTGGGATCCATCTGGCTGGAGAAGCAGCCCTGTGGGAAGGGACCTGGGGGTCTTGGTGGAAAACAGGCTCACCACGAGTGACCAGTGAACTGCAGGACAAAGAAAGCCACAGGGATACTGGGCTGCATCACCAAGGGCATCAGCAGCAGAGATCAAGAAGTCATCATCCCTCTCTGCTCGGCACTGGTCAGACCAAAGCTGGAGCACTGCCTTCAGTTCTGGTCCCTGCTCTACAAAAAGGATGGGACAGGCTGGAAAGGGTCCAGAGAAGGGCCACAAGGATGATCAGAGGACTGGAGGACCTGCCATATGAGAAGAGGCTGAGAAAACTGGGTTTGTTCAGCAGTGAGAAAAGAAGGCTCAGGGGAGACCTTATTACCACGTTCCAGTTCCTAAAGGGTGGCTCCCATGAAGATGGACACTCCCTATTTACAAGGAGCCACAAGGAAAAGAGAAGGTCATGGGCACAAGTTGCTCCTGGGGAGATTCCAATGGGACACAAGGGGTAAATTTTTCCCCATGAGGACAGTCCAACATTGGAATAGTCTCCCAAGGGAAGTGGTGGATTCCCCCACACTGGACAGTTGTAAGTCTCAACTTGACAGGGTGCTGAGCCACCTCATATAAACTACAGTAGGACCTGGAGAGGTTGGACCTGATGATCCTTGACATCCCTTGCAACCCGGCATTCTATGTTTCTATGATCACCAGCATTCATCTGGTTATATACAGTCTTTCTAGACAGACATTTTCTTACTGCCCAGCAAGCAGTGTAGCAGTCAGTCTGAATGCTACAGCTCATTGAATGATGCTGAGTGTAGTGAGGTTGTAATCTCATATGTTAGTGTAAATGGAAAATTGCACTGCAATATGAAAATAATGATGGTTATTAACAACTGTTCAAATAGTAACAGTACTTTAAGAAATAGTGACTGTCTGAACGAACAATTAAGATGTTTTATTGGATTTGCAAAAAGAAAGGCTGGGTAGCCTCATTTCATAGAAATTCTCAGTTTATAGAGGAAGATGTAGCACAGATAATCACTGTTAACCTGCTCATTTCAGTGCTGCTTGTTTAAAATGTGTAAATTGTTTGTTCTGTCTGCTCATGAGAATGTTTGCACAGCCCAGCAGCGCATGCAGAGCAGGAGTGTGACAGGTGAGAGCTGCACTGTGGATGTGTAGCTCTCCATGCCAGCACACGGGTGGAATGGAAGGTTTCACCAAGTGTGGCAGCAGCAGCTGATCAACTGCAGCCGTGGGGTTTTTTTGAGCTGACTGCATTTTCTTGAGAATAGGATTAAGAATTCAAAAAGTTTACCTCATTTTGACCTCAGTAAATATGTATGTCTGAAAGTTAACAAGCTGTAAGAGAGATCTCTTCTTCATGGTGTAGTTGCAGTAATTCTATCTTATTTTTAAATACCTGAGGCTCTTGATGTAATGGGCCTACACAGCTTGAGAGATGAAGCTGAGTCACCAAATGAGGAATGCAATAAACTGCATTCAAAACAACTGCCATCTGTTTTTTTTTTTTATATTCCTCCTCGTTAAAACTGGAAGGCTGATTTGTCCCAAATGCTGCCATGAAGATCAGACATTCCTGTGTTGCAGCATGGCCATTTGCATGTTGCTTACAACCAGAGGAGTATGTATCGTGTCTCCCTTTCCTAATCTTTAGGTAAATAATTGGAGGGAATTTAAATGACACGTTTTCGGGGTGCAGAGAAATCCAAAGACTAACCTTTGATTTCTTTCACAGAGATGAGCAGTCCTCACTTAGGGCCCACCTACTGGAATTGAAAATAAAAACCTGTGTCTGGTACACTGACATCTGAATGATTTAAGGTAAATTTTATTTAATAAAACCCAGTGGGATAGGGCTAGAGGTTATAGTTGTTAAGAAATAGAGTTTATGAGCTTTATTTCACCTACAAGTCCTTTCCCGGCTAAGGACAAGGAATATTTCAACTTAGATGTGGACAATACAAACCTATAAAGAATTGTCAAGGTCAGTGCTAATAAACTCGGGCCTGAGTTGTTGTTCATTTCCACAACAAGGCCAGTTGAGAGGGTTGGATTTGATTTAGTTTTCCCAAGTATTGCTAGGGAAAAAAGCCTACAACTCAACACAATCCTGTGCTGTGGAGGTGAGGAAATGAATAGTGGTCACACAAGACATACACTTCTTGCTTCTGTTTTTTAGGCATGCTCAAAGACCTTGAAATTTTACAGAGGGTGGGAAATCAAGTCTTTCAGCATGTCTCAGTGAAATGCTGTCTTGGAGGTTTGTGCTTCCACAGTAGACAATGTTCCTGTCCCTAGAAAAGGCACGTCCACCTTCCCCCTGTGCTGTCCTTGCAGCAGGTGAGGTGAGTGGCCTCTGGGAGGTGGGTGGCATCCCATGGGGTCTGGAAATGTGGAATTGAACTCTCTTATAATGCCCAGCAATGTTTTAAATAAGTGTATAGGGAATTCTGGGGTGATTTCAGTCACTGGGAACAGCTCAAGGTTTGAAGCAGCAGTGATATCCAAGCAGATAAATATTGATAGTAGTTCAGCTCTGTTGCTGCTCACCCTGGACCTGCTAGTCAGTGCTCTCTAGAGATGGAAAGTCTACAGTCCTCCACAGAGAGAAGACCCAGAGCCTTGGAAGCTGACAAAGCTTATTCCAAAGTTGAAATTCATTGTTTGAAATGCTCTGGGGTTTTTTTGTTTGTTTCTAATCTTTCCTTGTTGTTGTTGGCAGCATCTCAGGTTTGCCAAATTGGACTCCTGGTGTATCTAATCCTGAGAGCCCTGGTAGTATTTAATCTTTCTTCCTCTGCTACAGCAGTTTTGCAGTTCCTCCACTTAAAAGAGGGTGGAAAAGTTTTTTGCAAATCAAAGGATTGGCTCAGTTCTTCTTTCTTTGACTATTTGGAAGAATTCCATTGAAAATGAAATGGTAGATGTGAAAAAAAACATGCTTCTTTCCTAATGGTGCTTGCCCTGCTCCTGTGGAAATGGTGAGGTGGTCTCTGTAAGGTGGTCCTCAAGCTGCTCTTCAGTGGAAGAGGGGTGGATGTGACACCAACCAGAAGTCAGGTCATTTTTAGGGACTTAATACAGAAAATGGGAGAGGACCATGTGTGGAAGTTTCTCTTTGAAAGTTCCTGTGTGTTTCGAGGTGTGTGGTGTTCTGCTCTGCTTTAATTGGGTGCCTCTGCATAATCTGTGTGGTGTTTGAATAAACCAGTGCACAGTTCTTCCAAAAGATGTAATTATTACTCTCTAAGTCTTTACAAATAGAGGGAAAATATGACTAGTAATACAGAATATCAAAAAAATGATAGGAAACTTCTAGACATTGCAGGGGCTGAGGAGTTTGAGTCTGGCAGCTGAGGAGGTTTTGTCCTATCAGTAAATAACTCATTGAGGGAGAGTGAGACCACAAATCCCAGAAAGATTTTTCTGGAGGACTTTCCAGAGGAAAATTGGTCTGACCTAGATAAATAATGTTTAGTGTTAAAAGACATTTCATTTCTTTACACTTCCTTTGACTATTTTCTCATGAAGTGCAGAGCTGTGTAACAGGTTACCAAGATGCACAAATCTATTTCAGTTTCTTTACAAAAGTCAGCAGAGGTAGAAAGGATCTGGTTGAATTTTGGCTGCATGGAAGTTAAAGAAGGAACTGTAACAGGTATATGTGTGCATATCTGTTTATTTTGCACTGCATGGTGACTTTTTAACACAGTTCTGCCACCAAGGTTTGTCCAAATCCCCTTGCAAAGAGAGGCTGGCAAGGAAATTCTTGAGCTGGCCTTTTTCCACCAAAATTACCTCCTACAGAGCAATCTCAGGGTCTGCTGGTGGCTGTAAATTGCTAAGGTGTAAGCAAACCACTGAATTTAGTGAAGAATATAGGGGTTTTTTCTTCTCAAGATTTCAAGAGCTCACCTTGGGTTTTGCCAGGTGGTGAAGAATAGCTGTTACTGTCATGAAGATAAAATCTCTGATAAAATGTTTCTGGTAGGGGTGGGGCTCCTAATTAAGCATGTGATGGTTGAGTTGTGGCTAATTATCTTTTCCATCTGTTACCTAATAGAGTTTTGTAACACTGGGATTTTAGGTTTGTCAATTTTTGCTATCTTTCATTCTAAACCTGGACATCTCTGCCAAGGCCAACAATGAAATGAGCACATTAAGATAATAAATCTCCAGTGAATGCACCAAGTTATTTATTTTGGATGAATCAGGCTCCCTGCAAAACGGGGGCGTGCTTTGGGTTGACTGGTTACTGGAGGTGGGAGTGCTGTAAGAAGGTTCAGTTGTGGGAACATTTCAGCCTGAAACATGAAGGAATGCAGACCTTTCAAAACATGGTATGTGAGAAAAATGTGTGATTTAGTGTTTCCATTTCCATAGAGGAAATGGCAATGCTTGGCTGGAACCAAATGATAAATTTCCTTTAAATGTAGTCATATGATGATCAGGGAAATAAATTCCCTCTCAACTTGTGTCAAAGCATTTGAGGGGAAAAAGTAGGTGGGTTAAAGCAACCTGCTGTCTGCAGAGAGGTGGTTATATTAGACAACAAGCAGAGGATCACATTTTTCCTCTTTTTAAAGATGTTTTATAACTGCCCTAGAAAAAGAATTAGATATGTTTATCAGAATCTGAGCTGGTTTGTGGTCACTGCGCCCTCAGACCAGTTGTCACCATTCGTTTTTCTTGCACAAAACCACAGTTGTTCCTTCCAGTAATGGAGATAACTGGGGGGCAGTGCTGTGACATCAGTGTTTCTGCATTTGAGCTTTTTGACAGGTTTTGAAATCCACGTTCTTCAGCATGGGATACACTTTTCCAACTGCATCTTGTGCAGAGGTGAGACAGGAAAACGTCTGCACTACATCTTAGTGCTTCTCTTGCCATAAAATGCCTCTTGAGTTCTCTGTGTAGCCTTAAAAATGCCTATGACTGGGAAGAGATTTTGCTGTGTCATGGAAAGCCAGGTGTGATAGGGATTTAGAAGATACACAGCTAACCATCAACAATGATCATTGCTGCCTTTTATGTCTCTGGTCATTTTTACTGCTTAAGCCTGAGAAAAAGAGATGAGTTGATGCTGCTTGGGGTGTTAACATTTCTGGGGTGGGATGCCAAGTGAATTTGGAGGTCACAAAGCTGCTCAGTGTTGGAGATTTGCCTGGTCTTGCTGCACTGCTCAGCAGCATCTATAGCACTGGCATCCTCTGGGGATGGAAGCAGCTGGTTTGTGAGTGTCCAAGCAAGATTCATGCTCACAGGGACTCTGGGGGTTAACGTGACTGGCTTTGGGCAGATTTCCCTCCTGGCAACATACAAGGGAAGGTTCAGTCCAGTTTGATTTTGGGAGACTTAGTTACATTGTGTTGAAGCAAACGTGCTATTTCCAGGCACCCGCTTAAAACCTGCTCCCACAAAAGTGTCCCTTCTTGTTCCTTGTTCCTCAGCTCAGTGGGATGGTCTGTGTTGAGAATCAAAACCATCTTTGTACGTGTTATGGCAGGAGCAGTGAGGAGTGGGTAGGAAGGAGCCCATCAGAAGTCAGTAGTCCTGGGCTGGCATTGCTTCAGCACAGACACGTTGCAGGCCTAAGGAACAGGTAAAATAACACAGGAGGGGTATTATCAAAATTAAGTTATTTAAACTTTTATTGCATTTGCAACAAATGGAGTGCTCTGCAGTTAAAAACCAGAAAGGGCTTAGTTTAACAGGGATTGAGCTACTGTGTAAAACCTTTCATGAGCTGTTTCTTGGTCCATCTCTTTTATGTAATTTAATTGTGTGGCCAGGCTGGCTTCCAGTAAATGGCCTCTCTGGCCCCCTGGCAATCTCCCCACCACCCCTTTTTCAGCCTCTCTGCAGGGAAGAGGCTGAAAAACCATGGTGATGGGAAAGATGGCCAGTGTTTACAAGAAGCTGATGGGAAACCCAGCTGGTTTGATAGGTTGCATAATCCTGGAGAGGAAAATCCAGTGCCTTGAAGAGACAGCAGTGCCAGTTGTCCTCATTACAGTAATGCTCTTAGAAGATGTGTTTTCATCTGTGTGCAGGGTCATGTTTGAACCCTCTGGTCTTTTCTAAGTTACTTATTGCAGGGTCTCGTGGTTTTATGTTTTAACTGGAGGAAATATCTCTTGAATGTGTGTTGAATTTGGAAGCCTGATGTGGCTCAATTAAAATGTGATTAGGCTTTCTGTCTCCATTGTAGAGGCTGTAAGTGCTCTGGAGAAACATTTAATGTTGAAGGCTGGCCTGCTGGTTTTGGCTGAAATGTAGATAGAAATATGCAATGCTCTGAGAAATTCCAGGACTCCCACTAGGTCAAAAAAATTTCTCTCAACTGTAGCATTTCATCAAATTCCCTAGTAACATGTCTCCATGTATCACAATCCTTATTTCTTGGACATCCACCAGCTTTGCAATGAGCTGAGAGTATTTATTATATGTGCTGGATGGCATTCTCTTAGCACAGAGGCCTGATGAAAATAATTTCCATCCCTTCTGGTTTCAGACTGCATTTGCTGTTCCATGCTGTTGTTTTACTGTGTGTTACGTGCTTTGGATGAGATTAATTTGGTTACATGAGTATTTGTCTAGCCTAATTAATGACAATATTTTTATTCAACCTAAGCTGGTATAGTATGTTCAGGATCCAATCAATTAAATCTGGACCAAAGCAGAAGTCAGCTGTACTTTCACAAGTGTACTCGGCATAATTCAAAGCAGGATGTGCAGGAGATGTTAACAATCCCTGAGCTAGTCATCTTATAACCAAACTAATTGGGAGCTCTAGTGGCTCAGGTCAGTATATCCAATCTTTACATCTTTGTGTGAACTGTATTTAGCTGGTCTTTGTATGGGCTGTGCTTTTCTGGGTGAAAATACAGAAAGCTTCACTTAATCCAAGTTAAGATTTGCACTGCACCTGTTCTGGGGCCTAAAACTGGCTGAGAGCATAACTGAAATATCTCAGTAGACCTTTTTGGCTTTGGCCTGGTGTTTTCCAGCAAGTTGTTAAGAGGTAGTCAAGCAAATTATATAAGGAATCCTTTTCAGCTGAAAGAACAGTGTGATTTGCATACAGAACAAAAAAACCTCTCCCTTTGTTACCACTCTGGTCTAAGGATGTTGATAATGCAGCTATTTTATAGTAGAACAAGGCACTAATGTTCCCTGGAGTCTCAGTGTATTCAATGTTGTTGATTCTATCAGCTGCTGAATCTGCCAGACCCCCAGTTACCTGGGATGAGCATGGGAAGCTGATCTCCTGAGTCTTCACAGTGAGTGTCTTGATGTCAATTTTTAAAATGAGAAGTTTGGGATGCAGAGCTAGAATAATCTACATTGTGGGCCTCCCAGAAGCTTCTCCGTGTGCTGAAGGGTTGTCCATGTCCTCCTTTTCAATATCCTGCCTGTTCTGTGCTTACAGAAGTGCTGTGCTAGCATTGGAGGGTGTCTCTGTGTCTTCATGACTTATTGAAGAAATGCAAGGTCTTAGAAAGCCCGAAATGTTGCATGCAGGGCATCAGTAAGTGTTGTCAGAAACTTGGGGCCCAGCCAATCCTTGGGCACCCTTGGCTCATCTAGTTGAATCACAGGCACGTTGATGGAACTCATCTGACTGGCTTGGCAAAGGCTCCACGTCAGTAACCTGCAGAGCAAGGAATGGCCTGCAGGGCTCCCAGCTCCATGTCCAGGGCTTTAACCACTAGAGGACACTGCCTTATTAGAGAAATTAATCACTGCACATTTAAAGTGCCAAATTACAGAGGTTGTCTTTCTGTTGGCTTAACTTCATCTCAGGTACGATTGATTGATTTATTTTGCACCATAGCTGTTCAGAGTGCTGCCATGTGCTCAGATCCTACCTTGAGCTGAATCAGTGCCCCAAGACTCTGTTGCCCTTCCCCAGAAGACAAACACCTGATCTTATTGCTGGGCACCTCCAAGAAAGCAGAGCAACCCTGCAATGTGAAGAGCTATGCATCAGTTGGGTGAGCTCATCTGTGAGCTGTTGGTCAAGCTCATGCTCCTTTGTTAACAATCCCTGAGCTAGTCATCTTATAACCAAACTAATTGGGAGCTCTAGTGGCTCAGGTCAGTATATCCAATCTTTACATCTTTGTGTGAACTGTATTTAGCTGGTCTTTGTATGGGCTGTGCTTTTCTGGGTGAAAATACAGAAAGCTTCACTTAATCCAAGTTAAGATTTGCACTGCACCTGTTCTGGGGCCTAAAACTGGCTGAGAGCATAACTGAAATATCTCAGTAGACCTTTTTGGCTTTGGCCTGGTGTTTTCCAGCAAGTTGTTAAGAGGTAGTCAAGCAAATTATATAAGGAATCCTTTTCAGCTGAAAGAACAGTGTGATTTGCATACAGAACAAAAAAACCTCTCCCTTTGTTACCACTCTGGTCTAAGGATGTTGATAATGCAGCTATTTTATAGTAGAACAAGGCACTAATGTTCCCTGGAGTCTCAGTGTATTCAATGTTGTTGATTCTATCAGCTGCTGAATCTGCCAGACCCCCAGTTACCTGGGATGAGCATGGGAAGCTGATCTCCTGAGTCTTCACAGTGAGTGTCTTGATGTCAATTTTTAAAATGAGAAGTTTGGGATGCAGAGCTAGAATAATCTACATTGTGGGCCTCCCAGAAGCTTCTCCGTGTGCTGAAGGGTTGTCCATGTCCTCCTTTTCAATATCCTGCCTGTTCTGTGCTTACAGAAGTGCTGTGCTAGCATTGGAGGGTGTCTCTGTGTCTTCATGACTTATTGAAGAAATGCAAGGTCTTAGAAAGCCCGAAATGTTGCATGCAGGGCATCAGTAAGTGTTGTCAGAAACTTGGGGCCCAGCCAATCCTTGGGCACCCTTGGCTCATCTAGTTGAATCACAGGCACGTTGATGGAACTCATCTGACTGGCTTGGCAAAGGCTCCATGTCAGTAACCTGCAGAGCAAAGAATGGCCTGCAGGGCTCCCAGCTCCATGTCCAGGGCTTTAACCACTAGAGGACACTGCCTCATTGTTATTAGAGAAATTAATCACTGCACATTTAAAGTGCCAAATTACAGAGGTTGTCTTTCTGTTGGCTTAACTTCATCTCAGGTACGATTGATTGATTTATTTTGCACCATAGCTGTTCAGAGTGCTGCCATGTGCTCAGATCCTACCTTGAGCTGAATCAGTGCCCCAAGACTCTGTTGCCCTTCCCCAGAAGACAAACACCTGATCTTATTGCTGGGCACCTCCAAGAAAGCAGAGCAACCCTGCAATGTGAAGAGCTATGCATCAGTTGGGTGAGCTCATCTGTGAGCTGTTGGTCAAGCTCATGCTCCTTGTTACAGTCTCTTCAGGCTTGGTGAGCTTTGGCCTTTGCTCTGAAGGGCTGTCCTCAGAGGCAGGCAGAGGGAGTGTGAAGATGTGTGTTCTCCTGATTTGGGACTCTCCCAAAAGGGCAGACTGGTGATGGTAGAGTTGGTGTGGTGATCTCGTGCTTTACCAGCCCATGATGCTCTTGTGCTGTGGCAAAAGCCACCAAGTGAATGGTTGTGTTCAGGTCTGGCAGGTGAGGGCCTCCGGGACAGAAATTCCCTCCCTCTGGCAAGGCAGGGGGGGAAGCAGGATTATTTTTCTGTTTTCATCTCAGAAGAGGTTCCTAAGTAGGCTGTCCATCAAGAAGTGGGTTTGTTCCCCTCTAGATGGATCCAAACAGGAGAATATAAAGGTGCTTCAAGGTAAGTTGATAGAATTTGCTTTTGCTGA
>NW_009952358.1:410084-420076 GCF_000747805.2 Chaetura pelagica | reverse complement strand
GTCTAGATTTTTAAGTACTGTGATTACATTCACAGAGCTGCTAGAGCCATGAGGAATACCTGAATGTAGTAGTAGGTATTCTTGTGTTAAATCCCACAGCTCATTTCCATTGCATCATGAACTTACTGAGCTGGGAATGAATCAGATAACTGCATCTCTTCCTAGAGCTGCTTATTTTCTTGTACCTTGTGCATCACACACCCTGCAGATTGGAAAGAGGTAATTTGCTGGGTTAAGTCACGGAATTGGCTCTGTTAAGTCTCTCTGTGAATTACTGAGATGTCTAAGAGTGAATTCAGCTTTGATAAAGTGGTGTAATAACCCTGCAGAGATGGGATAGACTGGAAGTGTTCATCAGTCAGTTCCCAGGCAGTGTCAATACTGCTGCACCCCTGTGCCTTGTATAAAGACTGTTTTTATCTGCAACACCTCTTGCTGGTTTTCAGCAGCTCCCTCCATGAGGAATATGCATACCAGTGCCCACCCCCAATAAATACCAGCTATCCCAAATGCCCCTTTTCTGTGGAAAATCTGGTAATGTTATATTAACAACAGAGATGAAAGGAACCTCAGGGAAATGAAAAAGGAGTCAAAATAGTATAATTTTCTGAAGGTAGATGAAGGTTGCAGTCCAGATGTATGAACCCCAGTAAACACCATGGGCAGGGTCTGTATCTGGAACGTAAACTAGCCCATTTTTCCCTTTCCAGGAAGTGTTTCTGTGCTCTAGTCAGAAAGTGCCTGTGCAGCTCTGCCTGCTGAATGCTGCCAGCAGGCACCACTTCCCTTACAAAGGCACAATAGCTTTATTAATTTCCGTTGTTGGAGTTGCGGTGAATTCTTTCCTTGTGCTCTGAACAGCTTTTCTGTTGTTGGAGGAATTGTTTTAGTGCAAAGGCCTCTTGAGGCTCCAGTTTGACTGACAGGCAGCCAGATGGGAAACATTTTTGACTGACAGGTGCCTGAAAGCTCCTGGTAAAGAGAGGGGGAGCTCAGAACACAATTCTGCTTGGAACGAGGCAGTGTCAAGAATGGGTGGCTAATGATTGTGCATGGAAATCTATAGACCCTGAGTGTTCTATACAGCTGGAGACCCAATTCGGTTACACAAGCAATAACTTACATTATGGCTTATAACTGTAAATACTTTCTGTTCATTTTATGAGGAGAGTGTTTGTGTTTGTCTTGAGAACTTGCTCTAGGACTGCAGGGAACTCTCTTCTGTGTCAGAGCAGATAATAGGTGATTTCTGCTGAGGCTGCATTCACTGCAGGTTCCCCTCCAGTTACACCTCCTGCACAGGCAAACAGTTATTTGTGTGTTTGAACTTAAGCTGGCTCCTCTCCCTGGGGATGTTGCTCAGCCTGGGCCAGCACAGCTCCCCAGCTGCTGTTCCCATCTCCTGCAGCCTGATGAGTGCTCAGTGCTCCAGCTGCCCTTGTTAAAGTGCAGCTAATGCAGGGGAGTTGACTTGAGCACAGCAAATTCGAGTTAAATCTGTGATGAAAACAGCCTTCCATGGGTATGCTTAATAGATTCTGCATATGTTCACAAAATTAGAAGAAAACAATAAAATCCCCCCCCAAACAGAAATGGGCAGGTCGCCCGGATCTCCCCTGTTTCATGGGTGAAGCCCCAACCCCTCCCCTGGAGCAGAGCAGGGGAGAGATGGGGCTGCTCCTGGGGGGACACGGGGCCATGGGCACAGCCCTGGGGGTCTGGGCAGGCACTGTGGGGTGAGGGGCTCTGTCCCTGTATGTTCTCCTCAAGGCCATATCATTTCTTTATGATGATCAATTTTCTGTGTAACCAAACATGTTGGTCCCTCTGTGAGGCAAGGAATGTGTAATTCTCTTAACCAGGGTCCTGGCTTCTCTCTTGTGCCTTTTGCCAAGGGGTGCTCACCCACTGCAGAGCAGTGGGATGAAGCAGAGGACTGAAGATCACCTCTGCCATGTGTGACAAACACTTACAAAGCAAATGGAATAACCTTGTTGTTTGCAAGCAGTGGTTTTTATAACCACTGAAGCTGTGGAATGTTTTTTCAAGCATAGTGCTATTACCAAGTGTCTTAATGATTTGACATACGAGTTCACCTGAGTCTCATCACCTGTTTCTGTTCTTTAAACAGACACTACCCTGGAGTCACTGGGTAATGGCCCCAGCACTGTCATGTTTGCTGTCTTTTAACAGGATCTCTTCTCATCAGTCTAAGTCAAAATAGTTCTAGGTCCAGTCAAAGTTCATTTGAGGGATTTTTAGCAAAGAAGTACCCCCCAGCTGGGCCCTTCTGCTGGGTTTGCCATCAAGTGGTCTCATTCACACCTCAGTACCTGAGGGACCCCTTTGTGTGACAGCCAAATTGAGGAGGGTCTTCAGGGCTCTCTCCATCCAGTTTTATCATGGGACATTTTGCCTGCATTGCTGTGGTGGGGATGGCTGAGCAGCACAGTGGCCAAGGTGTCTGGCAGAAAACCCCACAGCAGCAGCACCATTCCTTGGAAAACAGCAGGGCACCCTGTGTTCTCTGTCACCCCCCACACCATCAGGTTTCACCTTGGGTTCCAAAAAGACCAACTTCTTCTCTCATTAGTGGCTGCAGAGAGGGTTCATCATGGCTTCATTTGCACTGCCCTGGGTTAGATGCAGCTGATGACAGAAAGTGGCCCAAGCTCAGCAGTTCATCCCTTGCCCGTGTTTTCAGATGTGGTTTGATGGAGATCAGCAGGACTGCAGGTTGGAAGTGCTTGGGCTTGAATTGCACCCCCCAGGCAGCAGGCACAGGGATCCCACCACTTCAGGAGGTGTTTGGGAAATGGGAGTGAGGAGCAGGGAAGACAGGCCAGGAAGAGGTCTTGGGAACCAGGTCTTTTGGCAAGAGATGCCAGAGAAAACTTCATACCTGGAGCCAAAGTTTAGCAGTGGCATCACCTTTGATGCCAAGAATTTTTGTCCTGTCTGGTTGGGAGTGCTGGAGTAGTTCAGAGTAGTTGGGATATAGAGAGAAACAGCCTAGATAACTTTTTAAATTTTTTTTTTCAGTGAAATCCTGCAGCGTTTGCTGTTGTTTGCATTGTCTCTTTTGAATTTTACCCTGTTGCAGTCAGATTATCTGGGGGAATTAAACTCTGTTTAAATTCCATGTTAAAATGAGTAACATATTGGGAACTGTTAGCACTGGATCACAGTGATTTTATATTAGACGCTGAAAAGATAATCCAAAAAGTGCTCATTTAGTAATACTTCACAAATTATTTTAGGTGCCTGCCTCTTAATGTCTTCTGACATGTACTTTTAAAGTGATTTATCCATGCATTTATAAATTTCTTTTTTTTCTTGGAATATAGCAGAACTAGGTCTTTGATATTTAGGTCCTCATAATTGTTCTTGGAATTTTTCTTTGGATGAAGATTTTGGCATGGAAGATACTTAGTGAAACAGCCCTGAGTCTGGATCTCATTCATCACAGATCTTGAAAAGAAATGTCTCTTGGCTTTCAGATAGGGCTGTGGAATTTTTTTAAAGGATGAATTTCAACTATAAAGTGTAAGTACATTTAAATATAGGCTCCTTTAGATATGCAGAGCTTACGTAAGGATCAGATTTGCATGCATTCCATTGATGGTAACTTGAAATTTTAAACATCTTACGGGCAACGGAACATGCACCTTTCGATTAAGCTGGGTTTAAATGCAACAGCATTTGCCAAACACATTCATTGCCTTGAATTAATTCCGTTCTGATCAGGCATCATGAATGGAAACCAGAGTTATTCCTGGTCAGCTTGGATGTGCTTTCTCCTCGCAGGGCTTTGCAGGGGCTGTTCAGCATCAGCCCTGCAGGGAGCAGCGAGTGCCTGGAGCTGCCTTGGGGCTGCGTGCTGGGGGAAGGCAGAGCACAGAGTCAGGCTGTGCCACCTCACAAATTACCAAAGTGCAACAAAAAAAAAGAAAGAAAAAGAAAAGAGCAGAGAGAGGGGTCATGGACTGCACGGTGTAACAGGTTCTCTCTGCTCCCGATGCCTCCAGTGCTGAGAAGGTGTTTACGAGCCCCGCTCTGCCCCGCTGCCCTTCCACAGAGCTGCTTCTAGTCTGTAAAATTAAGCTCACACATCTATCAAGTCGGGCTCAGGGCTTATCACTTCCACTGGAGTGTGGTTATTGGAGGCAATATTTGCTTTAGATGGGTTGCTGGAATTATAAATTAGGGTATTGGGTTGTATTAAAGCAACTGATTTTTTACTAGGCGAAGCCGGGCAGATCTGACATGGAGCCTTTAGACTGACACAGTCTTCTGTCTTGGGCCTGACCTAAATCACCAGCATTTAGGGACAAGAAATTAATTAAATCTTGTCTCTGTACAGACTAAATCCCTGGCTTCTGCTGAGCAGACCATGGATGGAGCCAGCAGTGGTCGTGTCTTTCCTTGAAACGATCATAAATTGCATTTATTAATGGCAGATTCTATAAGTTTCAGCCAAGTCTTTATCAGCGCTTCGGCCAGACACCAGATAAACAGTTGGCTGCAATTCTGCCCTCTAATAAAATTGTACATGAAACTTGAACTCAGTTTTGTGGTTTAAACACACTTAAAAAATGGGCTGGTTGCTCAGTGGTGCAAACTGGTGACGCTGCCTAAAGCCACAGCAGGTCTGCTGGGACACATCCCATGAGGACCCAGCCTCTTCCTCTTGGTGGGAGAGTGCTGGCTCCTACCCAGGCCCTGCTGTGTCTGTGGAGGAGGAGAAGGATGAGTCCTGTTGGGGTGTTCAGCCTGGAGAAGAGAAGGCTCCAGGGAGACCTTAGAGCACCTTCCAGTGCCTGGAGGGGCTCCAGGAAAGCTGGGGAGGGACCTGGGACAAGGGCAGGGAGGGATGGGATGTGTGGTTATTGCTTCAAACTGGCAGAGGGGAGATTTTAGGTTAGACATTAGGAAAAAATTCTTCCCTTTGAGGGTAGTGAGACCCTGGCCCAGGTTGCCCAGAGAAGCTGTGGCTGCCCCATCCCTGGCAGTGTTGAAGGGCAGGTTGGATGGGGCTTGGAGCAACCTGGGCTGGTGGGAGGTGTCCCTGCCCATGCAGGGGGTTGGACTAGATTATCTTTAAGGTCCCTTCCAACCCAAACCAGTCTGTGACTCCATGGGGAGGCTGCCTGAGGCCATGTGCAGGCCCAGGGGCACCTGCCCCCAGAGCTTGGGCTGCATCCCTGCCCTGCATCTCAGGGCCTGGCTGTGCCTCACACCTCACCCCTTGAGATGAGTTTCACATCTGGCCTCGGAAGGATGGGCTCGTTGCTGCCAGTTGCACTGCAGGAAATTTCCCACTGAAATGTCAGTGCAGTGGGAGGGGTGGAAGAGCTCAGATCACACATGCCAGAGCTCCTGGGGACTGTGCTCAGCAAAGTGACAACACGTGTAGTGTCCTTGTTCGCCAGGGAGGCCGGAGCAGCTCTGGCAGAGCTACCCACTGCAGCCTCTCTGCTGGTTTGCTGTGCTTTTCTTCAAGCCTTTGAAATACTTGGTGACATCTGCTCTTCATTACACAACAATGTAGCTGTCTTTTTAGGAAAAGAAACGTTTTTCATTATTCATTTCCAAGTTAACACACACATTTTAAAGTGCCCACAAGAACTTGCTCTCAGGTGATCTGGCCTCGCAGCCCAGTCCAACTACAACACTCTTTTCTGTTCCACGTCTACGTTTACCTTGGTCACAGCTAAGGCCAGGTTTTTATCAGAGTTCCTGGGTTTGTTTTTTATTAAGTAAATACTTTGACTTTGTCTGGAGGGGCAGCATGAACCTTTGGCAGGAAATCTGAACCTTCTGGTACTTCACCTACCGAGTTCACTGGCAGAAGTGTGTGTCTGGTCCCTGCAGGGACACCACGGCTGCCCTGGGGCTTTTCCCTTTCACATCCACAGTTGTCCCATGTAGTTTTCTTCTTTAACACCTGAGTGGAAAAATAGATAACCCTCAAGAGGTTTTTTTTAAGGTAGGACAGGGGTATGCAGTACAAAATGCTGTCTTCAGTAATCCTTGCTGTGCCACCTGCCTTTTCACTAAGGGAAGTGGTTGCAGGCCCCTTTTTGTGACATGCACAGGAGCCACAAGTCTGTCAGAAGTCAGAGCTGCAAAGCAGGGTGAGATGGAAGCCTGGGACATGCTCTGGAGGAGGAGAGGATCAGTCTCTGAACTCAACAGGTCCCTCTTGGGTAAGACGGGATTGGGGGGTTGTCATTTGCCTTGGGTTTGTGTGTTCTAGGAAACTGTTAAGCTTTTGGTAAACAAGGAAAAGATTTTCTACAGAAAACATTTCACATCTTGGTGTTTCAGTTGATTCTTCACACTTGGAATTCCCCACTTGTGGTTTTGTGCATGCAGGGGGAGATTTTCCAGTCTCTGGGACAGTCAGGGGAAGATTTTAACTTTTAAAATATTAATTCCCCTTTCAGCAGTGCTAAAAGTTTATTAAGAAAAGAAGAAAAAGCTCTGTTTCTCTGCAGTAATGTAGGTTCCCAGAGCACACAACCTCCCTTGATCAGGAAAGCTAACCTGGAGAG
This sequence comes from Chaetura pelagica, assembly GCF_000747805.2. Taxonomy (NCBI): domain Eukaryota; kingdom Metazoa; phylum Chordata; class Aves; order Apodiformes; family Apodidae; genus Chaetura; species Chaetura pelagica. Next base: position 413,519 of record NW_009952358.1, on the reverse strand, counting down.
CTGGTGAGTGTACAGCCCAAAAGTTGACACAAATCTTTCTGTACCCCAGACAACTTCTGAAACTGTAATCCCAGGGCTTTCAACCTGTATTGCTCTGACTTCTAGGAAGAGAAACATACAGGAACAAGTAAGAGTGAAAAGATGTGGGGTTGTCTGTAAAAATACACGGAAGTTGAGCTTTAGCTAACCAACACCCTGCAAGCTTCCAAATCCTGAAGGGCAGGGTGTTTCATATTTGCACTGGACATCTCCCTCTTCAGTCACATGCAGAGTCCCAGCCCTATTCTGTATTCCCAGCCCAAGAGCAGAGATTGCACATCTGTATCCGTAACAGTTCTGTTCTGTTTCTCCTGGACAGCAGCCGGGAGAAGTGTTGGAGCTGGGGATTTGTTGCAGATCGTTGATGTTCTGTGATACAGGGAAACAGCCAAGGTGAGTTTTCTAAACACTGTTGTTAATTAAGAGTACAGCAGCTGGCTCACAGCTCACTTATTGAAGATGCCTAACAAATTTTTTCACTCTTGTCTTTTCTAGTGGAAAGCAAAGGTCAGAAAAAGCAAGAGAAAGCTCCTGTCCTCACAGGGCAAAGGAGCTTTAGCTACAAAGAATGTGGCTTCCTCATCCCCATCTCAAGTGTTTTTGATAAAATGAGACAGTGGACTTGTATTTCCCCTCTCAGGGCTGCAAGTTTGTACTCTCAAAATATCCAAAGGTTATCTTCCAGACAGGGGTGTCTGCTCCATTGAGCTGGGCTCCCCCCTGCTGCTCACACTGATTCAGAGTTTCAGTGTCATGACGGTAGCACATCAACAGAAAAGAGAAGCAGTTTGCTCTGAATTTAGAGAACAGCTGGGATTAATTCTAGCTTAAGCAGATGACCCACGCAGCAAGGCTCCAAGCTATCTTGGTTTGACTCGTTCCTGATAGTTGAGCAGTATTTTCTCTGTGGTTGTGTTGACTGCTGCAGTTTCAGAAGAAGGCTCGAGCTCTGGGCTCGTTCAAACCCAGAAGAGCTGTGATCAGGGCAGCCCTTTTGAAGGGGACTCTTTTGGCTACATCCCAACATGCTTGGGCAGCGCTTTGTTCAGTCTGCTGGGGCCTCTATGGACCTCTGTTGCCTTGTTGTGTTTTGTTTTGGGGTTTTTTTTGCCAGCTATTATTTCTGGTCTCCATCCAAGCCCAGTCCCCAAGCAGGGTGAGGGTGTTAGTTCTGAAAGCAACAGGTTGCTTCAGTCAGAGCCCCACTCCAGCTTTTCTGCCTGCTGCTTTTCTCTCCTGGTGGGAAGTGGTTGGGTGCAGTTTGCTCCAGGTGCAAGGCAGACATTGGTATCATTTGAGGCCAAATCACTCCAGCTTGCATGTGGCTGTGGCTGCCTCCTGAGCTAGGGCTGCAGGTCCTGGTGGGGTTAGAGGACATAATGCCACATTCTGAGTTAACTTTATAAGGCAGCTTGCTCTGGTAATGATGAGGACACACAACACGTTTATTTTTCCAGCTTGAAAATGGGCAGTTTGGTTTCTGGAGAAAAGAGCCATGTCTAACATGCTGCTCGCCAGTCACAGAGGGGAGGGGGAAAGATTTGCCGTTGACTAATATAAGGGATGCTCTAATGGGCTCCAACATTTAAACAAGCTTCTTTTCATACATATATTGTGCTGTTTTCAGTACTAAATGGCTCCATTAAATGGTTTTCCAGGTCTGATGCAGGCCAGACAGCTATTAAAGTCAATGGGAGTTTAGCCTCTGTAAGAAATGGAGCATCAGGTCTTCTGCCAGGTGAAATATATCATTCAACAAAAGCTAAACTCTTGTTCAGAGAATCCAACAACCTAATGTAAACAAGGCTATAAAGCTTCTCGAATCCTGCTGAGCTGTTTTTGCAGAGGTAATGTCTTTTGCAGCACTAAAACCAAGTTCCATGGGAAAGTGAGCCGGGAACCGCCTCGGCCCTGGAGCCTGGCGGGAGCAGCGGGACCGTCCCGCTGGGAGCAGCCCCCTGTGCTGGGAAGGACAGAGTTCACCCAGAAACAAACCAAGATTGTGTCTTGGAGAGCTTCCTGCTGCGCCTAAAGCTCCTCTCCACACTAACAGGTTGCCTTGTCAGAAACGTCCTGTATGTGGAGAGATTTTGCAAATGCCTAAAAGAACAAAAGTCCTTAAAAATACCTTTGAAAAGGACTGGAATTGCCAGGGCTGTGGGTTATTTGGTTATGATCAGGTACAAGTCTCCAACCAGAAAGGAGCTTTTCCAGCAGGTTGATTCTCACTAGGGTCCCTTAGTGCTTCCTAGAATAAAGTTTAAGCATTAAATGTGATTTATTTTTTCCTGCAGAAAAGTCAGAATATTTTTTATTTCCCAGAACTGTGAAAACAGTTTGACAATGGAACACTGAATTGGAGAGGGAAAGAAGGGATAACCATTTGGTGTTTTATTTTTACTACGATAAATACTTAAGTTGTCATTTCTTTGAAAAACAAAGATAGTAGCTAAACCCATCCATTGGAAAGAATTTTTAATTGTATTTTTCTTTTCATGGATGGCTTGTTTCTGTAAACGATCTTGGAGCGCGTTACCGACGGTGAAGTTTCACACACACACACAAACCAATGATTTAATTAAAAGCTTCCCTGGGCAGCCTGGGCCAGGCTCTCACCACCCTCACACTGAAGAATTTCTTCCTGAAATGATCATAAAATCCTGTGAGAGAATAATTATAGAGAAGAAGATGTGGACTGCCATCTACCCTTCTGACTGTGAATTCTCTGTTAACCTTTGGATGTAGCATCAGTAGTGGAGAAAGGAATCCATCAGTGACAGGGACAAGCAAGCTGAGGAAAGGGATGAGGCTGCTCTGCCCTCCCATGCTGCTATTGGGCTCTCTTTGTGTCTTTTTTTCCCTCTTGGTAGGAGAAGCCTTTGGATCTTGCTGGGGTACAGAGCTGGTCAGCTGCAGTTTCATGGTGAGAGAGGTCCCTTCACAGCTGTTGCTCCATGCACAGCCACAGCTCCACGGCAGCCCCTGTCCTGCTTTTCCAAACTTTGACAGCAGCCTGTAAACCTGGGGCTTTTAACAGGGCCTGTAGTGATGGGACAAGGGTTTTAAATTGAAAGAGGAGAGACTCAGATGAGGTATAAGGAAGACATTTTTTACAGAGGGTGGTGAGACACTGGCACAGGTTGCCCAGAGAGGTGGTAGATGCCCCATCCCTGGAAACACTCAAGGTCAAGTTGGACGGGGCTCTGAGCAACCTGATCTGGTTGAAGATGTCCCTGCTCACTGCAGGGAGGTTGGACTGGATGACCTTTAAAGGCTCCTTCCAACCCAAACCACCCTGTCATCCTATGAAACCAAAGCAGCTGCTCATGCTGTTGCTCAGTCCTTACTCTGTGCAAATAAGCTCCCGGGGGGGGGGGGGGGGGGGGTTTTATAGTT
>NW_009952358.1:402704-409749 GCF_000747805.2 Chaetura pelagica | reverse complement strand
TACGTAGCAGAAAGGCCCCGGGGGGGGGGAGGGAGGGCTGCTTTACAGTTTATTACCTGGTTCCCAGGCAATATGCAGAAAGTATTTTTGCCCCCCAGAGCACCCCTCTGTGTTTGGGAGTTGTCCCTAAATATAATTTACTATTGGTGGCTAGAACCCCTCCTTCTTGTAGAAAAACAGGTTGTAAGGTAGTGGGATTTGTTTATGGTCAGTTGTTGTTCACTGTGTGGATTGATTGCACAGCTGATACCTGTTCTTATCTACTTGTGTATCTCTTGGTACTAATTTATCATCTCTTGCTCATCACCTCTGTGATGCAGTCAGAGTGAGTTTTATAGGTGAAGAATTTCCTGGGGAGCAGGAGGCAGCCTTGCAGAGAAATGCAGGCTCAGGGTTTCTGAAATGCTGGTTTCACCTCTGGGAGAAGAAATGGTTGTGTTTCTTTTCACTGTGGGCCTGCAGGTGGATTTTATTGTTGCAGCCTTCTCAGCTGCTCACTCTTCATTGATGTGCTACAGCCACGAGCAGGAGCTCACACCTTGCACTGATACACGGGAATGGGAACTCTAAGATCCCTGCTGTACCCCTCAAAGATTTGTTTTGAGAGTAAAAATTGGGGTTCTGCCTCCTTCTACCCTTTCAGTACCTGTGTGTATCTCACCAGGCATCACACGGGGGAGGTGATGGGTGACATGGGTGACCTGCAGTCCCTGGCCAGTGGGTCCTGGCAATGCACGGAGCAGCGGTTGGTTCCAGCTGCCCCCATGTCCCCATTCTGGAGGACTCCTGTCTGAGTGACCCTGCTCGAGAGGAGGGGGGGACCACAGAACAGCAAGAAGAGGCAGCAGGACTCTTCTCACATTTCTGTGAGACTGAGGGTGGTGTTTCTTGGATGCCATGCTCAAGTTTGGGGTGCGGGAGACGCGTTGATCGTTGCTGCCAGGGCTGGTCTCGGCTGTGGCTGTCGCTTGGCTGTCACTTGGCTGTGTGACTGTGGCCCTGAGCTGGAGGCTCTGTGGGCAGCAGGGCCCTGTGTCCAGCCTTGCAATTCAGCAGGTGAGGTCCTGTCCCCAGCGGGACCCCCTGCCCGCTGTGCCTGCAGGGGTTGCACACACCCTGCGCCAGCGCTTCCCTGCCCTGCCCCTTGGCACGGGCGCCACAGGTTGCCAAGGGTGTTTTCATGTTGCTGTGCTGTCCCATCTGGGCTGCTGTAGGAACAGCCGATGGCTCCAGCTGGGTCTCCCTCACCCCTTCTCTTGCAGGTGCTAATGAGGAGGGCTGAGGGACACCAAAAGGCCACCTTCTCCCCCCAAACCAGGGGCAGGGCACTGCCCTGCACACTCGGCCACTCTGCAACAGGCTGCCCAGAGCAGGTGTTACCATGAGTTTACTCCCTGCCCTGCTCCCAGTGCTGACACCTCCTGGGATGGAGCTCTGGGATGCTGAAATGCTTGCTTTGGGCCTCTCTTCCTTCTGGGAAAGCCCATTTTGTGCTCTAGGGCTTCTTCCAGATGCCTCGGCTGCACCCATCTGAGTGGGGATGTGTCTCCTGAACAACATCCAGTGTTGTGTCTGAGGTGGGATCCCACAGTGGGGCTCTGACCCAGGGAACTCCAGGGCCTCTCCCAGGTCTCCTCCTGGAGCTGCACCCTACAGCTTGGCCCTCGGGGACAGGAACTTCTCAGCCTGTTGCTGGATGCACCATGTTTCAAAATACCAGGTGCTCTCTTGTTTCGCTCCCACCGTGGACTTCCCATCACCCCAGCCTTGGCCTGCCAGCAGCCTGCCTGGCTGCTCTCCCCAGGTCCTCCTGTTCCTATGGAAAGCCCTTCAGTTCAGCTCGTCCCTGTTCCCCTTTATTTGTGAGCATGTCCTGGGAAGAGGTGATTCACTGACTTTGCACCAAGACATTCAGCAACTGCACAAGCTGTCCTTGAAAACACCCAGAGTCCACAGGCTTGGCCCTGCTGGGAGGCTGGAGCTGGGAGCATGTCCTTCTGGGCATCCAGAGGGACAGGAGAGCAGGAAAGAAGCCCCATCACACACCCTCCAGGACAGGCAAGGGGGGAGGTTTCTTGCAGCCCCTTCCTCCTGCTGCTCTGAAGGATGCTGGTGCCAGGTGGGGATTAGAAAAAGAAAAAAAGCTGTTTCTCCCCAGGGTTGGTGGATCTACTGGCAAGTGAGCTTTTCAAGCACAAAAGTTCTTGCTCCACTCCAGGAAAAGTCTAATTTGGGGCACCATCAAGATTTTCACTTGAAACTCTGCTGATGTTCTCACGCTGCCATTCCTTAGTAGAGATGGGCTGATTTCTTACTATTTATGTTTGCTTTTTGTTTGGAAACAGTAGGAGAAAAAGTGCCCACTGTGAAGATTTGGTTCCCACAGGTCGGTGTATTATTTCAGCTGCAAAAGTGGCCTGGTGAATCCACAGCAGGTGTCCCAGCTGAGAACCAGCCCTGGTGTGTGTGCCACTGGGCTGGGGAAGGGCCCTGCCTTTGGCACAGCTCCCTGCCAAGCTGCTGCCTCTGCTTTGGTTCACTCCTGGTTTCTCCTGACTGAAACAGGAGTTGGCCACCTGGGCTGCTGGGGCATCCTGGGCAGCCTGAAAAACTGATGCATCAGGTTTGTTGGTTCCCCTGCATCAAACCAAACAACCCAGTAATGAAATAACCCGGGCAGGCTCAGGGAGGGAGTTGCCCCATGGCTGCCTGAGATGACAGGAGGCTGGAGAGTTTGTGTTTGGGTGTTGGTCCTCAAACCAGCACTGAGTTCTCCTTCCTGCCTGGCTCGGGCTGACACAGAGGCTGCATCAGCTGAGGGCTTGTCAGGCAGATGGTTTGGATGCAGGTTTTTCCCAGAGTCAGTGTGGGTCTGTATTGATTGCTCTGGGTGGAGGGGGAGGGTTCATTTTAACCCTGCTTGTTACTGCTGAGAAGGCTGAGAGCTGGGCTGGAGCTGTAGCTTGTGAGGGATGACCAGAGAGTTACAAAGAGAGCCAGGGAATGAGCAACCTGGCACCACCTCGTTTGGGAAGAATTATCAGCCCAGCCCCAGAGCAGGATGCCTGGAAACCTGGGCACCAGGAACAGCAGGGAGCTCATTCACACAGCAGCAGGTGTGCTAACCTGATCTAGCAGTGCAGTCACTGCACCTCCTGTGGAGCACCCACCACAGGAGCACTCTGCCTGTGCTGGAAGGGCCCTCCTTTCCCAGCTACTGCTCTGCAAGATGCTGCTCTCTGTTGTGCTGCTGTTTGCTGGGTCTCCTGGGTCCCCACTGCTGCAGGGAGAGGAATTTGTGTACCAGAAACAAAGAGCTTTGCGTAAACCACAGCCAGGAGCTGCCAAGTGCATGTTCTTCAAGCTCAGAAATGCATCCTCCCCCCTCCATGAAGCAGCCCCCGAGGGGGGGGGTTTATGAGATCATGTCACTCAGGAATAGGAAGCACCAGGCTGTCTTACAAATGCAGATGTGTGATGGTTATCTCAGGATAGCCATCAGAGCTCCTGCTGTAATGATGCTCATAATTTATCCTTCAGGAGTTTTCAGGCTGGGATGACCCTGTGCTGAGAGCTGGAGCAAACTGCTGTGCTCAGGGTGAGGCTGTTCCTGAGATCCTGCTGCTGTGAATACCATGGAGAGACACAGGGATGGTGTGATGCTCAGCTCCAGGGATGGGTGTGACCACAAAGTCAGGTAATGTCCAGTTGGGATGATGGATAGCAACACTGAAACCACTAATACCACTAAATATGGTTGCATGAGATTACATAAGAATACCCTTATTGCCAACCATGTTCCCTTTTTAAATTAGCAGATAATATCTCAATACATTATCATATTTCTTTATGTTTCTTCTTTACATACATTCACCCTCTAGGCTGGAGGAGGCTGCAGCTGCAGCAGGAGTGAAGCACATGGGAAATGACTCACCTCCCATGGGCAGGACATGGATTTTTGACCCAGCAAAGCACAGGAAAACTGACAGAAAGGTGGAACATTGTGTTGCTTGGGGAGCAAAATGTCACAGCAAACAACTGCTCTGCGTTCAGTCAGTTTGTTAACAGGCTCGTGGGCTATGAAGTAAGTGAAGACAATGTCCTTATTCTTTCATGACAAAAGGTCAAGTGTGCTGAACATCTTCAGCTGCAAATGACACTGGCCCAGGTTTCCCAGAGAAGCTGTGGCTGCCCCATCCCTGGCAGTGTTGAAGGGCAGGTTGGATGGGGCTTGGAGCAGCCTGGGCTGGTGGGAGGTGTCCCTGCCCATGCAGGGGGTGGGACTGGATGATCTTTAAGGTCCCTTCCAACCCAGACCATTCTAGGATTCCATGGATGGTCCAGGAGAGCAAGAGTAAAAAGTCAAAGTGTCTAGTCTGTAGGGTTAGAACAGGACACAAAACCCAGTTCTGAAACACAATGGTTTTTAACAGGTCTTTGATACTCTCCTGATTACCCCTGATGTACTCATGAGCTGGTGACAACCAGACATGCAGCTCAGCTGGGTGGAGATGGACACCAGCAGCAGTATTTTGGCCTCTGGTATGGTAATTTCAGTTCTTCAATGTTTTTATAATAAAGATAAGGAACACCTGTAAGCTTGGTTTTAAAGTTACATATGAGTTAGCTGAGACAGGACTACTGTACAAACCCAGTGTATTATTTTCTAATTGGTACTGTTAATTAGAATGGCAAGGTATGAAATTTCCTGAGCAGATTAATGAATAATTTATTACTGGGTTGTTTGTTTTTTTTTAAATTGAACAAATGTTTTTTTCCAAATTTCTACTCTGAGTGAATGCAAACAGCTAATCAGAGTGAGGTGCCAGTGCCAGCAAGGGAATTTATTCAGCACTTTCCTGGCAGTGCAACAGGTAATAACAGCAGAGGTAGATACCAAAGCCCAGCTTCATAATTTCTAATAAGATCAGAATGAAAATTCTGAGGAATTATTTTGTTTCTTTTTGTGAGACTAGGGAATATTTTAAAGATCCAATATGATGAATTTACAAAAAATCCTAAGTAAATTATACATACATGCTGTTTCTTTCTTTCCCTAGATGATCATTTAAGCAGATAACTACACAAACCAACGACTTGAGCATCATTTCCACTGATCTAAGAATGTTCTCTAGTGTTCCCAGCCCCAGCCAAGTTGGGCTGTGCAGCAGCTGAGCACACAGCACCAGGCTTTGCATGATATCATGGAAGGAGAAAACTTGGTGCTGCTTTGTCAAAGGAGTTTTGATTCAGAGCAGAACTCCCAACAAATGGGTGTTCTCTCACTTCCACAGCCTTTTTTTTTTTCTTAAAAAACAGGCAGAGGATGAGGTTGGTTGTGACCTGCTTCATCTTCAGTTCTCAAGCTACATGTCACTGAATGATCTGGTGAGTTAAGTCTTTGGCATCTTCCCAGTCTTCAGTTTTTCTCAAATACTAATCTGAATGTTGCCTAACTACTAAGTTTTCCGCTTTTAGATAATTTAAGGGGAAAAAAATACTGTTCAGACTCAAACTGATCCCTGCTCAGCTTTGTGTCACCTGAGCAGAGCCCAAGCCATGTGCACAGGAGGAACCTGCCATGGTTTGTGTGGGTCATGTCTAAGCACTGCAGCCTGCTCTAGCAGTGAGGCATTTACTAGGCTCTGTGGAACCAGCTACTTGATAATTCTGTCTTGTCACTTGTGCACAGGTTTGGAGTGGGCACTGGTTTTGATGCCTGCATCATTCCACGTGGCTGCTCAAACCCTTGGCTCCAGCCATTTGGTGAGTGCACAGCTTGCAGTCCTTCAATCCTCCTTCCAGTGCCTGGGAACACCTGACTTGCCTCGAGTTTCCTGTTTTCATTCTGTATTTTTACCATTACTCATGTCTTTCACCACTCAAAATGAATTGTCAGTCCTGGTGTAAGGTCCAGTGTGGTGGGAACATGCTGGGTTTCTGCTGGGTGCCTTGACACCTGTAGGGCTGAAGCCTTCAGGGCTTAGGGTGATTATGGAGAGCTGTGCTCATGTTGGAAGTTAAATCTTTAAAGAGTCTACAAGATCAGCAATGAGGATTTCAGTTCCTCATGGTAGGAGCTGTGTCTGTTTGGTACCAAGGAGACCATCGAGTCTGAACCATCAGTCATTGAATCATAGAATGGTTTGGGTTGGAAGGGACATTAAAGATCATCCAGTCCCACCCCTGCGTGGGCAGGGACACCTCCCAGCAGCCCAGGCTGCTCCAAGCCCCATCCAACCTGCCCTTCAACACTGCCAGGGATGGGGCAGCCACAGCTTCCCTGGGCAGCCTGGGCCAGGCTCTCACCTCCCTCAGAGGAAAGAATTTCTTCCTGATGTCTGACCTGAATCTTCCCTCTTACAGTTTTAATTCATTCCCCCTTGTCCTTTCACTCTCTGCCCTTGCAAAAACCCCTCCCCAGCTTTCCTGCAGCCCCTTCAGGTACTGGAAGGCCACTAGGAGGTCTCCCTGGAGCCTTCCCTCCTCCAGGCTGACCACAGTGTTCAAACATCCAACTTTCCACCAACACTAGGAGTTTTCCATGGCTCGGCTGAGCTACCTGTGGCTAAAGAATCATGGAGGAATTTTCATTTTCAGAGGACAGTGAAGCCTCACTGCATTCTCAGCAGCCTGTTTGTCACTGCCTTGGCTCTTCTGAAGCTCTCCTGGCTTTCCCTGGGTGTCCATGTTCATGTTGTTGTGGTTGAAAAGCTCCCAGAGAAGCTGCTTGGTGTTTTCTGAGTCGCTGTTTCGAATTTGCTGCTAAAAACAAGCAGGGGTCTGCTGTGATGCCATGTTTGGTGAGGTCTCAAATGGCCTATTTTTGTGCTATGATGAATTTTAATAATTGCTGTAAGTATGCTATTAGTCAAAATGAAGCAGAAAGAAACCCAATTATTGAACTAGACTGCTGTGACTGGAATCTATAGCTGATATATTAAAGCCCAACTGTCATGCTTAATAATTAACTGAACCCGCCAGCGGTTCTGGAAAAGAAAATGAACATTAATAATGAGTTAACTGATCATTATTTCTCTTTCCC
>NW_009952358.1:395724-402694 GCF_000747805.2 Chaetura pelagica | reverse complement strand
AGCAATATCCTGCAGTATATCAATTAAACAATACAATCATTTTACATCACATCCACTCCCTGCTTTCCCCTGTACTCTTCTACCTCCTGCTTTCCCAAAACCCCTTTTCTATAATTACTGCTTTTTTTTGAAGTCTGCATTTACTGGTCTGGGCAGGTGCTGAGGGAGCTGTTGCAGGAGGCAAATCTTCTTTAAAATGCCTTTTGTTTTCACCTGCACCGAAGAGAGATGATCCAACCTCCTGCAGCCCAAATATTCACCTTTCCCTGCTGTGGAACAAACTGACTCCCTAATTTTTCCTCTTCCAAGGGGCTGCAGGGCAGGGCTGGGCAGCAGCCAGGGGGAGCAAGATGGACATAGAGGGGTTGGGCATGGGAAGGGTCTGGAGAAGAAGTCTGTTGAGGAGGAGCTGGGGGTGTTGAGCCTGGAGCAAAGGAGGCTGAGGGGAGACCTGGCTCTGCAGCTCCTGAGAGGAGGTTGCCCAGAGGGGTCGTTCTGTTCTCCCTAGTAACAAGTGACAAGATGAGAGAAAACAGCCTCAAGTTGCTGGATATTGGGTGTGATTTCTTCATGGAAAGGACTGTCAGGCCCTGGCTGAGTCCCCATCCCTGGTGGGGTTTCCAAGCTGTGTGGATGTGGTGCTGAGGGACACTGTTCAGCAGTGGCCCTGGCAGGGCTGGGGGAGCAGTTTGAATTGATGATCTTGAAGGTCTTTTCCAACCAAAGCAATTTTGTAATTCTGTGACCCACACTGAAAGGTGCACTGATTTTGCTTGGAAACCCCCCTTTGGCTGAGTGGCTCCGTGACCATGATTTTCCCAAACTGTTTTAGAAACAAGTATTTCTACTGGTAAATGTTCTTGCAGGGAGGACAAATAGGCTTTGGTTTAGCATTTGCCTCAGTCACACACTGGGGCTGCCTCAAGGGACTCATTTGATATCTGCCACATCTCAGCAAGCTCTGCCAACCTTGTCCTGCAACCCTTGCAAAAATCCCCATTTTGGCTCTGAATTTGCTAATATTTGCAGGGGAGCCTGAGAAAGGGTAGAAACGTTGCACAAGTTCCCAGTATGCTCTGAAGTTACAGCAAAGGTGAATGTTCCCCAGGCTGTGCCCAGGGAGGGGGAAGCTGAATGTAGAGGAGAGCTGCCCTCTGAATTTCTTGGAGGTCCTTGGTGCCCACCAGAGGCCTTGGGATGAGCTGGATCTTTCTGCACATTTACCTTTTTTGTTTGGCTTTGGTTTTCATTTGAGGAGGAGACTGAACTCTCCAAACAGGAACCTGGGCTTGATGATGTCAATAAGAGCTTATCAAACACAGGGCAGTGCCCACAGCTGATCCCTGGTCCCCAGGGGGCTGGATGTGTCCTTTGCTCCTCATGATTAGAGGGCTGAGTGTGCACATCTGGGTTGCAGGGGTGGCTGAACTTCAGAGCCACCTTTGTCTCTTGGCATCCTACAAAAGGCTGCGTGTGCTGGGGCAGGAGCCTTCACTCCTCCCCAGAGGGAGGTGTCAGCCTGCAGGGCAGGGAGCTCAGCCCCATTCAGGGGGGCCCCAGGACTTCCCTCAGGGGGTGCAGCCCCACAGCAGGGATCAACATCTCTGCCCCTTCCTCTCCTGTGCTTGCAGTTCATTTTCTAGGCTATGAAACCCCTTGGGGCTCCTTCTGCCTAGTCCTCACACAGGTTCAGCACAGCTCAGAGTGGATAAAGCCAATCTGAAGGCTTTGCAGGATGGAGACTCCTACTTTTTTTGCCTTTTTAAATAAGATGATTCCACATCAAAGTGATTCAAGGACCAGTTCTAACAGAAGTGGTTCTTGAAAGTGTTCCTTGTAGACATACACCAGATAGAAAGGCTTTACCAGTACCTTTGTTAGATATAAAGTCCAACTGCAACTGTAGAATGTTATTTTAAAAAAGGAGAGAGGCATTTATTATAGAGAGGGGCATTATTATTTAAAAAAGGGAGCAAGAAAACAGTTTGCAAAGGGGAAACCCTCTGGTATAATCCATGCAAGAGACATGTTGGGAAATGGCTTCTAGTGCCTTCATGAGAAGCCCCAGCTGCAGGAACCAGCTCCCACAAACCAGCCCCATCCCTGCAAGTCCCTGGGGCTGCTGCCTGGCCCTTCACCCCTGGTGTTCAGGGACAGGGGCAGTGAATTGTCTCCTATGGTGCTAACACTAAGGACAAAAGAACATTTCTACATGTGTAAAATTATTCTTCCAGATCTAGGCCTACATTTTAAGCTGTGTGTGTGTTTTACCTTGGTATTCCTGACTTTTGCTTTCTGGGGTGTGTTCTGGGACTTGCTGCTGCAGCCCTTGTGCACACTGATAATTCTCAGTATGGGCAGATCAAGGGCTTAGAAATGGGATTTGTAAGTAGAACTTTCTGCATGGCAGCACTACCATTCTAAGCATTTTTTGAATAAAAACTTATTTATGCTCTACATTAAAATTACAAGGATTTCAAGGGGTTTAACACATCCTTTAACACATAAAAAAAGGAGAAGATTATCCTAGATCACACATCACTGGTCTATGCAGAAGGTCTCTATGAGATCTGATCTAGCTTACATGCACTTTTTTATTCCACGTGGAAAACTGATGGAAAAGCTTTTGTTCTTTGGAACTGTGTCCCTGTGGGATTGGTGAGGCAGGTCTGCGTGGGTTTGGCTAAAGGGAAAAGGGATTTCTTGCAGGTAGTTGAGGAGCAAAAAAAATTAACTTTGGATGTAATTTGGCACTAGTGTTTAGGTGGTTGGGGGAAAAATAGTTTGATACCTTTTCTGGAGCTTAGATCTCAATGTGTTAAGAATTTTGTGGCATTGCAGATGTGTACAATGGAAAATGTACTTGGGACAAGACAGTATTATCTACTTAGTATTTATTATATATAATAAATACATTTACTATATATAAAAATATATTTATAAATATATTTATAATATATTTATTATGGTCTGGGCAGGTGCTGAGGGAGCTGTTGCAGGAGGCAAATCTTCTTTAAAATGCCTTTTGTTTTCACCTGCACCGAAGAGAGATGATCCAACCTCCTGCAGCCCAAATATTCACCTTTCCCTGCTGTGGAACAAACTGACTCCCTAATTTTTCCTCTTCCAAGGGGCTGCAGGGCAGGGCTGGGCAGCAGCCAGGGGGAGCAAGATGGACATAGAGGGGTTGGGCATGGGAAGGGTCTGGAGAAGAAGTCTGTTGAGGAGGAGCTGGGGGTGTTGAGCCTGGAGCAAAGGAGGCTGAGGGGAGACCTGGCTCTGCAGCTCCTGAGAGGAGGTTGCCCAGAGGGGTCGTTCTGTTCTCCCTAGTAACAAGTGACAAGATGAGAGAAAACAGCCTCAAGTTGCTGGATATTGGGTGTGATTTCTTCATGGAAAGGACTGTCAGGCCCTGGCTGAGTCCCCATCCCTGGTGGGGTTTCCAAGCTGTGTGGATGTGGTGCTGAGGGACACTGTTCAGCAGTGGCCCTGGCAGGGCTGGGGGAGCAGTTTGAATTGATGATCTTGAAGGTCTTTTCCAACCAAAGCAATTTTGTAATTCTGTGACCCACACTGAAAGGTGCACTGATTTTGCTTGGAAACCCCCCTTTGGCTGAGTGGCTCCGTGACCATGATTTTCCCAAACTGTTTTAGAAACAAGTATTTCTACTGGTAAATGTTCTTGCAGGGAGGACAAATAGGCTTTGGTTTAGCATTTGCCTCAGTCACACACTGGGGCTGCCTCAAGGGACTCATTTGATATCTGCCACATCTCAGCAAGCTCTGCCAACCTTGTCCTGCAACCCTTGCAAAAATCCCCATTTTGGCTCTGAATTTGCTAATATTTGCAGGGGAGCCTGAGAAAGGGTAGAAACGTTGCACAAATTCCCAGTATGCTCTGAAGTTACAGCAAAGGTGAATGTTCCCCAGGCTGTGCCCAGGGAGGGGGAAGCTGAATGTAGAGGAGAGCTGCCCTCTGAATTTCTTGGAGGTCCTTGGTGCCCACCAGAGGCCTTGGGATGAGCTGGATCTTTCTGCACATTTACCTTTTTTGTTTGGCTTTGGTTTTCATTTGAGGAGGAGACTGAACTCTCCAAACAGGAACCTGGGCTTGATGATGTCAATAAGAGCTTATCAAACACAGGGCAGTGCCCACAGCTGATCCCTGGTCCCCAGGGGGCTGGATGTGTCCTTTGCTCCTCATGATTAGAGGGCTGAGTGTGCACATCTGGGTTGCAGGGGTGGCTGAACTTCAGAGCCACCTTTGTCTCTTGGCATCCTACAAAAGGCTGCGTGTGCTGGGGCAGGAGCCTTCACTCCTCCCCAGAGGGAGGTGTCAGCCTGCAGGGCAGGGAGCTCAGCCCCATTCAGGGGGGCCCCAGGACTTCCCTCAGGGGGTGCAGCCCCACAGCAGGGATCAACATCTCTGCCCCTTCCTCTCCTGTGCTTGCAGTTCATTTTCTAGGCTATGAAACCCCTTGGGGCTCCTTCTGCCTAGTCCTCACACAGGTTCAGCACAGCTCAGAGTGGATAAAGCCAATCTGAAGGCTTTGCAGGATGGAGACTCCTACTTTTTTTGCCTTTTTAAATAAGATGATTCCACATCAAAGTGATTCAAGGACCAGTTCTAACAGAAGTGGTTCTTGAAAGTGTTCCTTGTAGACATACACCAGATAGAAAGGCTTTACCAGTACCTTTGTTAGATATAAAGTCCAACTGCAACTGTAGAATGTTATTTTAAAAAAGGAGAGAGGCATTTATTATAGAGAGGGGCATTATTATTTAAAAAAGGGAGCAAGAAAACAGTTTGCAAAGGGGAAACCCTCTGGTATAATCCATGCAAGAGACATGTTGGGAAATGGCTTCTAGTGCCTTCATGAGAAGCCCCAGCTGCAGGAACCAGCTCCCACAAACCAGCCCCATCCCTGCAAGTCCCTGGGGCTGCTGCCTGGCCCTTCACCCCTGGTGTGGACAGGGGCAGGGGCAGTGAATTGTCTCCTATGGTGCTAACACTAAGGACAAAAGAACATTTCTACATGTGTAAAATTATTCTTCCAGATCTAGGCCTACATTTTAAGCTGTGTGTGTGTTTTACCTTGGTATTCCTGACTTTTGCTTTCTGGGGTGTGTTCTGGGACTTGCTGCTGCAGCCCTTGTGCACACTGATAATTCTCAGTATGGGCAGATCAAGGGCTTAGAAATGGGATTTGTAAGTAGAACTTTCTGCATGGCAGCACTACCATTCTAAGCATTTTTTGAATAAAAACTTATTTATGCTCTACATTAAAATTACAAGGATTTCAAGGGGTTTAACACATCCTTTAACACATAAAAAAAGGAGAAGATTATCCTAGATCACACATCACTGGTCTATGCAGAAGGTCTCTATGAGATCTGATCTAGCTTACATGCACTTTTTTATTCCACGTGGAAAACTGATGGAAAAGCTTTTGTTCTTTGGAACTGTGTCCCTGTGGGATTGGTGAGGCAGGTCTGCGTGGGTTTGGCTAAAGGGAAAAGGGATTTCTTGGAGGTAGTTGAGGAGCAAAAAAAATTAACTTTGGATGTAATTTGGCACTAGTGTTTAGGTGGTTGGGGGAAAAATAGTTTGATACCTTTTCTGGAGCTTAGATCTCAATGTGTTAAGAATTTTGTGGCATTGCAGATGTGTACAATGGAAAATGTACTTGGGACAAGACAGTATTATCTACTTAGTATTTATTATATATAATAAATAAATTTACTATATATAAAAATATATTTATAAATATATTTATAATATATTTATTATATATAATCTATATTAGGTATAGCTATACTTATATACCTATAATTATCTACCTAATACTGTAGTATTGTCTGTAATTCTGTCTCTCTGTGGGGTGGATGTTGCAGATCAGCCTGTAAAGATTGTTCTGTTCCTGGGAATGGCTGGTGTGTCCTCCTGGTCTCATTGCAACGTGCTGGAGGGGATGGAGATGGGGATTCCCACCATGGCCTGAATCCTCCCTTGGTCCCACGGTCCTGCAGGAAGTCACTGCCAAGCTCGGGTAGCAGGGGGGTTATGGAAAGCCCAGCCTGGTCTCCAGAATATGCCCCTGCTGGGGATGTTGCATGTCCTGGAGGGAAAAGCTGAGCTTGCTCCAGGAGCTGCAGCAGCCCCTGCTCTGCAGCCATCAGCGTGGGAAAGGGGGGGATTAATCAGTTTTGTGAAGGGTGTGAAGATCTAGCTCAGAGTTTCAGGTTTTTCAAGGAAATCTGGCCCCAGAGGTCAGCTTCTCCTCAGCACAAGAACAGCAGGAAAACAACTTCCAGTGTTCACCTTTGCTGACTGCAATAAGTTAAATGATGAAGTAGCAGAAAAGCACCTGGGGAAGAAGTTGTCCTGCAGCTGAGTAAAAGAAACCCCTGGATTTATGACTTGGCTGTGGCACTGAGGGAGGAGGGAATGCTGCTTCTGGGTGGGAAGGAGACATCAAGGTGTCTTCAGAATTAAAAGGATTAAATGTTAGTTGTATTTAAAGCTCTCCTT
Organism: Chaetura pelagica; assembly: GCF_000747805.2. Classification (NCBI taxonomy): domain Eukaryota; kingdom Metazoa; phylum Chordata; class Aves; order Apodiformes; family Apodidae; genus Chaetura; species Chaetura pelagica. The sequence continues at coordinate 396,162 of NW_009952358.1, read as the reverse complement.
GAAGCTGAAGGCAGCTATACTACTATTCCTAACAGTTTGGAGCAGTAAGTGACTCACTGGATTGGAGGATATTTACTCACTAAGTTTCTTTAGATGAATCCCCCTGATGCTCATGTTACCTGACACTTTTCATTTCTCTGTCTTTCAACAGGAACCAAAGTACAAGTCTGTAATCCAGGAACCATTGCCAAGGAGATGATTATTCATTAATTTGGGGTAAGGAAAAATGGGCTTAGCAACCTCTAAGATCTCTGGGGGAAGTTTCTACATTAATTTCCTGTCAAATTCCTGTTGGCATTCTGTGTAAGCATTACCCCAAATTAATAATGCAAAATAACCAGAAAGTAGCAGAAACCCCAAGGAGAACACTGCAATTTTTAGCCAGAATGGGTTTAATTTATATTGTTTGATGCATCCATTGCCCCTGCAACCTGCTGA
>NW_009952358.1:368941-395355 GCF_000747805.2 Chaetura pelagica | reverse complement strand
AACTATTTCTGGCACAAGTACCTGAAAAATTACTTCACTGTGCACTTTACATAGGAGCTATAGCTAAAAGACATTTCCTCTCTCTATTAGAAATGGTGGAATAATAATTGCTAATAACCTCTTTGATTAGTTTTCACCATCATTGTTGAACATAATTCTTATGAGTAAATGCCTTCATTAATGGATCAGCTTCACAGAATATAAATAATTTGGGATAGTTCTCCCTGTCAGTCACTGAATAATGATTCTTGAATATTTCTATTCATCAAGACAGCTGCCTTCTATTAAGAAAATCATATAAACCATAGTTCAGGGAAAGACTCTTAATTCTTTTAGGAACCCACAGGGAATATTCCTCTCATATCAACATTTTTACAGATCCAATCTTTTCACCTGGAAGCACTGTGCTCTGAGTGTAATTTGTGGAAAGCACCAGAACTTTGGGGATAAACCAACTCGTGTGTCTGGAGCCCAGCCCTGCCGAGCCCCTGGGAGCTGGGGGACCCTGCCACTGCCTGGGCTCTGCATGGCCTTGCTGCTCTAAAGTAAGTATTTGTGCTCCTTGGAGCCATGTTTAAGTGCCTTCAAGTGCTGCAGAACTTGAGCACATCCTTCTCTGAGGGAAGGTCACGGGAACTTGGGCCGCTCCTGAACTCGGGAGGGTCGGTGCTGCTGCCCCTGCCTGTCCCAGGGCTGGATTTCATCCTCCTCTTGCATTGAAATTCCTCCATCATAACTTTACAAATTAATGACTGTTTGGCAACGAGGGCTAAGGAAAATTCATTGCTTAAATCTTGGAAGAATGTCTGATTCTAGCAGCACTTTGACAGTACCCCCAAAGCAGATAGACCCGTTATAACTTTCCCACACTGAAGCAGGTTCACATTTGGGTGTTTGGCATAGGCTCCTGTTAATCCTTCACCTAATCACTAAAAAAAGGAGCCAATATAATTTTGACTTTTAAACTGCAGTAATCCTCTTTGCATTTCAAGGGTCTGCTCCCTCGTTTTTATTCCCGTGACTAATCGTTCATCCATTTCTTGCTGATAAACACCAGCCAGTGTGGTTGGTGGCAGGAATTAATGGAAACCATAAATTACTTCTTGTCTGTGGTGATTCTTCACTTTGCAGTCCATCTGGGAGACTAAATTCCTCAACAGTGCAGAGTGTCAAGGGCTGAGAATGTCTTTGTTCTGGGTGGAGCTGCAGCACCATAACCACTTCAAAGGTGTATAAAGAGTGAACTGGCCTTAAAGCTCCAGAGAGATGCACCACAGCACCAGCAAGCCCTCCAGGCTCCCAGCAAGGAATGCAGGATGCAATGGTCAAGCTAAGTGAGGAAGAAAGGGGCCAAATACCATTCATGAAAGAAACAAAAATTGTTATGTTCCAGTAGTATCTGAATTCCATTAAATTAGGTAACTCAGTTGCAGATTGAAAACATGTAACAGCCCAAGCAAAGAACAAAACCTCTTACACCCATGGAGGACCCTCAGTTGGCAGGTGTGGAGGTGAGTGGAGCATCATTCCTGAGTTGTTTTTCCATCTCCACCAACTCTTTGGCTGCAGCCATTCCCTGGCAGCTTTGAGCACCCCAGCAGCCCAAACAACCTGCAGGGAAAAAAAACCCTTTGGGCCTTCCAATAATTGGGGGCAAACACTGCAACAAGAGGAGCTGCCTGGGAAATACTTCCCTGCTCATCCCTGGGAGATGCCCGGAGGGAGCCCTGCCTCCCAGCCTGTCTGTAAGTCTGACCAACAGCTACAGGAGGTTTGGTTGCTGCTGTTTGTTAAATGTTTCCTGTATTTTGTTTTGCTCAGGCTCTGGGTGGATTCCCAGGTGCTTTCCTGCTCCTGGCACCACGTTCCTCAGCTGCAGGGGCAGTTGATGGTGACTCTGCAGCTCCTGTGTGCCCTGCAGCAAGACAAGGTCAGCAGGGAGATCTGAGAAGGACAGGAGCTGTAGCTGTGAAGGGAGAAAAAAAGGAAAGAAAAACATTTTTGAAAGGCCAAGCCCAGTCTTGTCCAGCAGAGAGGGCCTTGGGATCTGACACCACTTGTGGCTCTGTCAACTGCATGAACTTCCAGCACTGGGTCCCAAAATTGAAGCACAAGTCTTAAAGGCATTTCAAGAACTGCTGACTCCATAGAAAACACATAACTTCTCTTTCTAATAATCATGATTTTTTTTTTCTTGTGTGTTTCTCATTCTTTATGCACAATATCTTTAATGCTGTATTTTTAATAACCTCATCTAGTGGAAAGTGTCCCTGCCCATGTAGGGGGTTGGAACTAAATGATCTTTAAGGTCCTTTTCAACCCAAACCATTCTATGATCCTATATAAAACTTGACAAGAACATGTCATATTGCCCAAAGGTGGTGCCTAGAGATGGAACACTGCCCTGTGCTCTGGTGGGTTGCTCTTTTGTCCCCAGAGATTTGGGGGTTAGGCTGGTACACAAGTACACAGTGTGCCCTTACAAACTGTTGTGCTGTAGTTTTGGCTCACGTAGCCACACTGGTTTTGCATTCAATTTTGAATGTGTTCTCTGTGTAATTATACCCTGTATAGGTTTTTGTGATTTCCAGTTTGAATTGTTTTAATCACTCAGTGAGCACACTGAGAAAATTCTGTTTACAATTATCTTAAAGAACTTAGAGAGGTTTTTGCTCTTTCCAGTGGATCCTGATGTAATATTACATATGAGACATTATTTCTATCACTAAAAGAGGTTATTCTGACCCCATGTCTCAGGAGTATCAAATGACATTTCATAAACAGACAGCATCCCTAATTATGCCTTTATCCTGGGTCACTGCTTTTTAAGGACCTTTATTTGGATGAGCAAACCAGTGAAAAGAGCAGCCAACTGCCCACAGGGAGCTGATGGTTATCTTTGCCAATCTTCTTACCTTGGTGAAGACACATTTACCAGCTGCTTTAGGAGGGCCTCAGGATAAGCAATTATTCAAACTTGGGCTTTTTCCCCCTCAGGTTTTTGTAAGTTAAAATGGAAATGTCTCTCCCAGATTTACCAAATCAGAATCAAAACTTCAGTTCCAGTTGCTGGGAGAAGGGCAGCTCTGGTCAGGCAGCTCTGAAGGTGGAGCAGCCTGTGCAAAGAACTGGGTGATCCAGAGCCAACTTGTGAATGAGGGAGAGAAAAACAACCACTCAACTATTTATACTGAAATTACGTGAAATTACTTTGAGGATGCTAAGAAATAAAAATAAACCAGTGCAAACAAAGCCCTTGAGCTGTATGGGGTGCAGGGAAGCTGCCTCACCCTCACTGTGGAGGCACAGCTGCTCTATCCAAACCATTCTGCAGGCTGTGATTGCAGTCCTGTGGAACAGGATTGGGGGGGTGGGAAAGAGATTACCTGCAAGATACTGTGGGTTAGACTGTCCCAAGGACTGGTTAGATAAAGCTGCCATGATATGGACCTTTTGAGCATGGCTCCTGTCTCTCCAGTGACCAAGTGCATCACTGGGCTGGTGGGCTGGGTGTGACCTTCACTCCTGAGAAGTGGGGAGGGTGAATTCCAGAGTGTCAGAGAGAGGACCTCACTGACACATGAGTTTGATGATAAGTCTTAGATGTGTTTCCCAGGCAACAAGGAAATGGCTGTGCTGCTTTCCACTCTTAAGTGAAGACAAACCAGACACTTAATGGATGACTAAAATGGGACAAATATTTCCAACTCACAAACACCAGTGAGAAGAAATTAAGTACGTGAAGTAAAAAGGCAAATTAGAATGAAATTAAGGAAAGAGGAAATTTACATTTTATATCAGAAGTATTCACAGACTGACCTATTGGGCTGTGGTGGAAACTGCTCAGAAGTCAGCACTTGCACTGCTGGGGAGGCTGCAGGGCTCTTCCTGCTGCTTTACACCAGTTAGCAGCATTCTTTTTATATTTCTGCATTAGCAGGAAAATGCCAGAGATGCCCCAAGCGTTTAATTTTTGAAACCCTGAAGGAAGAGGTGGGTACCAGCATGGGGCTCCCACTGAAGCACAGTCCCAGTGTTTCTTGGTGGGGGTTTTCCTGTCCATCTCATCCTGCCTGGTGGGAAGCAGGGCTCAGAGGTGGTGGGAGGTTGGTGCTGGTGAGGCAGGTGGCTGCAGGAGCCTCGGGTCAAGCACATTCCATGACATGGAGCTGCCCCAGAGCCCAGTGTCCTGGAGAGCCCCAGGTGCAAACGTGGCTAACAAAAGCCAGCTTCCCAAATCCTGCCCCCCTGCCCGTGGCTGTGCTGTCATCACAGGAACAGTCTCCTCTTGCTGCAAGTGAAAGATGGGCCTGACTGCTCTTCCTCAGCGCATCTGGTTACAGCTGAGCTGGCAGCTCTGTCTTTGAGGCATGGATTGTTTTTGACTGGCTGCTAACTTGAAAACCATAGTTATCTCAGATTTCAAGTAGATGATACACTGGATCTGTTTTTATGTGCCAATATTTGATAACTAGTATGGGAATTTGGAAGAGAAACCAGGGATATACTGTCAGCCCCGTTGCAGTGTTGGAGGAAATGGGCTCTTGATCATTTTTTCAAAGAGAATAAAAGTGGGAGGCAAACTAGCTTGCCAAGAGGAATAGTTAGCAATTAATGAAAAATAGCTCTGCTCTTTGTAGACTTTATAGATGCAAGGATGGGACAAAGATTTTTTTGGTCCTGATTCAGCAGGTTCACGAGGGTCACACAATTCACAGCACAAAGCACTGGCCTGACCTGCAGGAAAGCCTTTGATCTCTGCTGTGCCTGCCAGTTGGCCACTGCTGGGCCAGAAATGCCTCTGCTGTTAGTGGGGAGTGGGAATGTGATAAAGAGGAATTTCAGGGCATGCTCTGTGCAGAGCCTCAGCTTTCCTCTGCCTCCAGAAACCTTTATGGCTCCGGAACCAGCTGTATGGCAAAGCTTTCTGTAGCCACCTCCTTCCTCCAGACATCCTACTCCTCCATACACCACATGAAGAAAGAAGCAAAACCAAGGCCAAAGACCCTCAGTCAAGTTGTATTCAAACTGCTGCAGCCACAAAACACTTCCTGTAGCTGCATGGACAGAGTAAGGAGACACCCATGATTCAGGTGGCTGGTGCCATAGGGTGCTTCAGCTGCCAGCAGTGACAGTGGTGGCCATGTCCTCCCAGTATTGCCCAGGATGGGGGTCAGCTTGCAAGGATGGTCACTGTGCAGTCAGCCTGCAGCAAGGAAAATAGGTGAGTGTGCCCAGGATTGGCAGGGGTACACAGGGCCAAGTGCCCCGTGTGCACAAAGTACATGTTAAAAGTCCTTGTTCTGGTGAGTCAGCCAGGCAGAATTCCTCCCAGGAGCTGAGCAGTGAGGGAAGGGAGGTGCAAAATATAGTCTGAGAGGCTGCAAGTCTAATGAGACCCCATCACCCTACACAGAGCTGGACCTGAGTGCAAGAAAAGGACAGGAGGGACTGGCTCCCTGCCCTGGGTGTCCAGGGAGGCCAAGAGGCTGCCAGGGACAGCCTTCCTTGGTCCTGCTGCTGTGGGCAGCACAGAGAATTAGGTAAGGGGCATAAAAGGAGGAGGAGAGGGGTTGTTTGGAGGAAATGAGAACTGGAACTCTCCTGGGGCACTGGAAAGGGTCCTGGAGCAGGAACAGGGTGAGGAACACAGCCACTGTCACAGTGCTGGGATGAGGGTGACTCTGGGAATGGGTTATGGACCTAACTGCCCTCAGCTTGCTCTTTGTCTTACCAAGACATCTCCTCTGTTTTGCTGCAGGCAGCAGCCTGATTTCTGAGGTCTTGCAGAGATCTGGTTACTTGGAAATGGGAACTAGATCTGATAGCCCTGGACTTACTGAAGTTGTGAGTACTCTGGTCAAATACAGCTGTCAATGAACATCATGTATGGAGGAATGAAAAATCTGGTGGGTTGTTGGGGTGGTTGTTTCTTTTGTTCCTATGAGTTGTTAATCTGTTTGCTCAAGTGCCTTCAACTCTAAGTTGCTCTTTTGACTCTTGTGACTGGTTAGACCAAAGGAAAGACAAGAAGGCCACTTCTGCATCTTGGGAAAACCCATTGGTATTTAAACTAATGCTGAACATATTCTTAAAGTAATGTGGGTGAGAGGAGGGCTGTGCCTTTGAATCTGGCTCCCAGCAGGAGCTGCAGAGCCTGTGAGGAGCAGGAGGCTCCTGCAGCAGGTGTGCATGAAACAGGCACCTCTGGCTGGTGCTGATTACTCAGGTATGTGGAGAGCAGTTCCATGGCACAATCATCCATGTCTCCATGCTAAGTTCCTGCTTAACAAGGCTCCCAAGAACTGCTCCTCACCTCCAAGTGGAAGGAGCTGAGTGGGTGTGTGATGTAGCAAACTGTGTCACATCTTTCCCATGCAAAAGTCTCTGGGCTGTGAAGCCCACAGGGGTTTGGTGCTAGCAAAGGCTCTTCTGGTTTGCATAACAGCAGCATTAACCACGAAGGAAAAACCCCAACATTTTTGAGCTCCAGTTGCAAGTTTACACTGGGCTGAGTGTCTCTCCATTGCATAACAGCATGGCAAGCTGCTCTGGGGTAAAGATGGAGCAATTTTTCATTTAGCTCTCCAGGAGCAGAATAAACCACATTTATTTTTCACGCCACAGAAGGATTTATGGGAAATGGTGACATGGTTGTGTCTGCCTGTCAAGGTCACACCAGCAGCTTCAGCATTTTTTCAGCACACCTCTTCAGAGTACAGTTGTTAACTGATTTGTCTTCTTTGTCTTACGACAAAGTTTTGTTCTGCACTTCAGGGATCTATTCAAACAATCTCATCTCCTTATTTATGAAGATGATGAGTTATGGCTTCCATGCATATATACCCAAACTGCAGCTACCAGAGTGTCCCTCATCTTACAGAGGCAATGCCACCAACTCCTGTACTGATTTAATATTTTTATGGAGTTTATAGGAATGTTCTTTCCACACCAGGTCCAGAAAACTGAGTATACTTTTCTGTATACTTTGTATTGCATTATAAAAAGGAACTCATTGATCTGGACATGAAATTCAGTTTACAAAACAATGTTCCTACTGCAACCAGGGCTGCCAAGCGAAATATTTGCCTATTTACTGCTCTCACAGTCTGGCAGTTGGAATGGGGTAGGTGGTAGTGCAGCCATAGCATTTACCTTTGTTAAATAGTAAGGGCTTGAAAGAGGATTAGATGTATTAAATGCCTTGCAATCAGACTGGAGGGTCAAGGAGAGAGCTGAGGTTCAGGGTGGCCAAGAGAATTACTATGGGAAATTGGGTAGAAACAGAGAAAGCAAGCAAGAAAATAAATTAGATCAGTCAGCGGCAGATAAAATCCTTGGGGAGTGATGCAACCTGAAAGTGAGATTGGGACCAAACCAGTGAAATGAGAGAACTAAATGAAACCTCTGGGTTTGCACAGTTAAAGCTTTTGTCTTTTATCCAGGCAGTTTAAATAACTGTGGAGAATCTAATAATCACCTGCATTTTCACTAGAAATAGTTCTTGGGTTTTGTTGCTGAAAAAATGGTGTATTAAAAAATATTTAGGATTATTTCAAGCCCTGCCCTGGTTTTTGAAGGTGAAAATTCAGCAAAGGCAGAATCTCAGTCTGTGCTGGTTACCCTGCCCTGCCCTTTCCTCCCTCCCAACTGCTGAGCACGAGGAGCTTCAGGAGAAAGAGCTCTGCATGGTTTTCATTAGGCAGAAGGGTTAAGTGAGTTTTTTCTACAGATCTTTATTGCTAGGGCATGACAAGGAAGGAATCCAGCCTGTCTCTCAGATCCCAGTTTTGGTTTTGTAGTCCTAGCAATAAATTTAAAAAAAAAGAGAGAGAAAAGAAAAAAATTCCCCTGTGAACTGTACACACATTAGCATTTCCCATGGATTTCCAGACCATTATGAAACCCCACCAGGCCAGCTTCCCAGTGTCAAACTGCTGAGTGGAATTGCACTGGAAAACAGAGGTCAGTACCAGGAGATCAGAGCTGGAGGAGCAGCCCTGCTGCTGGGCAGGGTCAGGCAGGTCAGCTTCAAGCCTTGCATGAAAAGCTGCTTTAAAATTGCTAATATTTGTGAAAAGGCCCAAATCTATCCATTCTTTTGAGAATATGCATGGGAGTTCATACAGACACTGCTGCTGTCCTCAGCAGCTGGTCAGCAGGGGCTGTGAAGGGGAAGAGAATTGCAGCTCAACTAGAGGTGATCAGTTCCTGACCACCTTGTGTGCTGCCTCCTGCTAAGTAACCATCCTGCTCTCTGGTTCCTTCATCAAAACGAGCACATCAGAGTCTTCAAGTTGAGCACCTGCTGCTGTTCTTCAGGTAAGAAGCTCCAGGCTTTATGGAAGCTGCCTGGACTGTAACCCAAGCCCATTAACATCTTGGTGAGGGGTCAGGCACAGCTGACAAGCACTAGTGAGCTGGGCAAACTGGTGAGTGTTACCTTCAACCAACCAGCAGCAGCAAGACAAAACATGCAATTCATTATGTAGCCCCATATGATTTTTTTGAGTTCCAAAAACTCTTCAGCTCCAAAAAAAAATGGACGTTAGGAGGAGGCTTTTAGCTAAAAGAAACACAGAGGTTTGACAAAGCAGAAGGGCAGAGGAGTGTGGCTGCTCAGGCAGCTGCGGGCTGGGGATGCTGCTGCAGGCTCGGGGTGACCCTGCCTGCGTGCAGCTCTGCAGGCTCCACATGAATGCAAAGAACTCATTCCAGGGGGTTCCAGGAGCCTGCAGCCAGTGAGTGGCTGTGCTGCAGATGCCTGTTCTGCTCCCCTGTGCCTCCCCTGAGCCTGGCAGGGACTGGAGCGGCCGCGGCCGCTTCTCCTTCCCGAGCTGCGGTCGCTGCTGCCTCGGGTGGTGGCCACTCACTTCCAGTGGGCTGTGGGCAGTGAGTGAAATTAGGTGTTTGGAAAAACTCGATAATATGAAAGATTACTGGAACATTTCTTGGATCAGACTGCTGCATTACTCATGCATCATTAATTCTCAGCGTTTTCAGGGAACATTTCTTCATCTTGGGCCATGTTCCGTTAAAGAGACACAAAGCAGCTTGCCTGGCTGGGGCACCACGTGGAGTGCACCTTCAGCTGGGAAGATCCACCTCCTGAGGGCAGGCAGGAAACCAAGGTGGGACTGCTGCTGTAGGGGGGACTTGTTTGGCTCAGACAGAGACCTTGGGATGCTCTGCTGTGCGCTGGTGTGTCTGCGTGTTTTATTGGCCCAGAACTGCAATATCTCATTGTTCATGCTCAGGTTGCTCCACTCCCACCTAGGATTTTGTTGTCACAGCTGACCAACTTAATGCTCTGCTCAGCATTCCTTCTGTAACTAAAACCACTACCAGCTTGGCCTGCAAGCCTGAGTTTGGACAGAGTGCAGCCTCAGTACTGATGGCATGGGGACTGCAGCTGCATTCATCTGCTCTGGTTTTAGTTTCTGATATTGCAGGGAGATTCTTCCCTTTGCCAGGCTTTGAGCTGCCTGGGCATTTTCTCAGCATTTGTTCCTGCTCTGCCAGAAGTGCAAACTGAGTTTCAAGCAAGCCTCACTTCTCTTTACATCTGTACGTCATGATGTTACCTACTGTTTTACTGCTCAAGTTCAGCTCCTGTGACTCTGATAGTTGTGCACAAGTCTTCTTAACTGGAGAAAGTTTGGAGCATGTCAGTAACCAGGCTGATTCACTGATTTCTGGACAGATGGTGCCCTGCATTTTAAGGTTGCCTTGAGATGCAGCTTGGAACGGCAGATAGCAGAGAAATGGAGCCCAGGCACTGGCTGGTTGAGCTCAGCTTGAGTTCCCACTGCCTCGTCCCTCCTTCACAGCCCCTGAAGGTCTGTGCTTCCAGTGAGGAGGTGGCACCCCATCCCTGACAGCTCCAGCAGCAAGTCCTTTTGATTCAGTCTGAGCTGGTGGGAATAGCTGACCAGAGCCTGCCTTTGGGTCTGCTTAGGATGTAACCATTGATTAATGCAAACCCAAGCACCCCTGTGAAGAACTGCTTAGAATTCTGCCTTGTCTTCATGAGCCAAACACCAGCTGGTGTTGGAGCATCTCCCCAGTGTCCATGGCACTGCTCAGCAGGGCTCAGAAACTAACCTCCAGCTATCTCCAACTCCCCAAGCTCTGAGGGGCCTCTGCTTTGGAAGATGCAGGATGGAGCAAAGAGTAGGACAGGCTGGCTAAGCCATGTAATCCCTGGACATTCCTATGCAGCAGAGTGAATTTTGCTGTACAAATTTTTCAGCTTTACTTGCATCTTGGGGAGTCCTTTTTTATTTTTTTTTTATTTTTTTTTTTTCTATTTTTGTGCAATTACTTTAAGATACTGCTGGCTTTATGCAGAATTTTGAAAGGAAACAGTACATCTACTTCTGGAAGCTGATGGTTCTTTGTAATGGAACTGATTTCTTGAAATAAGACCAATTTTCTGTTTCATCCTTCTCGTGTGTTATTTCTCTTTGTGTATTATGCAAAGTAGTTCTTTACAGAGATTGTGCTCTTGTGTATAATGTAGCAGGTAGACTTTAAACAAGATATTTTTGGCTGGCTACAAGGTGGGACCTGATAAGCCAAACTTTTCAGTGGCCCTGTCAGAAGCCCTGGTGGCAGAGGGGCTGTGGGAGCTGGGAAACTCCCTCCAGGGCTCCAGCCTGCTTCACATTTAACAGCTGTCAGCATCGAGACTTCTGTGTGAAGCCTGAAGGGGGGGAAGGCTGTTCAACACCACTCGACAAGCTAGGAAATGCAATTGCTCTGTTTTCCAGCAATTTTCTCGTCTCTGGCATGTCAGGTGGGTGTTAATGCTTTCAAGTTGTTACCACCACAGGGACTTGCTACAAAGGACAGAGAAGTCTAAGCAGGATCTCAACCCCAGGCAGCTTGGAGGGCACCAGGTGGGGATGCTGGGGGAAGGGAGCCTGTGATGCTGCAGGGGTCCATTCCTGCCCTGGTGGGGGGGGAGAAGGAAAGAGAAATGCAAATAGCAATGGAAGCAGTAAACATTTTACAAGGGAGGTCAAACCCACTTTATTGTTTCTATCAGTTGGATCAGAGGGAACAATGCTACACGCTGGGGGTGTTCCTGCAAATACCTGGCAGGTCTTGGTTTGAGCTGCGAGGGGAGCTCAGCCTGGAGTGCTCAGTGGCTGGTGCTGCTTCCTCAGCAAAGGCAGCTCCTTTGGTTTTCTCAGCAGCTTTTCCAAGCAGCACTCCTTCCTTTCCCACCTTCTCTCTGAGGGGTTCAGACCATGTTGAACATACCTAAGCACACTGATGGGTTTTGTTGCATCCCAGGAGCTGGCTTAGTCATGTAATGATTTTAGATACCTTGATCTCTTTTCCTTCAGGGAGGAGAAAAGGTAAAAGATCTGCTATTCTGACACTACTCAAGGTAAAGCCATGCATGGTAACCTGCAGAGATTTCTAAGGACCTGCCTTGGAGCTGACACTGAAGCTAGAGGTGGCCGTGGGACCAATGTGAGAACTGCTCTGTGTCTGCACAGGAGGTTGGCCTGGGCTCCAGGGAATGCCCATGCTAACCTGGGGACATCCAGCACCTGTGGAGTTTGCCTCTTCCCTCCAGCATTTTGCCTGGTTGCTCAAGCAGGACATGTGCTCTTCACAAGAAGAATATTTGGACCTGGTTTCTGTGGGGCAGGGTGGGACCCAAGGCAGCCTGCTCAGAGCAGGAATGCTTGGAGGCTGGGAGTCCTCAGCCAGCTTCAGAAAACATGTCCAGCCACCATCACATAAGGCTCCTTTCCTGATCTCCATTTGAATTGGTCCCAAATCCACAATTCAGCCACTTTCACTCAGTGACAGACATCAGCACCAGGAGCACGTGCTGCAGCCATGCTCAGCTTCATGGCAACGTCCATCTCCACATCCCAGCAGGCAGATGAGCTGCTCCATCCCACACAAATGAAGTTGGTTGCTCCATGGATTCAGTGTGCCACCTTCAAAGGAAAGGAGAGGAATTTTGGCACATATTCCTTGGAGGGAAGTTTAAAACTCAGAGCCTTCTGCCAGCACTATTACTAAGACATAAATTGCCCAATTAAATAATATCACTGGTGGAGAAGGGTGGGCTGATCTGTCAGACCAGCAAAGCAATAAATGTCAGTGACAACAGCAGCTAGAAGGCCAAGTGCATAGCAACAAGCAGCCCAGATCTTTAGCAAAGGATGGAAAATTCTTCCCCAAGACACATCTTTCCAGAAGAAGGAATATCAAGCTCAAAAACGCTGGTGGTTTGTTTCTCTGTTATTGTTTTATTATTCTGTGTAAGTAATGGCAAAGCAAAACAGCAGAATGATTTATCTGGTATTAAGGTGCTTTCTGACTGCAAATATTTCTGGATTCCCCAAACTCGACATCTGCAGCTTCATCCCAGGAGAAAAGAGTGTGGCTTGCATTTCTAGGAAAAAAAAATCCTCAGATGAATTGATGCAGATTTGGTTCTAGAGGAGTGCCAGGCTCTGCATCCATCCTGATGGCAATCCTGCTAGTGGCTCCCCAGCTGCCTGCAGTCTCCAGTCCCTGCAGCAGCCTGTAGGTGTTCTCTGAAGTTGGTTTGCTTCATTCATTGCAGTAGGAGCTCAAAGGCAAAAATATGTTCTCTTCTATCAGATACCTTATTTAGATGTGATTTACATAAGGGAAAGAAGTGTGAGAAATATCAATATTTGCATTTTGAACATAATTTCAGGATGTCTGTTGTGGTTCATTCATCTGCTTTTTGGCTCTTCAGTACATTTAGTTCACTTTTATTTGACTGCACAAGCATATGGGTCTTATTAGCTTAACAGCAAGCTTATTTATTCTTCATCCATGCTGGCACGTTTTAACTGGGGGGTTGGTGAACTACATTTATATTCAGAATTGGCAACTCATTGCTCCTGGCTAAACATCCAAAGAAACTTAAGTGATTATAATGTTGGTTTTCCTCTTCTCAGGTAAGTTGTGGTACCTTTCTTCTAAGCAGAGGCTTTGGAGAGGGAAGGCCATCAGGGATGGCTGGACATGTTTCCTGAAGCTGGCTGAGGACTCCCAGCCTCCAAGCATTCCTGCTCTGAGCAGGCTGCCTTGGGTCCCACCCAAGAGGGTTCCTGGTCAGTGCTGTATTTGCATGTTTGTACAATGGTTGCCATCTTCCTTGGCTTCCTTTTGGACTATCCTCCTGAAAGCCAAAAAGCTGGGACTATTCATCCCATTTAGTTAAATTTGTAGTGCTCCTGTGGATGGAAGGCTTCAACAGCTGGCAGACACTGACAGACTGTCAGAAAAGGACACTTCACTAATCCAAGCTGTGAGTATCCAATCAATGCCCAGCAGCAAAAGATATAAATGTTGGGAGAAGACACTCATGGGCTTTAACCAAGAACAGATTTTCACAAGAGACAAGTTTCAAACTGCTATCTTGAAGTTTATAGTCTGTTTCTCTGCACCTTGAAGTGGGACGGTAGAGCTTAGAAGCTATAGAATAGTGAGAACTGAGCCCAGAATGGAGAATGTGAGTACAGATGTACTAGAGCAGTGCTGGTTAACACCAGCCAAGGGTTTGGCTTTCAGCTTCTATGTATTATCTGATCAGACGAGGTTGTTGTTGTGGGTTTTGTTTTTATCTCCAGGTCTGCTGTTAGGGGATTTCACTGCATTGCAACAGAGCAGTCCCCAGCCAGAAGCCTGTCAAAGAGCCTGCTGGCAAAGGTTTTCTTGTGCTCCATTTTACATCTGTAACATCACTGAAATGTAACCTGGCACTGGCGAGAAGAGAGGGTGCCCCGTGTAACTAATGGAAGTGCTGATGACCTGACACCTCCTCCGGGTGAAGTGTGGCCCTATCATCTGCTGGCATCAGCTGCCAGACTATTACAAGTCACTAATGACAACTTCCTTCCCTCATATCATGTTCTAAATGCATTAATAGACCACAACTGTAGCTCATATCTTGCTTAGCAGATGAAAGGAGATCATTCTCCTCCAGATTAACTGAATTAACATGGGAGTTCCTTCCCTGATTCACCAGAGCTGAAGCAAAGCCTTCTTTTATGATTAAAGATTGAGGAGAACAGTTGTATTTTCCTCTTTCTTCTCAGTAACAGAGTTCTGTTTGGGAGATCATATTAACCACCCTCATAAGGTGCACCATATGTTCTAGTCTTTTTTAATTACTGTAGCCTTTACAATCTCAGTTAAATGTCATACTTAGTGCTTTGTTTTACAATTAAATCTCTCCTTTGGGGAGAGTCTAAAATCTTTTTCTCTTGTCATCTGTGAAGTGTAAAGGAGAATTGCAAGTTTACATTACTATGGGCAAACAACAGTTTTGTTTGGAAAACAAACTTTAAACTATTATTGTATCAAGATGCATTTTATTAAATGTTGTGTTGATGCCACATAACAACAGTTTAGCAGATAAAAGACATTTTCTCTCCCTCTTCAGCAGTGTCTTGCATAAGCCAAAGCATTGGTTTGTTATTTGAAGATAAATGTCCACACAAAATAAAAAAGCAGCACCAGCTCAGGTCTCCACCTGAGCGTTTTTAAGATCTCAGTACTGAGGTCTAGGGATGACTTTACATCCCCAGCAGACTTCTGGTGACTGCTGGAGAACTGGAATCTACTCACAGCTCCCTCCCACTCCTCACACCTACACATACTTGCTGCGAAGTGCTTTGCACACAGACATGTCTAATTAAAAGAAATAAATAAATAAAGCTAAATAACAGCAAGCTTCACTTTAGCCCTTCTGAATCTCACGCAGAGACTGTTAGAGGTGCTGCTGGAAAACTTCTGGGTGCAGGGATCTGTGCACCCAGGCACTTCCTCTGCCTCGCGGTTTGGCCCCAGAGGATCTCCCAGCGGTTCCCCAGCACTGATCAAACACCCCAGCTGCCCTGTGAGATGAGTAAGAGATGAACAACCTTTTCTGCAGCACCTGGGGGTGGAATTCAGCAGCAGGGTGGCTGAGGGAGCCGGAGCTGCCCGGGAATGCTGGTGCAGCCTGTCGGGTTGGCTTCCTCCTGCACCCTCAGCAGCTGCAGCTGCTCTCTTCTGGTTTTCTGTTCAGGGCAATGATTTCCAGTATCTCCTTGTTCTGTGCTACTTCATGTAGGCAACACGCAAGGGGGGAATCTCCACGGCCCGTTCCTGTCTCTGGGTAACTGGTGCTGCTTGTTTGTTGCCGAAGACAGTAGCGTTGGAGTCGACGGGGGAAGTTATCGCTGATTAAAACAGGTGTCAGAAACAAAGGACAAGCCCACTGCATTTCTCCTCCTCACTCCCCGGTGTCACACAAGCAGTTTCTCACCCTTTTTTCCTCAGGCCATGAGGCATTTTCCCTTTCCCGCTGCCTGAGGCCCCTCCAGGCTCCCTCCCAGCCTGGCCACAGACACGCAGTGTAAGGAGAAACAAGGAGAATAAAAAAGGGGGTTAGGGTGGCAACCCCAGGAGGTACAACCCGCCGCGCTCCGGGCTGTGAGCAGGCAGTGCCGGGCGGCGGGACGGGAACGCGGGGGAACGCGGGGTCTCCCCGCTCCTGCTTCTCTTGTTCCCCACAGCACTGACTTGTAGCTGGAACTCATTCATCGTGGGAGGCTGTCCCCCTGCTTGTCCCTTTTTCCCTGGTCTGAAACCTCTCGCCCCTGTGGCCGGAGGCTCACGGGCTTCCTCTCCTCCTGGGGTGGCCATAAGGCCTCATTTTCCCTTTGCTGATTCCCGCTGTCCTGCCCCGCGCCCAGCCCTGCTCCCGTGGGTTTGCCACCTGTTTTGCCACCTGCCCAGGAGAGGCTGCCACGGTCGCATAAGGTGCACCATATGTTCTAGTCTTTTTTAATTACTGTAGCCTTTACAATCTCAGTTAAATGTCATACTTAGTGCTTTGTTTTACAATTAAATCTCTCCTTTGGGGAGAGTCTAAAATCTTTTTCTCTTGTCATCTGTGAAGTGTAAAGGAGAATTGCAAGTTTACATTACTATGGGCAAACAACAGTTTTGTTTGGAAAACAAACTTTAAACTATTATTGTATCAAGATGCATTTTATTAAATGTTGTGTTGATGCCACATAACAACAGTTTAGCAGATAAAAGACATTTTCTCTCCCTCTTCAGCAGTGTCTTGCATAAGCCAAAGCATTGGTTTGTTATTTGAAGATAAATGTCCACACAAAATAAAAAAGCAGCACCAGCTCAGGTCTCCACCTGAGCGTTTTTAAGATCTCAGTACTGAGGTCTAGGGATGACTTTACATCCCCAGCAGACTTCTGGTGACTGCTGGAGAACTGGAATCTACTCACAGCTCCCTCCCACTCCTCACACCTACACATACTTGCTGCGAAGTGCTTTGCACACAGACATGTCTAATTAAAAGAAATAAATAAATAAAGCTAAATAACAGCAAGCTTCACTTTAGCCCTTCTGAATCTCACGCAGAGACTGTTAGAGGTGCTGCTGGAAAACTTCTGGGTGCAGGGATCTGTGCACCCAGGCACTTCCTCTGCCTCGCGGTTTGGCCCCAGAGGATCTCCCAGCGGTTCCCCAGCACTGATCAAACACCCCAGCTGCCCTGTGAGATGAGTAAGAGATGAACGACCTTTTCTGCAGCACCTGGGGGTGGAATTCAGCAGCAGGGTGGCTGAGGGAGCCGGAGCTGCCCGGGAATGCTGGTGCAGCCTGTCGGGTTGGCTTCCTCCGGCACCCTCAGCAGCTGCAGCCGCTCTCTTCTGGTTTTCTGTTCAGGGCAATGATTTCCAGTATCTCCTTGTTCTGTGCTACTTCATGTAGGCAACACGTAAGGGGGGAATCTCCACGGCCCGTTCCTGTCTCTGGGTAACTGGTGCTGCTTGTTTGTTGCTGAAGACAGTAGCGTTGGAGTCGACGGGGGAAGTTATCGCTGATTAAAACAGGTGTCAGAAACAAAGGACAAGCCCACTGCATTTCTCCTCCTCACTCCCCGGTGTCACACAAGCAGTTTCTCACCCTTTTTTCCTCAGGCCATGAGGCATTTTCCCTTTCCCGCTGCCTGAGGCCCCTCCAGGCTCCCTCCCAGCCTGGCCACAGACACGCAGTGTAAGGAGAAACAAGGAGAATAAAAAAGGGGGTTAGGGTGGCAACCCCAGGAGGTACAACCCGCCGCGCTCCGGGCTGTGAGCAGGCAGTGCCGGGCGGCGGGACGGGAACGCGGGGGAACGCGGGGTCTCCCCGCTCCTGCTTCTCTTGTTCCCCACAGCACTGACTTGTAGCTGGAACTCATTCATCGTGGGAGGCTGTCCCCCTGCTTGTCCCTTTTTCCCTGGTCTGAAACCTCTCGCCCCTGTGGCCGGAGGCTCACGGGCTTCCTCTCCTCCTGGGGTGGCCATAAGGCCTCATTTTCCCTTTGCTGATTCCCGCTGTCCTGCCCCGCGCCCAGCCCTGCTCCCGTGGGTTTGCCACCTGTTTTGCCACCTGCCCAGGAGAGGCTGCCACGGTCGTGGTGCTGGGGAGGGAGAGCCCGCCGGCCAGAGGTGCCCTGTGTCCCCAAGGGTCACCCTGCCAGCCCTTCGGCAGCCAGGCCGAGTCCCCTTCCCTCCCCTCACGCCCGGCTTGTGTTGGAACTGGAGGGGGACACAAAGGAGATCCCCCTTCTTTCTGCGGTGGCAGCGTTTGCACAGCCTCCATGTGTGGACTGCAGGGTTTGTTTTTCATTCTTCTCCGTCCCTCGTGCAAAGCTGCAGCTGCTTCAGAAAAATCCTGGAGGTGAGCAGGTAAGCGGGGCCTTTCTGACCAGCAGCTACCACAGTGACCCCACTTTTTTCAACTTACAGATCTCACTTTAGCAACGACCAAACCCCCAGACGAACAAATGTTCCTTTTCGACCTCTTCTGGAGACGACTGGAGTGGGATGTGTGGGCAGCTGGGGATCTGCCCCCCTCTCTACCTGAAAACCTCTTCAGAGCAGCCCTTCCCCAGGAACTGTAATGAGTGCAGAAAACAGACCAGGCTGCTGCAGGTCTGACCCTCACTGCAGAGGTGGTTTTGTTTTTTTTTTTCCTATGTATTTATTTTTTTCCCCTTTCTGATGGCTATAAAACTAATGGGCTACAGTTTTCAATCTCTCTGGCATTGTTTAGGAGAAATAGGGGTATCCCTAAATGGTTTACATCTGTGTTTTGAATCTGGAGGAAAACACCCAGCCAAATTTCAGGAGAGAAACTGGAGACAGCTGTGAAAGGGGCGTTGCTGCTGACTGTTTTATAGGGTCATCTATTCCCTCCAGTTGTAACAGGAGAACGATGTCCAAGGCAGCAATGAGCTGGCCTTTGAGTATGAGCTAACCCAGGGCCACGTTGTATTACAGCCTTGTTGCTTTCCTACACAGCAGCATTGAGAAATTCAGCAGAGAAGTATGTGCTGCATGTGGATGCCTGTTGCATGGATCCAGCTCCAAAGCTGCAGTTTCAGCTACAGTGGAAAAAAAGAAAAGGAAACACTTCAGCTGGATTTTCCAGAGCAGGTAACATGGAGACTACTTTTTAACTTTGAACTGAGCTGATTTTGTGTGCACTGGGTGTATTTGTGCAGCGTGACATCCCCAGATGGTCCCTGTGAGGCTCACGAGATGGTTTTGCTAAGGACTTGGCTGGCTGTGTGACTGTGCTGCCCAACAACGGGGTGTTTTGCCTCCCTAGGTGGTAAGTTTCACCTGTTGTTAGAGATCCTTCATGGTAGAAGTCGGTACTAACTGGCTCACAAGGCCTTCAGCTTTCCAAGATTTAATCATCAGGTTTCAATCAGCAGGTTTAGTCATTCAAGTTTTTATTAGCTCCACACCTTGTCCAGTTTGGGAAGGCTCTAATGTGAGGCCTTGTTCCTGGCTGGGGGAGGAGTATGGCCTGCCAGCACTTGGTGACTCTCACCCATTTCCCCACAGTTGCTTCTTTGGATCATTTGTATTTTAAAACAAGCAAGGCAATCAGCAATGACAGTTTTATACTAAATAACAGTAGGTTAGTTTCTAACCTGACCAGTTTATTTTAATATAAGGTTAGTTTTCTGTGGAAAAAGTGCTGAAAGCCTGAGGCTGATGCAGGTTCTCAGATGCTTTAATGATAATGGCTTGTAATAGCTACTGCAAGATCCTATGGCAAGGAATTACCTGTCGTGCTCCTTTGGGATAGTAGGCAGTGTCAGACACCAACTTATATAGGGGGTAACTCTGTGGCATCTGGGGGAAAAGCCATGTGGGTGGTTTATTTGTTTAGTAGGTATTTATTACGGACGCGGAATGTTACTGGAGCTCAAACCCTGCATTCTTGGCCCCAGTGCAAACATTTTTATTTGAGCCGACCACCAGGGGAAAACACTGATCTCTGTCAAGTAATTGTAAGGGTTTAGGGGCTGATTTGCCAAAGGGGACCACACTGTACCTCCCAAATGCACAGGATATTGTCACTGACCTGCACTTGCTGGCAGCAGGTCTCGGAAACCTCTCAGAAGCAGCAGTGTTTTCTGCCTTAGTCTGCTGTGTCACCATGGCTGGGTTTACACCAGGTTCCTCACAGAAAATCAGGTGCTGGTTAGAACAGACTCACAAATCCTGTGCACAAATCCTGTGTGAGGACTGAGCATCATCTGGAGCAGATGGGACAGAGCAACAGCCTTGGTTGGCAAGGTGGTGTAAAGTACTGCTGGGATTTGAGATGCTGATAGAAAGTGGGGAACTGCGGAAGGCTTAAACTGCTTCCTTCTGCATTTGTGAGCACTAGAGACAAGATAGAGGTCATACTGTTTATGTTTTTAGTGGTTTTGAAGGGCTGTACATTTCTGGCAATTTTCTGGTGACTTGGGGAGTGGGCAAAGGCAGTGGGCACCTCCAGATAGCCCAGCAGAAACTTGGAAAATGGGACTTCTCGTGCAGTGAGAAACAGACACATTAGATGGGATTGCTTCAAGGGTGAAGACACTATCATCCCATTTTGGGTTGGTGATGAAGTTTGCTATGGGAATGAAGGGCTTGTGATTGCAGTCTAGATGGGAATATGCTGGCCCAGAATGAAACACTCACCAAATAATTCAGTTTGGAAAGCAAAGAAGGGGATCCTGCATAGGCTGGTGTGTCTAGAAAGCATACAGAAAACTAATGGTGTGAATGTGGGAGTGAACCCCAGGTTTTACTAGCACAGAAATACGAGTGCAAAAGAACATGCCTGAAGCTGTCTGTGCTGTGGTGAGCAAGGACACAGTTTTGGGGGGAATTCTGTGCTGCAGGCCCTGTGCACATGGACAAAGACGCTGAGTCCAGTGACAGCTCCTGATAGCTACAGGACACTGCAGCAGGAGATGGATACTGCTCATCTTGGAAGGAAATGCTAGAACTACTCATTTGAAAGTGGCCGTACAAAGATGAGCCACCACACTGCTGTGAGCAGAAGTATTTCCACAAAGGGAAAAACTGGCAGTAGAAGGTGAGCGGGTCAAATTCAGTAGTTGGGGGGTGTGTAAACTAAATATCTAAGAAAAGGAATGTCAGGAGATACAATTTACTTCAGGTTAAAAGCCTGTCAAGTCCTTGCTTGCCCTGAAAGAGTACGTGATTTTAAAAAAAAGCCCACACAAATTTAAGGGAGAGTTTAAAGTTATCCAGGCTGCCCAGCCCGGGGCTGACCACACAGCCCTGCAGCCTTTCCAGTTTCATCCCTTCTCCTTTCCTGGCAGGTGGCTCCTGGCTGTGCACAGAGCCTGGCAGTCCTGCTGTCCTGGGAGCACCCTGCACCCCTGCCGTGTGCTCAGGTCCTAACTGGGCCTGGAAAAGCAGAGCTTCAGTGTCATCAGGGGCCTTTCGCTTCTTTTGCTGCCTTTCCTGTGCTGTTGGTCCCTCTTGCTGGTTTTACTGCCTGCCAGTTGCTCAGCTGATGTCCTTTGGGAGATGCCTTAATCCTTAATCCCTCCTCTGCTCTGAATTGCTCTGGGCTATGGCCACCTATTTGCCGTGTCAGAAGGTGCTCTCCAGACAAATGTCTGGCTCGGTGCAATTATTTGTTGGCCCCATCAGGGGACAGAACTGTAAGAGGACTTCAGACCTTGCAGGCTGGAGGGGCTCTGTACCAGACCAGCAACGTAGGTCGTGCACAGCTTTGCAGGGCATTTCAGCCCTGCTCACCATCCAGCTGCCAGGCTGTTTGCTTTCTTCTTGCAACCTGTGGCCATCCTGGCTTTCCCACTGGCTGCTCTCCTGCATCCTACCTACTGCTGTATCCTGCAGGGCTGGGCGCAGTGCTGACAGGCCTCTGCACCCACAGAGAGCCCTGCTGACGTGAGCAGAGCTGTGCGGGGGGTGCAAAAACCCACATGAAAAGAGCCCACACAGAAAGAGCCCGTGGGCTCTGGGTCCTAGTTGGCAACCTGAAGTATTTGTAATGTTCTGCTGAAATGACATTTCAATACTGTTATCCTTTCTAAATTAAGAACATGTTTCAGAATGGTAGCAAGGAGCATTTCTGGGAGGGTAGCTGCACATGATGCAGTGTGTTGGTGGTCATTTTTATCTGGGAGATTTGCTTTGGTTTTGTTTACAACTTGCATGCAGGTTGCTGCAGTGGATTTTAACAGTCTGCATTAGCCAGCTCATCCACCACCAAAGGAGCTGGAGCTTTGTCTGATTTTTGAAGACTTTCAAGGTCCACACTGAACACTTTCTTGAAAGAAAGTGGTAAAAAGAAACTTTTTTTCAATTGCGTCCTCAACCTCCTCACTCTAGAATTTTCAGGTACAGGAGATCCTGTGAGAACTGGGATGGCCAGTAGGAAGTGGGAGATGTCAAGAGGGGTGACAGGAATAACAACTCTGCCTGCTTGCTGCACACCTGCATGGGTGTCAGATTTGAGCCACTACTGTAAAGTTGAAATCATTCCAAACTGAAGTCCATCTGAAGTGCTCAGCTAGGCTTTCTTAGCAACTTCACATGGGACAAAAATGAAAGTAAAAAGCACATTGTACATGTTTCTGTGGGGTAAAGGCAGAGGATTTGTCTCAGTAGCATCTGCAGTCTGAAAGTTCATCGATGAGGTGACATTTGCTGGCACTAGAGTGCTGATTTCTAAGAGCCAGGCCTTCCTTTGCATACTTATTGGTGGTGAAAAAGTTTGAGTCAGATTTCCAAGAGAAAGATAATTTTCCTGCCATTTGTCTTGAAGAGCTCTTTGTTCTTAGATATGGGTGCATTTCTCAGACTCTTGCAGTGCAATGTCAGAATCTGAAAGAATAACTTAGCAAATGCTGCTTATAAGTGCTCTTGATTTGTCAGTACATTAAATTAACAGCAAGTCACTGTCAGGCACAGTTGGTCCTTGCTTGAAGAATTATGCTTTACTGTGTTTGATGTGTATGACTGTATTTCCTCCAGGGGCACTGAAGAGGTATAGCAGAGTATTGAATGTGACCAAATACCTGCAGAAAAACTCTAAGAGTGAGGAAGTTGAGGATGCAATTTAAAAAGTTTATTTTTACCACTTTCTTTCTTGAAGGTGTTCAGTGTGAATCTGCCCACATTTGACAGTTGTTCAGCTCTGCTCTCCAGTTATTCAACCAGAGTAGCAGTGCTTTTAAGTGGGAATACCATAGCCATGTGGTAAAGGAAGGGCTGTTTTCCTCCTAAGCTTTCCAAGTGAGTGATTCTCACCCTGCATTCATCCAGCACTGCAGGCACTTCTCTTGTAAACTGTTTCTTTAACTTTTCACTCTTAAAAGTTCAGCCATGCAGGTCATGGCAAACCTTGGCAAGTCCTGGTCATCAGCAATCTCTAGATCAGTATGAGCTTTTCTCCACTGGGTTCAGAGCAGTCATATATTGTAATTAACTTGTTTGGATCAAGCTGGTCTGTAAACTGTGCAGTTTTTCTTGTGTTAGAATATTGACTCTGCTATTTCAAAGCAACAGCATTTGTTTTGAAGCTTTTCCTGTGTGAGCCATACATTCCTTGTGTCTCATCAGCTGCACACTGCAGCAGAAGGCATGCTGTTCAATGGCCTGGCTTTGGCCAAGCAGGCATTGTTTTCTGTTGCTTTGTGTCATCTTCCCAAATGCTGAAAAACTGTGGTTGGATGAGGACATGTGAAGAAATATTTCAGTCGGAATCTGCCCACACTTGACAATTGTTCAGCTCTGCTCCCTGGTTATTCAACCAGAGTAGCAGTGCTTTTAAGTGGGAATACCACAGCCATGTGGAAGAGAGAGTCATGGAGAAATGTGGCTAAAGAGTTCCTGCAATTTACAGTAGCAGGAAAAAAAAGGGGTAGAGGATACTGATGGTGTAGGTCTGCAATTAGAAAATTGCTGCTTAGGAAAAACTGAAGACTTCTTTGTGTTAGCTGTAGAATTCTAAAATGTCCCATCTTCTCTCTCCTGATGTGGCTCAGTTTCTTTGGGGCTTTTATTTGGAAAAGCTCCAGTTGCTCCTGGGTGGGTCAGGCTCTCAACTACACCTGGTACAGAGGCTTCTCTAGGTGTTGTCTGCCTGCCTCTCAGAAGGAGGCAGTGCTGCCCCTCTCTCCTTTGGTGCCCAGTGCAGAGCTCAGAGTTCCAGGAGTGTTGGGAGATGCAAAAAATGCCTGAATAAAAGTCTGAAGGAACATTTTTCCTCTAAGTTGAATTCCACAGAGTCAGTTTTGCTTTCCAAAGCTAGCCTCTGAGTGGGTGTGTGCTAATCCCACCCGTGATGATGGCTGCTCTGGGTCTTTGTGTAGATTCACGTGACCTGCCTTATCCTTTCCATCCAGAAACAATGTTTTTGTCAGTTTTCTTTCATTCAGAAATGATGGATATTTCCATTTAGCCTCATTTAATGAAATCTTGGATGTATGAGCTCTTCAGTGTCACTTGAAGTTAAAACAAAATGTTTTAAGTGATCTTATGATGTTAAAAAAATTACTGTGTTTCTGAGCCATAATTTTACTTGGGCAAATCAAGTGAAAGCACCTCCTGAGGACAGGCCACCAGCGTAGGAATCCGACTTGTGATTTAGGTTCAGGACTTAGTGGGTTTATGCAGGTGAGTGGTGAGGTGCAGCAGAGCTGGGCTGGCAGGTTCTTCACAGCCATTTTGCTCTACTGTGCTGAGGAGTTCCTGTCCTCTACAGTAGGGACCTCTGGGGCCACGTTGCACCTCTTAATGCTGTTTTGCACTGGGATGTAGAGGGATTAATTAGTTTGTCCTAGTGGTGTGTTAGTAGATCCTTGGCAGAGCTCTGCTCCCTGTATCCCAGTTGTCCACTCCTCCAGCTCAATCCTGGACACAAAACCCTGAATGTGACTTCTCCACACCTCTCCCCTCCTAAACAAGCATCAGCAAACCCTGAGTCTATGGCCATGTTTCCTTCTGAAGTCCCCCCATTGCTACACATTCAGCTCTGGAAATGCTATTGTACAAGTGGTGAGAAGGGTTTTTAACTTCTGTCTGTAATGGGTCTGGTTGTTGAGATCTCCTGCTGCCCCTGCCTGGGTTGGTGGAGCAAAAATGGTGGTAACAGTCAGTGGGTGTTTCAGGGAGAGGAAACCTGATGTTGAAGATCTAACAGAGTCAGGGGTGCAGCTGCACCCCCCTCTTTTATCTGAGGAAGGATTTGTGTGCCTGGAAGATTCTTAAGTATTTTCCATGTGCATCCACTGGTCTGGTGAGAGATTTTGCCTTGCTGAGGCTATGGTGAGTTTGTCAGCAAAAGCTGCTGGAGTGATTTCAGTAGCCTCATGTAATCCCTGTTTTAGTTTTGTCACTGGAGTTGACTCTGTTGGTCTCTCCTGGTCTCCCTCAAACACACGAGACTCAGGGGTGTGGAGCTGGCAGCCGTGGGCTCCCTCCCAGCTTGGCCACAAACCCAGTCAAAGTCCAGAGGAAGCTTTACTGCTGGCCCTGCTGCCCATGGTGCAGTTGGGTGACAGCGAGTGGCACTGGTGGCCTGGCTCCAGGTGGGTTAAGGACACTAAACACTGCCCTCAGAGCAGCACTGCCCAGCCCTATCTTCGCAGAGTTGAGAGAGAAATCAGAGTCCTTTGCTCTTTCTGTGCTTTTTCTTCCCTTCGGGTGAAATTCAAGACGGTGTAGGATCATTTTTGGAGGGTTGATTGTTTCCTTACAAAGTAAAATAGCATTTTTCTCTCTGGCTAAAGTTACACAACAATTTTGCAGAGCTGGTTTAGCCCTGAGGGTGTCCAGCAGCAGTGAGCAGCAGACCCCCTCCCCACATGCTGCAACATGGCACAATAAGACAGCCCTGCTTTCCCAGGCTTTGGCTGTGTCAGAGGCAGGATAGCACAGCACTCAGAAATGGAAATTCTTACACTCCTACTTTTCCCTAATTGCACGCACATTTTGTCTGTGCAGATTTCAAACTTGTCTGTGAATGGGAACTGCTGGGAGCCAGAGGCAGCCCAGAAGTATCTTCAAGAACGTTGTGTTTTTGCTGCCACAAGCAGGGCTGAGCTGTTTGCTATGAGGACAGTGCAGGGGGAGGAGGGCAGGACGAGGCACCTCTCCTCCAGGGTGGCATTGACAGCAGGAGGTGACCAAGCACTGCAAGGACCACAACCTCTGGCTGCAGTGGTAGGTGCTGCCCCATCCCTTGGCTGCTGGGAAGGCCAAAGTGCTTTAACTCCACCAGCTGGTTGCTCTGCATGGGTGTTTGGGGTGGGTTGGTGGGGCCTCTTTGCTGAACTGGCAGCTGGACCTCGGCAGGGCATCAAGTAGCATCATCTGTGACCCTTCCCGTGGGCTGGGGCAGATTGAGGGCTCTGGTGGGCATCCAACAGGATGAGCAGGGAGGCCTGGATGTGCTGGGGATGTTTGGCCACAACTAAGTGCCCCAGCAGAGGGAGGGGTGTGCAGACAGCCCGGCTGGCTCCCCTGGTGCCACACACCCTTGTTGCAGAGCTCCAGGGCGGCCCTACAGCCCGGCCAAGGGCTGGGAAGGGCAGAAGTGCAGGGAGGAGCCGAGTCTGGTGCCCTGCAGGCAGATCCTGGAGCTCCCAGGCAGGGCACACGGGCTCCCGGTGACCCTGCCGGGCTGTCCCTGCTGCCTGCAGGCACCCGGGGCTGCTCTCCAGACCCTCCGGGGGATGTTTTCCCGGTGACAGAGCGCTGCGGCGACTTTGTTCTTCCAAGGACTTGTCTCCACCAGTCTCTACAAACAGCCTGTATTGCCCCGTGCAGTGACGGGCAGCCGGACCCCCTGCACGGGTCGGGCTCAGAACCGCCCAGCGCTGCCCGGGCGGGCTCTGGCGGGGCAGGTTTGGGGCAGCGCGGGGCCAGAAGGAACCGAAGGGCAGTTCTTAAGTCCAATTTTCAAGCCGCCTTTGCTTGGCCTGGGCACACCCGGGCGGTGCGAGGCACCTCTGCCCCCCGGCCGGCTCCACCGGTGTATCCCTGTTATTTATTTAA
>NW_009952358.1:351260-366694 GCF_000747805.2 Chaetura pelagica | reverse complement strand
GGACGCGCCCCAACCCCCTCTCCCCGCTCCTGGGGCGAACGGGCACCTCGCGCTGCTTCTCTTCTCTTTCTCCTTTTTATTTCCTCTTTTAAATTATTATGATTTTGTTTTTACGTTGTTCGTGAAGCCGCAAACGGTCAAAAAAAAAAACAAACCCAACAACAAGTTGGTGTCGATGTTTCGGAGCTGTCGCTCCGGTGCAAACAGGTCCCCGGGCGGAGGGGAGGGCAGCCCGGGCTGGTGGGAGCGGTTGCGTCCCGAAAACCGACGGGAAGTTCGCAAGGAGGAGGGGAGAGAGAATCGATGGGCTAACTGGGAGATGCGCCTGTTGCCTGCTGGGGCTGGGGGGCACAGAGCCCGGCTGCCTCCTGCCAGAGCTGGGGGCTGTGCTGTTGGGGACCAGGCTGGCAGGATGGGTGCCAGGGGCTGGATTTCTGCACCAGGACCACTCGGAGCGCGTTCAGGGCTCGAGGCAGAGGCAGCCTGTCCTGTGTCCCCCTTATCTCGCCACTGGGGGGCTGGTGCTGGAGCCTGAGGGGCTGCCCAGAGCTGTGGGGAGTGGGGCTGGGGCTGCTGTGTGGTCTGTACCACCCGCAGGAAGGTCCTGGTGTTGGGGATTTTCTCCCAAGTCTTTTGATACTGAAGGAAGATGTTGCTGTGGCTGAGCTGTAATAGTACTGAGTGTTGTTTCTTTGCAGCCATAGGTGATGAGTAGAGAGGTGGTGCTTGAGAGTGTGTCTGTTCCTGGGCTTTGCTAACATGCACCTGAATTCTCTCCTTTCCTGCTCCTCCTCACGGGATGTAGTTGTTTCAGTCCTTTTCCCTTTGGTTGCAGAGGGAGCCTGTCCCATCAACATGGCTTATCACTGGGTTAGACTGTGATTTCACAACAGCTTCTGGTATATGGTTAATGGGTGAAAAATTATCAGAGAACGACAGCTTTCTAGACACCAAACACCCTTATTAGTGGAATGGATGAAGCTATTTTTAGCATGACAGGTTTTCCCATGATGCAGAATGGGGCCTACAGAGGCAAACCAGGATCTTTTAATGGCTTCATTTCCCAGATGGAGTCAGCTGGGCCTTCAGAACAGTTACACCAGCATTAATAGGGCTGGTGTTGGCCTAAGAATATCATCCAAAAATCACACCCTTCATTGGCATTACTGCATTGGCAAACCTTGTGCTGCCTGGTTCTCCAACAGCCACGTTACTTTAATGGTATCCACATAATTCTGTCTCGTGGGCAAGGCTCTGAGTAGGATTTATGGAATTCAGGGTGATTGCTGGAGCTTTACCTTCTCCAGTAAAGACAAGAAATGGATGGCAAAGCACCTGAAGCCTTCAGTCCTGGGGGCTTCTCAGGGCCTGCTGGTCTGGGCACGGAGCAGTGAGCTGCTCTGCAAGCCACGCTGGGGTGAAGATCAGGAAAACACTTGCCCTGCAGGGTGTTTCAATAAACACCTTGAATTCAGATCAGTTTCTGTGATTGGAGGGATCTCTCCCTCTTTTCTTTCCATTTGTCCATCCACTCTTAACACCTTTCCAGTTGCCTTAGGTGGTCCTGTGGCATTATGTACTTCTAAGTTTATCTGATGTGTGTGAAGCTGGAAGAAGCTGTCTTTATTCCATTTTGTGCAGAGGGGTAGGTGGCCTTTCAGGGGTGATGATGGGCAGGGAGTCCCACGGTGACATTAAAGCTGACATCCCAGTGCTGTCAACACCTTCTGTCCTGCTCAGGCAGGCAGTGTGGGAGAGCAGCACCAGCCCACATACCTGGGGGACGCGCCCCAACCCCCTCTCCCCGCTCCTGGGGCGAACGGGCACCTCGCGCTGCTTCTCTTCTCTTTCTCCTTTTTATTTCCTCTTTTAAATTATTATGACTTTGTTTTTACGTTGTTCGTGAAGCCGCAAACGGTCAAAAAAAAAACAAACCAACCAACAAGTTGGTGTCGATGTTTCGGAGCTGTCGCTCCGGTGCAAACAGGTCCCCGGGCGGAGGGGAGGGCAGCCCGGGCTGGTGGGAGCGGTTGCGTCCCGAAAACCGACGGGAAGTTCGCAAGGAGGAGGGGAGAGAGAATCGATGGGCTAACTGGGAGATGCGCCTGTTGCCTGCTGGGGCTGGGGGGCACAGAGCCCGGCTGCCTCCTGCCAGAGCTGGGGGCTGTGCTGTTGGGGACCAGGCTGGCAGGATGGGTGCCAGGGGCTGGATTTCTGCACCAGGACCACTCGGAGCGCGTTCAGGGCTCGAGGCAGAGGCAGCCTGTCCTGTGTCCCCCTTATCTCGCCACTGGGGGGCTGGTGCTGGAGCCTGAGGGGCTGCCCAGAGCTGTGGGGAGTGGGGCTGGGGCTGCTGTGTGGTCTGTACCACCCGCAGGAAGGTCCTGGTGTTGGGGATTTTCTCCCAAGTCTTTTGATACTGAAGGAAGATGTTGCTGTGGCTGAGCTGTAATAGTACTGAGTGTTGTTTCTTTGCAGCCATAGGTGATGAGTAGAGAGGTGGTGCTTGAGAGTGTGTCTGTTCCTGGGCTTTGCTAACATGCACCTGAATTCTCTCCTTTCCTGCTCCTCCTCACGGGATGTAGTTGTTTCAGTCCTTTTCCCTTTGGTTGCAGAGGGAGCCTGTCCCATCAACATGGCTTATCACTGGGTTAGACTGTGATTTCACAACAGCTTCTGGTATATGGTTAATGGGTGAAAAATTATCAGAGAACGACAGCTTTCTAGACACCAAACACCCTTATTAGTGGAATGGATGAAGCTATTTTTAGCATGACAGGTTTTCCCATGATGCAGAATGGGGCCTATAGAGGCAAACCAGGATCTTTTAATGGCTTCATTTCCCAGATGGAGTCAGCTGGACCTTCAGAACAGTTACACCAGCATTAATAGGGCTGGTGTTGGCCTAAGAATATCATCCAAAAATCACACCCTTAATTGGCATTACTGCATTGGCAAACCTTGTGCTGCCTGGTTCTCCAACAGCCACGTTACTTTAATGGTATCCACATAATTCTGTCTCGTGGGCAAGGCTCTGAGTAGGATTTATGGAATTCAGGGTGATTGCTGGAGCTTTACCTTCTCCAGTAAAGACAAGAAATGGATGGCAAAGCACCTGAAGCCTTCAGTCCTGGGGGCTTCTCAGGGAGTGGCCCTGCTGGTCTGGGCACGGAGCAGTGAGCTGCTCTGCAAGCCACGCTGGGGTGAAGATCAGGAAAACACTTGCCCTGCAGGGTGTTTCAATAAACACCTTGAATTCAGATCAGTTTCTGTGATTGGAGGGATCTCTCCCTCTTTTCTTTCCATTTGTCCATCCACTCTTAACACCTTTCCAGTTGCCTTAGGTGGTCCTGTGGCATTATGTACTTCTAAGTTTATCTGATGTGTGTGAAGCTGGAAGAAGCTGTCTTTATTCCATTTTGTGCAGAGGGGTAGGTGGCCTTTCAGGGGTGATGATGGGCAGGGAGTCCCACGGTGACATTAAAGCTGACATCCCAGTGCTGTCAACACCTTCTGTCCTGCTCAGGCAGGCAGTGTGGGAGAGCAGCACCAGCCCACATACCTGGGGGCTGGTGTGTGAGCCTGGCTGGGGAGCTGTTGGCCCACTGGAGCAGCTGGTGAGCAAGGGCCTGCACTGAGTGCTCAGCTTGACTCCCACATGTGCAGAAGGTGAAGCCCAGCCTGACTTCTGGCTCTGGTGGTGGATTGCTATAGAGCAGCAGCACGGTGAGGATTAAATGGCATCTTCTCAACTGCTCTCTCTGGTTGGTGTTCAGTCCTGTTATTGCACTTTTTGGAAATACTTTGTTTTGCTGGACAGTTCCTCGACAACAAGATGGACAGTGCTGGGACATTTCCACACTGCCAGGGCCACTCCAGCCCTGTGGCTGTGCATTCCTCTGGATTTGTAGCAGCAGAGAGTAGCTGCATCCTATCTCCAGGCTGTCCCTCCTTGTCACCCTTGTGCCCTAGGGTTTTGCATCCCATTTAAACCAAGCCAAGCCTACTGCCAGCCATGCCTTTCACAGCTGCCTTCTTGTCTTTATTCCAGGAGATCACAAATGTTTACAGTGTTGGTCTCCTCTTTCAGACTGTTCTTTGGGAATTCTTCCATGGCTGGGAGTTTCTTCCCCTGGTTTGTGAGTAAGAGGTGAAATTTAACTGCTTCTGGCAAAACAAGGTGTCCTTTAAATGATCCAGATATTTTTGAGGTTGCTGAAAGGCTTAGTGGGCACGTGCTCTCCTGTTGCTGCCTTCTGGCTTTTCAGCAGCATACCCTGAAGACACCAGACTGCTGCTGGCTTGCCCACCAGTGCTGGGGGATTCTTGCCTCTACCATGAGGCTTTGACCTTGGGGCAACCATGATTTCAGGTGGCCTTACACTGCTCCAGGAGTGGGCCTGCTGGGAGCTCCCCTTCCTCCTCTATCCCAGGGCTGAACTGTACTGAGGTCTTTCTTTTCTAAGTTGTGTGCAGATCCCTAGTGGCAGAAAGAACCTCAACTCTCTTTTATTCTGCCTCTTATCTCCTCTTAGAGGTACCAACAGCCCATGTGTTTAGAATAAGGCTCTGATATAGTGATATGTTCTCATGCATTTACTTTTGTTCAGCTTTTCCCCTCATTCTTCTGCATTAGCAATCTGGATTTCCTTCCAGCTCCTTGGCATAACAGTCACCTTTCCTTTTGCTGGAAGCAATATGTTGCCTTTGGGGGGCCTGGATTGAATATCTCAAGAGGTCCTTTTCTGATTCCATGCTCATATAGATCAGGAGCTAAAAGAAAGAGACTTCTGAGAGGGGATTTCCAAAAAGCAGTGTGTTTTCTCCTGCTTACATTATTGTGGTCTTTTTGTATGAAATCAAACCGTTGAAACAAACATATATCCCACTAAGATAGGAAGAAATTCCAGCTCACTTGTGGCCTGGATCCACTCCTTCTTCTGTTGAACATGGTTAGAGCAAGACAGGACCTTTTATCTTGTGTGTTACAATGTTTAATACATTATTCGGGGAAAATTAAGCAGTGTTAATTACATCTCCTGGTTTGCTTTAAGAGAGACAGACATTCCTGTCTGACTCGCTTGCTGGTGACCTCTGTGGACTGAATCCAAAACTGGGGAGAAGATTAAGCCCTGTCACAGATCCACACATGCAACTTGCCCTGACTTCCGTGTCCAGCTGTGCCCTCCAGGCTTCCCGCATAGCAGCGGCTGTGGAAGGGAATGTGTGACCAGGAGATGTCACTGGCATTTATTGCTGGCTGCACTGGAGCCTGTGGCTTTCAGCAGTGTGGTCTCATTTTTATGAATGAAGGCAGCGAGTGCTGAGCTGTCCGGGCTGGTGCCAGGAATCTGGAGATGTGGGTGGGGATGGGAGCGTGGGAAGTGCTCCTGCCCTGGCTGCCCCTCCGGGGATTGCTCCTGCCCTGGCTGCCCCTCCATGGTGCAGCTGCCTGGCTGGCCCTGCTGGGGTGGACAGACACACTGAGGGCTGGAGGTGGTCTGGGCTCAGGGCACCCTGGAGAGATAAAGTCATGGAGAAGTACACCACACACTCCTTGTGAAGTGAAGGATTAAAAAGTGGCTCTTCCCACCTCACTTTCCTACCTATTTGGATGGACGTTTTTGTTATTCTTCATTTTAACCTTAGCATGACACTTCTTTTAGTTCAGTTCTGGTTTTCAGTCTATACTCTTTTCTAGTGAACACACCATGGAGACAAGGAGCTCATGTTTTCCACAAACTTAGCAACTGCTTGACCCCTTACACCTGTACATGTATAGTCCAAGAAGGATCTTAATGTGGTTCTGTCTAGACTCATCATGGGGAGAGAGAGAGAGAAAAAGCAATTCCTGGGCATGGATGCATGACTTTCTGGAAGTAGAAAATATAACCAGCAAAGATTATATCCCCAGCAGAGCTGGCAGAAGAAGTCTTACGGGTGTTCTTAATCTACCTTATTGCAAAGTCAGCCAGGTTAGCTCAAACAACCTTTGTGTTTGACTTAAATTAGCTGAGTCTGCACTAGTGCAGTGAATGTTCCCTCTGTCCCTCCTGCCAGACAGGCAGTGGGGGGCTACCAGCCAGCTGCTGGTCCTCAGCCAGCTCCTGCTGTAGCCACATCCAGGCGAGACTGTCTGTGTGTCCCCCAGGCTTTAGTTCAGTGAGATCTGAGACATTTATTCCGTTATCAACTTAACCATGTTTGTCACAGAGAATCAGCTTAAGATGTGCTCCTTACGCTCCTGTTTGTGCTGCCCTAAGTTATTTCAGCTTGGCACCTATCCCTCAGATCCTAGCTCAGGTCCCATTAACAGTTCTGGGAATTTTCACAGGTCACTGGTGCTCTGTGGCAGCCAGCAGGAGTGGGACCAGCTGAGCTCCTTCAGGGTACCTGGGTGGTTCAGATTGAACAGCTATCTTACCCATGGATGGACAGTCCTTTTACCTGAGGATTTGTGAACCATTTAGAATGATGCTAGATATGCATGGACAGAGCCTTAGAGCATGCCTGTGAGATTTGAATTCCCATTTAAATTAGAAGGTAATTTGTTGTCTCTGTTTCTGTGACAATACTATTTAAAGTGTTTTATAGAAACAAACTTCTAGGACTTGCTTTCCTGTACTGTGCACTGGGCTTTGGAGGCCGGGTTACTTACAAAAAAGAAGATGGAAGGTGGAAAAGTACTGTTTTGTTGGTGTCATGAGTCTTTAGGAGAGAGACAGAATACATTTAAAACTCTGAAGTGTTGTGTAGCCTGAAGCCTTTTCACAGGAGAATGCTACTTTAAAAAAAAAAATCACTTCTGCAAATGATGATTATTTTAAGAATTAAGAACAACTGTTTAGAAATTATTCATTCTTGTAGCATGTGAGAGCCATGAAGCTTCATCTATTCACAGTAGTATTTCAAATGATTTAAAGTTGTTTGCTTTTACCATGCCATTTAATGTTATGGATTTGTTCCAGCTGTCCTCCACAAATATATCACTCACGCTGGGTTTTGCATGAGAGCAGGCTGCCAGATTTTAGTTTTCATACCAAAGCCCAATTTTGTTTTATTTTTAATATAGTGTTTCTTTGCAGAATGTATTACTGACTTTTAATGGAGTTGGCAGAGAAGGTACCAGGAGCTCTCCTGGGCAGGGCAATTGGACCTGTCTTCCACCTTCTGAAACCCCTTGAGGGGTCACGGGTGGGCATCTGTGCAGGTATCTGACCCCACTGACCACTACCAGAATTTGTCCTCTTGTGTTGTCTGTGCCTGGTCACTGTCTCTGGGCAGGAGGTGGCAGCCCTCCTGTCTGCTGGTGGCATAGTTCACAGGAGCAACTTCCTAATTTGCTTTGGGCAAAATCGAGTGGGTTATCTCAAGCCACTCATTAGACTGTTGAAGATAATCGTGGTAGCTTTTGGCTTTGTCTCTTTCCTCCCTGAAGTGAATTAGGGAGGGCTGTGAGAGGGGAGCTGGACGGTGGAGGGCTCCTCACCATGGCCTCACTGACACCCACATGAAGTCACTATTGAAGGAGAACATCTTGTGAGCTTTGCCCAGTGGCTGTACCAGCTCTGTTGAGGCTTGTTTTTTACTTACCCCATTTTAATAACCAGAACGCTCAGATTTGGTAGCGTGTCGTGTCCTGTTCTAAACTGACCTGCCTCCTGGCATGTAACCAGTACAACATACTGCCTGATGGTCTTGGAAGACTGGGTATGATTAGTGTGTAGAGTTTGGATGGCTGCTTGGAAAGGATATAACCTGGTGGTGCACAAGGCAGATAGGTTTGGGGGGTTACCCCTTAGTTCCAAATTGGTAAATGGCATAAATGGATCCTCCAGTCAGAGGAACTGCAGCAGGCTCTGAAAAATCACTGTTTGCCTTTAAAGCAAACCAAAAAGGCAGCCTGCTTTCTGACAGGCTGCTTGGTTCCTGGCATGGCTGCTTGCATGCCCTGAAGGATACGTCCTGTGGGAAGTGTAATAATTTGTGAGCTTTTATAAAATGCAGACACTAATAGCAAAAGCACATGATAAGCCATCTCTCTTCATTTTTATTAAGATTTTTGCATTCTTCTCAACATGTTGACATAGTACACTATGCCCTGGGGTGCTGCAAGTGTATGAATATTTAGGATGTGTAAAAAAAACCCCCACAAATGTGTAATAATAGTCTGGGCAAACGGGTTAACTTGAGTGCATCACTTTTATTCCTGCATTTAAATAAAATGAATTCAGATGCTAGTAATAAAGAAAAAAAAAGCTCAGAGGTATATACTTATATTTACTAAAATCTCTCCTTCCCTAAAGAGTGGAAAAATATATTAGCACTTTGTGATGTTTGTCATGAGGATGAAGCCTATCTACAGAGTAGACAGTTTAATCTGTTTAATTCTAATTCTTGGTTACATTTCTGTGGTTTGTGTTTGCTTGTGTCTGAGGCTGGAAACAGCCTGATGCTGCACACTGTGGTACCATGACATGTCAGGGCTCCAGGTGCTGCCATCATTGTGATATGCTTTTTTTGCCCTGGAAAAAAAGCATTAAATGGGCAGGGAAGTGTGAGGCAAGCACGTCTGTGTTTTAAATAAAATAGTCTCCACTGGGTTTAAAATGAAATGTTTCCATTTCTTTTTAAGCCTGCTTCTCTAAAACTCATTTAAAGAGCCTGAATAACATCTGCCATCAGTAACATCTTTAGGTTTGGGCTCTGAGAGCACAGAGCACGTGACGTTCATGTTGGTCTC
Organism: Chaetura pelagica; assembly: GCF_000747805.2. Lineage (NCBI taxonomy): Eukaryota > Metazoa > Chordata > Aves > Apodiformes > Apodidae > Chaetura > Chaetura pelagica. The sequence continues at coordinate 357,951 of NW_009952358.1, read as the reverse complement.
TAGGATGGGGTGCAGCACTGGGTGCTTGCAGGCAAACACCAGGGCAGGGGCAGAGCCCAGGGTTTGTGTAACAGCCCTGCTCACTTTTTCTAGTTGTTTTTCAATGGCAATTTTCCCGTGTTGGGTAGATTAAGTAGGTCTCATTTCCTCATTAGAAGAAAAACTACATGAAATAAGGAAAAAATGCTTTCTGCAAATCACATCCTGTTTTCATCCTGATTCAGTTAGCACAAATTTTAGGTTGCAGTGACCATAGTCCATCTGACCTGCCTTCCCTCCCTCCTTAGTGACACTGATATTAAACTATGGGAAAACTCAGCCTGCTGGCAAAATGGGTGGAAAAATCAAATGTTTAATGTTTTGCTTGAACATTTTGTGGTTTCTCCTGAAATTCTTTGTCTGAAACAAAGGCAGTTCTTTGTTCTTTTTTTTTTGGGGGGGTTGTTTTTTGTTTGAAAAAATCTGCAATGTCACTGTGGATTGCAGAGGTTTCTACAGAAATGGCATAGCTTCTCTACAAAGCGTTTGGGTTTTTTTAAACCTGAAAAAAGGACAGTTAAACTGAAAAACTTTGTCTCCTTTGGTGGAAGATTGTTTTTTGGCAGATTCTTACAAATGCATTCAGAATCAAAATGTTGGTGATTTGGAAAAATCTTGAAAAAGAGGAATTTCACATGACCCCCTCTTGGAAGCTTCTAAGTTTTGCATTCTTTGCTCCAGCACAATTCCCACTGAAGGAACACTTCAAAAGACAAGATTATGGATTCTTTTAAAAATGTCATTCCTTGCTTCTTGGGGATGGTACTAAATTGTGTTTATGTATCTTAATCTTATCCTGATTTATGTGATCGAAATTAAGCTTTTGTGGATTTGTTTGGAGCCTGGAAAAGATACGAATTGCACAGCAGGGTTGAAGTCTCTGCCTTGCTGAGCTTGCAGGCTGTGGGTGCAGAGCTGCAGAGGGGGTGTCTGTAGCCTTGTGGTGCAGCAGGGAAGAGCAAAGCCAGCAGTGAGGGGGGAGGTGGTGATGCACCCACTCTTGGCACACTCAGCGTCCAGGACAGGGCCTTCAAGCTCTAAGGGACTGTCTGAAGCATAAAAAGAAGTGGTGGCTTTGTGACAATATGGGTGAAAGGACTTTCTAGTCGTGTATCTTCTTCCCTTTCAGCCAGACTGGCTTTTACTGATGCTTGCTCTGTAAAGTTGTCACTCGGAGAGTGTTCCTTTGTTACTTGAGAATTACTGACACACTTAATTGGCTGTTCATTAACTGCCTTAGAGAAAAATAAGATTTGATTTATCATTATTTCTGCAAATTACAGCCTGTTCTATGGGCTAACAAGATGAAGCTGTGAAGAGCTGGCTGTGCCCTGCCCTAGCTGTGCAGCCCTCACTGCCCAGCCCTGACCTGCAGGGCTTGGGGTGCAGAGAAATCAGAGGAGCTGCCAGCATGAATCAGGGATGGGGAGTGTAGAGTCACAGAATCATGGAATCATGTAGGTTGGAAAAGACCTCTGAGGTCATTGAGTCCCATGTTCATGGGGTGAGGAGCCTGGAGCAGTGCCCAGGGCACAGTGGAGGTGATGCCTGTGCCTGGCAGAGGTACAAGCTGTGGCCATCAGTGCAGCCAGGCAGCAGGGGATGTCTTGGCTGTGATTCCTAACCTTTGAGATCACTTCCCTTCTGTTACTTTTTTTGTAAGCAGACATCATTATAACTGATCAAGATCAAATTTCCCAGCTCAGGTCTTGAATTAATCATTGAAGAATGTATATTTTTCTCTGAAATATAAAGCGTATTATAGAGTATATATATTACACACATGCTGATTTCAGACATAACTGGTTTTAGTTAATTGTGCAGCATGGAACATGTAACTAGCACCTTTGCTTTAGGATAAACTGGTTTATCCAAAGGTCTAGAGTTTACAGAAAGGAAAACTCTGTAGATGCCTAATGCAAACATTAGGAATCCCACACGAGATGCTTGCAGGTATTACTCACAAGGCTAAGAGTTGGGAAGGCAGGTTCTCCATATGAAATTGCTTTGCTACCTTCTGGTAGCAGAGGTAAAGTTCCTCCAAAGCTTTTCTGTTTTCTGCCATCTTTTGGTCTTAGATCCTTCCTTTCCCAAGATCCCTGACTGTTGCTCCCTCTCAGTGGCTGATCCCTCATCTCCCTGGGCTTGGCTGAGTCAGTAATAGAATCCTCCCATCTCTTTCCCAGCTGGGGCTTCTTCAGCCTCCCTGTGTGATTTGATTCAGCTCCGTTTGAGACGTGACAGTGTTGACAGTGGGATTGCATGGAATTCACTTTCAAGAAAGTTGGGGAATCTTACAGCCATTGCCAGTTTGCACTTTACAAGACCTAAACATTGAGGGAAAGCTTACAGCATGTGGGTGCTAGTTGTTAATCACCTGGGGTTTGGTGTGCAGTGCCTGGGAGCTGATGGTGTTTGGGGCTGGATGAGCAGGAGTAGCAGGACTTGAGGACCACTCTACCCCATCTTCTCTGTGCCTCTTCTGGTGTTAGGTGTGTCTGGTAGCTTCACAGCTGGTTTAACTCTTCCCTGTGCAGAGTTTGGGAAGAAGAGGCAATTCCTTCTTCTCTAAAGTGTAGTCTTCTCATCATTAAGCATGATGATGATTGCAAATACAAAACAGAAATTGTCAATAATAATAGAAGAGTATTAACAGAATCAATAGAAGAAAGGTTAGAGTTTGTTGTGGGTTTTTTTGTTTGGTTGGTTTTTTTTGTTTGTTTGGGTTCTTTTTGTTTCTCCTGTAGGAGTAGTAGTTTCTTCTGTTAACAGGAGAAACTGAGATGGTTTCTTATTTAGTGGATGGCAACACTGGAGAGGAAGGGATGCGAGTCTTGCAGCACACTCCATGCAACACCTTCGTTGTCAGATCCAGAGCAGATGCCCAGGCTTTGCTGGCTCTTGAAGGTTCTCACTGAGCCTCACCAGAGCTATCTGTGTGGAGGGTTCTGGCATTGGCCCTGGGGATGGCAGTGCCCCCAGCACTGTGGTGGTGGCCCTTGGCAAGGAGGGCTGTTTCCTTTTAGCGTGGGGGCTGTGGTTCCCCTCTGTGCTGGGCACTCTGGGTGACACAGACCTCAGCAGGCTATTGAATCCCCCATCCCAGGATTGGGTAGGTGGGAAAGAGCTGCTGAAGGGGCCCATTTGGGTGGAGGAGGCAGCCCTGGTGCTGCCCTAGCCCTACCTGGGTCAGGCGGCCGCAGGGAGGGCTTTGAAATGCGAAGCGGCTTCCTTAGGCACTGGGGGGGGAGTAAAAAGTGAATTAACCATATCATAGGCACATGGTACTTCCCTGCTCAGATTACACTACAAAATCTGGGCAGTTCCTAAGATAGAGCTGGAAAAGGGGATTTGGGAGTGTGAGCAGTACTTGGAGCAGAGCACAGCTGACATGGCTGGGAACAAAAGGTGATAGGAAAACTCACTGCATGGACATTGCTGCACATCCACAGGTCAGCAGAAATCCTTCCTCACTGGACATTTGTTGCAGATTTACTGGGAGAAGTGTAAAATAACTTTGCTCGAGTTCTGGCTTTGCTTTGTGCCTTGTGTTCTGCTAGTTGCAAAGATTGTATCTGGCTGTGTTTCCCTTTGATTTTTTTTCTGTTTTCTAGATTTACTAACTGTTGATCAGACTCTCAGCTCTAGTTAAATATCTTCTGTTTGACACAGTTTAAAGACGGATGTAGACAGGGGTGGAACTGCTTTGTTAGTTAAGACTGTGCCTGCTCTGCTTGTAGACAAAGCTTTTTGCAGTATGATTTTTTTGCAAAATGCTCTGTAAGCAGCACATGTGTTTGTGCTGTTAGTCAGATCTTCGCCGACTTCTTTTTGTCTTCTCCTCAGAAGTGAGCTGCTTACAAACCCAATTATTTTTAGTGCTGCTTCTGGCCTTTTGACTGGGGATTCAGAGAGTGTTTTACCTCACATACTGAAGCGAAAGTTAGGTTTGTTTTTGTTAATGTAAGTCAAGAAGTAGCAGTGATTCAGTGTGACAGGCTGAATGTGAGCCATATGAGCTGAGCTGCACAAGCATAAAGGATGATTGTGCTGCAAAATATCTCCAAGTAATTTAGATTTTGACACACTTACCACTTCTCAAGTTGCGTTTCCCCCTCCTCGCCGCTCCTGCCCTTCCCCCACCATCCAGGATCTGATGTGGTGGAAAAATATATGCATTGTCTCTGGGAATAGTAATGGTTGGGCTAAAAGTATTTTGCTTCTGTGAATTTTATTACAGCAGTGTGAGAGCTTCACAAAGAGATGATGATAGTCCATAAATAGCCATAAGTAACAACTCTTCGGGCTTAAATAGCTCAAATTTTCGATTATAATTCTTTTCCCTTGGAGCATGTGAGTGTCATCTACTTCTGTTTCACTCACAGGGTTTGATACGCACTGTATATAGTAGTTTTCTGATTTAAGAAGTGTAACTTCTGCAGGGAGCTGCTGGAGCAGAGCTCACACGCAGCTCCCGGTGCGTGTGACAAGAGCTGCATGTTAGGGAGGACTGCTTGTCCCCAGGAAGCCCAGGGAGCTGGGCAGAGTGCCACTGGAGTCCCACTCTTGTGTGGAGGATTTTATAGTGCCATTTTTTTCCAATTAAGCACTATGGGTTTCTTTTGTGCCTTTTTTTTCCCCCTCTTCTTTCTTTTTTTTGTAGACTTTTTTTAGATCTGTGGTTTCTCTCTAAGGATGGCAAATGAGGGCTGTTTGAATGTTGACTCAAATGATACATAGTCACAGCAGGACTTTTATGTCCAGCCTTTTTATTGATTAAATTTCTGCATGTCTTAGCATTAGGATGTATTTTTGCATGTCTTAGCATTGGGATGTAGAAAAGGGATAGTAAATGGCTGCTCATTTCTGACTGGGATTTCTTGCCAGTAAGTGAAGGGCACGGGAGTGATGTGTGTATGGGTGTAATATTTAGTGTAACATCTATAAAATAGGACATATTTTAATGGCTCCTAAAGATTGAATTCTGTCCTCTTGGGACATGTATCACAGAGGTACAACAGACACATACCAGGGTAACAGAGAACAGAGTTAGGTTTTTCAACGAGTCTTCTCTAAACCACTGGCCCAATCCAAGCCCCACTGAAGTTAATAGGAGGGACCCTGCTGACCCTGCTGGAAGTTGGAGTAAAGCCAGGCATTAAGATGGTCTAGATTGTGACATGCCTTTGCTGTTCAGTGTCGTATGTGAAGTTTTAAAGCAGCAAACCAAAAATAATAACTTGGATACTATTTTTAAGGCACAATCCCAGCAAAATGTCTGTCATCAGGCTCCAGACAGTTCTTTGCTTCTCTTTAACAATGAACTATCCATTATATGGTCTTAATTTATGGAATGTTAGACAGTTTCTGGCATTGCTGTGCCCCTGCAGGAAGAACAGATGGTACTTTTTGAATGAGTTTTGCTATGGGATAAAAAGTTCCAGGTCTTCAACAGATCATACCCGTCTGTAAGAAAGGAATAGCATTTGTGGAAAATAAACAGGGCAGAGTCTAACAACTTGAAATCCTCTACTGAAAGAAGACCAGTGCCCCCAGGCTGAGGTGGTAGTATGCATTGGTAGGTAACATGGAAAGCTATCACTTAACCTTATTTGAAGGGTGAACATTTATTTTGGTTAACAATGTGGATTAGAAAAGCAGTGGTCAATACATAACATGGTCAGTATAGACTGACAGTGGTCTGTGTCTAACAAGGGGATGTTACATTTATAGTCAGATAGATCGGCTGTGTCTTCATCCTGTGTCCATGCAATAAAGAAGTTCTGCTTTATTTGATTTATAGACCTTTGGCTCTCTGAGAATAGTGTGGAAGCAATGAAGATCCAGATCCTGCCAGTCCCCACCACGTCAATATATAACGTAGCTAACCCTTCAGAACTGAGTGGAACATCTGCAGCGTGGTGCATGTCTTGCAGCCTCCATAAAAGGCTTACAAGTCAAACAGAGGATTGGCAGAACTGTCGGATATTGCACCACTTTCCTCCTTCATTCCTCTGCGTGGGCAATGATTGCTTTCTCCTCATTGGCCTTTGCACTTCTGTGGTCCACATTTGGGGAGTGAATACCCCTTTCAGTTAATCTCTCTTAAAGTTCTATAAATGTCATTCATAGTCCCTGCAGAGTTCTCTTCACAGGCTCTGCAGCTTTATCTACCTGAAAATAAGGTAATTAATCATGTATGGTCCCCTTGCAGTATGTGAAGACAAGCTCACATCTAGGGGCAATCCATCCATCCCAGAACAGGTTATAGGTGCAATTAGTTTTACCCACCTCTCCACTGACTGTAAAGGAAGCTTCATGGGTGAGGTAACTTCTAGAAACTGAAGTTAAACTCAGCAGAGCCCAAGGTCTCTGAATCAGCAGCTTGCTTTTCACAGTGATCCTTCAAAGTTGTAGCACCTTTATATTACTGGAAATCTGATTAAAACCTCCCCTCTCCCAGCCTCCACAATAGCCCAGCTGGGTGTGAACGTCTGACTGGGCTGCCAAAGTGTTTAAAATCATGGAGGGGTGAGGCCAGGTTGTGCCACAGGAAGGCTTCTCTGCAGGTGCCTCTTCCTGCCGGGCGGCCTCTGCAGCTGCTTCGTGGAGGCACTAATGGAGAGGAAGCTGGGAAGCAGGAAAGGCTCTC
>NW_009952358.1:346271-351233 GCF_000747805.2 Chaetura pelagica | reverse complement strand
ATGCCTCTCATTGCACTTTCCTTTCCTTGGTGCTTGGGGTTTTTTCTTTTTTTTTAATACCAGAAGTTCAGTGATTTTGGGACACTTTATCTTTTGTGTATTAGTGACTTTGCCATCTTAATTTTTCTTGCCAGTCATGGGCTGGGCTGCGCATAACGAGTGTGGAGGGACAGAGTATCAGCTCATTCTTCTTCTGATGTATTAATGATTTATTTTCTGTTGCATAAATCGTCTTTACAGTTGTAGGATTTCTTCAGCTAGAGAATAAAATAACTTCCTCCCCTTCCAGAAGAAAATTGACCAAAGCATGTATATGCATTTAACTGCACCAAGACCAACACAAACTGTGTTCACTGGTTGGTATAGCCTTCATGAATTATTGTTCATTGTAATGAAAATCAGACTCAATTTGCTGTTTGGCTAGTGCATTCAACAAAACAAGATGTCAAAGGAAAAGACATATTCTTGCTATTTAAATTGTACACACCTCTGAATGTGATATATAAAAAATATTCAATCAGCATTTCATGTTAGTGGGTGCACCTGCAGGAACTTAATGCAAAGATAGAGCTCTTATTGCTCTGGATTCTTTCTCCAGCATAGGAGGAATACCTGAGTGTGGCCAACCAGGAAAAGCAAAGTTTACATCAATATATTCATTTTTCCAAAATTTTCCATCAGGAGACAGGGCTGACTTCCTTTTCAGTATATTTGGTAGGGTCTGACTTTTTCTCGTAGGTGTTGAAGAAAGTCCATTTGGTTGTTTCAGTAATAAGACCTGTTCTTTTCTGGGCAGCAATTAAAGTAAAATGGCCATTTTGCTAGATACCTTAAAACCCACAGTATGTTCCCCATCAGAACAAAGCCAGCTTTTGCATTATCAGTGTTTCTGGATTGCTGAGATTTCTACTTTTGATTGTTGTACCTTTAGTTGCAAGTTATGGGTTTACTTGTATTTATTGATAATCAGTAAGTTTAAGTATTTGGGAGTTTGGGTTACATATTTACACAATAGACCATACTAGTTTCCTGTGGTGATAGAAAATGTGATGTATAACTTCCAAACTAAACAAGACTTGGTCTTTCAATATTGTTCTGGTTTGTAGGGTAAATATGGTACAGAACCACAAATCTTTATGAACACAAGAACTATATGCATTCATCTGAGAGCAGAAGTTGTCTAAGTGTATTTGGACATGATCTGTTTGTAATCACTGAGTGTGTCAGTTTCAGGTTGTGTGCAGTATACAGAAAAAACACAGCTCCTCTCCCCAGGAGTTATCCTCCAGTGCAAGGTTACACCTTGGCCAATTTGGATCTGGTCCAAGGCTACTGAAATCAATGGAAAGAGTTCAGGATCTGGGGTTCCAGATGTGCAGCAGACAAAAGGGTTGTGGATTCCTTTCACCTTCCTTGGAGAGCAAAAATATGCCAGGAGAGTCCAAGAATTATGTGTATTTATACATTTCTGTATCTGCTTATGTTGAAACATTTCAGCAATAATTAATTCTAGATACTTTGCTTTTATGAGTTTCAAAATACTGGTTAGGGCCTTAATTTTATTATGGCCTCTAAATCTGTTTCAGGTTGGCTATAAATCATTTGTTACCCAGGAGAGAACAGGTCTCATCACTGAAGAAATGAACCAGACTTTCTCCAACATCTAGTATGATGCCTCCTCTGAAGCTCCAAAGTCTCTAGATTTTCATCTGCAGTAAATGAGGTAGCATTTCTGGCCCTGGCTTCTCTTGAAGGGTAAACAGGGCTCAAAGCACCTTCCATCCAGATCCTCCCTGGCAGAGTACTCTGTCTGTCTGTCTGTAGGAGTTGGGCGTTTTCCTGGTCAGCAGCAAGGTCAGGTCATATAATTGTGTGCTACAGCAGATACAAGAAAAGGTCCCAGGCAATGTGTGTGTGCTGGGTGCACAGGGCACTGACTGCCTTGTCCCATCACCTCAAGAACTGACTGGCTGCTGAGGAGCAAAACTGTCCTCAGGCTCATGCCCAGCCAGTGAATTTCAGAACAGTTTGCTTCCCAAAACTGGGAGTCCCACAGCAACTCTCAGCTGCTCTTACACAACTCTTCACAGTCTCTGAGGCTCAGTGAAGAGTGATCACAGGGTGGAACATGGGAGGTATTGCAAGGGCAACTTCTATTAGTTACATCTGGCATTATTGTTGTCTCTGAATGATAGACTCTGCAATGAAACAGCAGAGCAGGCATCTTTTCACATTTTGATATCCAACAAACCAAATTAATTCCATTATCTTTTATGGAAAGTTTGTGCAGGAGCAGTTTGGAGTGATGGATTACATCTGTGGCTGCTGACTGATTAGCAACATGATAGATGGAGCTTCATTTACAAGGATTTGCTTTCATTCATGAGGAAAAATTGAAGGTTTCTATCCAGCACATTTTTTGCATTAAAACTTTTCAAAGTGCTCAACAAATGGTAGGCTTTGATTTCCATTTGTTTAATGCCTGTGGTAATTAACATTTCTGTGAGAACATTTTAACCAAATGTTCTAGTTTTTTTCTCCATTAAAATAATAATTTTTTGCTTTAGCTAAAGCATTTAATTGGTATATATAATAAGCCTGATAGATAATTTTTTTTTGTGGCCATATGAGCGGAGACTGTTCCTGAGGAATGATCATTGTTACTTTTTCTAGACTTGATTAATTTGTAATTGGCAATATGCCTCATGGTGCATGGAGTCCACTGGCTCCAGACAGGCTCTGTCTGCAGCCCATGGTCTCCTGGTTGGAGGGAGGAGGGCATAGGTGTGAGTGCTGAAATCAATCCGGGTTCCTTTTCTTCACACCAAAGAATATCTGGGCAGAAACTCAACCAGATTGACCAGCTGAACAATTCTCAGTGCAAAATTACAAGGCTGGATCTGTAACCCAGCCTGTCTTGGTGTAGTTGATTTCTGAACTGGGTCTCCTGCTTGTAGAAAACCACAGGACTGAGAGGTGGAGAAATGGGGCTGAGCAGTGGCAGAGCAAAGGAGTTGACTATTTAGAGCTACTGGTACCAGAGTCTGTTGGGAGGTGCACCCACCCTTGTGGTTTTTTACACCTCCATTTCATCCTGTGTCCATGGTTCTTGGGTGCAGGTTTGGGCACAGACTGGCCTCTGGTAGTAGAAGCCCTACACAACCTGTCCCTCAGCGAAGTCTGAAGATTTTGGTTCATGCCAGCCTTACTCCAGATAAGTGTTACAGGCAGAAGTGGTGCTCAGGAGAGTTGTTTCTTCATGTGCTGCTTATTCTTGACCCTTCCTTTTGATACGATGACTCTCTGTGCAGGTTAGAGCACAGCAAACTCTTTGGGTCACTGTCAAGTGCAGAACCAGCAAATGTGAGATGATTCCTGTAGTTCACAAGGTGCTCAGGACTGCACAGAGGGCTGAAAATGTAAATGAAAAATTCTGAGAACAGTTGACAAAGAAAATGCAATCCAAGTGACTCAAGACAGGTATTTCCTTCAAGTATGAGGTGGAGCTGTGGTGTGCTTGTGATGGGTAAGTTTGAGCTGGCATTTTATCCACCAGACAGAAGAAGCTATGGAATCTTCCTTCTCCAGTTCCCCCCCAGACTTTATCCAGAGGAGCAATGTGCCCTCCCTGTGTGGAGCAATGAGAGCAGTGGCCCTGTGTGCTGTCTCTGAGTGTTGATTGAAGAGACAGAGCACAGTGGGGGCTCACAGAGAACAGGGGGGTGCACAAGTTCATCTACTGTCGTATGAGTCTCAGCTAGGTGTGCTCTGCAGCTGGGAGAGCAGAAGATGTATTTTCTCAGCTGCAGAGATAACTCATGAAAGGAGTTGGTTTGTTGCTACAGTTGGTTACTGGGGGCACGTTTACTCTCGTGGGGGACAGATTTGGATCCTGCTGAGTCACAAAGCAAAAGAGTTTGATCTTGGGTCCTTTTGGGGATGTTGCTACATTGCAAAAAATCATTGTTCCTTTTGGGGGAAGCATGTCAGGATGCACAGCCTGCTCCTAGGCAATCCTGGCTGTAGACAGCAGCTGTGTGTGTTGTGGATCAAAAGAGAAACATTGACAGAGCTCTGTGTAAAAGTGGTGAAAAATCTGTGAACCAAATTAGCAAGAGACTATAGAATGTCCACTGTACAAGGTGTTATTTTCACCTCATCAGCAGATAGAATTTCAATATTAATTATGATAATGACAAGACCAGGACACATTTACTGAAAAATTATTTACTACAAACTTAGTGACGTTTTGACACTCATTTGGAATTAACTGGCAGACTGAAGCAAACCCCTCAGTTACTCTGGAGCATCTCAAATAAAATTTTTCAGTTCTGAGCTTGAAGTTCAGGCTGTGGAGGAACCACTGCTCCTCCACTGCTGGTGCGTGGTTTTGCCTCAGATGTAGGCTGTGCAAAACTCTCCTGCAGTTCCCTTCAGTCTTCCCTCAATGAAAACAATTGTTAATTATTTCCAAATTGACCCAGGGCAGCAAAGGCCACTTGCCAAGCTGTCAGTTAACTAGTAGGTTTTCTGTTGCCTAATTTGTATTTTAATGTGGGGGAATGTTCATGTTCAGCTGTTCCTAAACTAGGTGGACAGTACCCTGGTGTGCTTATCTTTAATGCTCAGATGTTCTAACCAACACATTTCCCAACAGAAGAAGGTCTCTGCTGCTGTCACTGCTTAGGGCTGGCAGGGCTTTTGCATAGAGGGTTAAGAAGACAAACCCAAAGTGTGAATCTGTTGCTCACAGAAAATTTTAAGTAGTTTAATTGAGGAAAGAAGAAATAAAGAGAGGGGATTGCAGAGGGAGTGTAAGTGAGAGGCTCAGCTTTTGCGTGCCACTGGCCTTGGCAGCTGGTTGTGCTTTGGTGAGAGTCAGCAGCCCTGCAAATACATGGGCTCTGTGAAATGATGGGAAGGGCAGAGAACTGGAGTATCCTGCAGGATGATTAGGGAAAG
>NW_009952358.1:323635-345535 GCF_000747805.2 Chaetura pelagica | reverse complement strand
GAAAGAGTGCTTTTTGAGGAGCACAGTTCTGGGACTGTACATGGGTGTGTTCTGCTGGAGTTACTTATGGTTTCTCACAAAAAGTAGTATCAAAATAATGGGAAAACACTGGAAACTAGGGATTTGTTTCCTCCTGAGACAGAAGGGAGGAGTGCAGCTCTCTCAAGTAAACGAGAAAAAATTCTTTCCTTCACTCATCAGAGCAGCTCCCAGCATTTACAGTGTCCAGAATTGGTGCTGGTGCTGGCCCCTGGGACAAGTTGTCCCTGGAGCTGTGCTGCCCCATCTCCTGAGGCTGTCCCCACATGGGCACAGCTGCTCGAGCTGCAGTGGAGCTGAGGGACACGCTCTGCCTTCCTGCTGCCAAAAGAGCTCTCTCTGTGCAAATTGGTTCATAACTTATGAGCTTTGACAAGTTTTTGTTGGCTGTGCCTTGGGAAACGTTTTTGAATGGCTGTTGCTGAGTTTGCTTTAATCTTTTCCCAGATTTTGTTTTTTTTTGGCTGTCGTGGCAATAGCTGGATTATTTAGTTGTGTTTTTGAGGTGCATGTGCAGTCACCTGAAACTCGGTGATGTAAAAGAAAAAATGTGTTTCAGTAACAAAGACGTTTTCACTGCAAAGAAGGAATTAGGCTTCTTCTGCAGCAGAGCTGTGTGGCCCTGGCCTGGCAGCAAGGACAGGCTGAGCCTCCTGTGCACGGACACGGTGTGTGCACAGTCCTGAGGGTCCTGGCTTGCCAGGGCTCCGTGGCAGCACTCGGGGCACGTTCCAGCTGCTCTGGCTCCTTGGCCAGGCACAGCCCCTTGGCTGAGCTGCTCAGAGCTGGGCGGGACGGGTGTTTCTCTTTGCCTCCTTTCCCCCATGTGAGTCGTTTTGCTCCTCTGCAGCTGCCATCGTCCAACTGAGTCACTTTGGATCTGCTGCAGTGGTGACTCCCAATGGCAGAATTTCGCTTCTCAGTCAGCCAAGTACCTGCCCTGTCATTCTAGGCTGCTCTGGGGTGAGGGGGAGCACTGACACTGTAGATCCAAGACATGATTCTCCCCTCCTCAGCTCTGCCCATCGTTCACTTGGAAGGCTGCTGTCGCTCTCCAGGACATCAAAAATGGCTTCAAAAGCTGCACATTCTGGAAGAATGTCTCAGAGCTGCCTGCTCGCTCTTGCTAGTGCTTGACTACTCCAGCTGAAATACCTTGGGTGATGCTTTTCCATGAGTGCAGCGTGTCAGGTTCCGGTTTGGATTTGAGCGTGGGGAATGTCCGGGAGAGCGTCGGGAGCATCTCTGCCCAGGGGCGCTTCTGCTGGGAAGGGAGCACTTACCGGAGCCGCTCTGGGGAAGCTGCGTGAGTCCTGACCCTGTGCTGCTTGCTCCTTGTCTGCCCCACTCCTGAGTTCCCTGTTGATTTAAGTAATGATCCCCCAGAGTCCCCAATGTCCATCTTGTAAGCTTCTCCGTGGAGATAGACAGTAACTGATCTCTTATTGCAAACAAAGCTGGAGAAAACTGCCTTCAAAAGCTATGACTTCTGAAAATGGGCAGATTTTGCAAAGAACTGGAGTGTTGGCAGCACTGAAGTGACTAAGCATCTCATACTTTACTTCTGATAAGGGTTTGGATTTACCCAAGGGTTTATCCTGCTCCTCTTTCTTCCCAACCCGGGTGTCTGGTTGAGAAGGCTGCCTTCAGCTCATCTCAAACGTCCTTAATTAGCAGGCAGGAATGCCTGGCTCTGTGCACTGTGTGTTGCATAAGAGCAGTAAAGGGAACCCTTCTCCACCTCCCTGTTCATCCAGCTGGTGAGCAGCACTTCAGTGAGCCCTGCTGGAGCAGCCAGCAGCCATCCCTGCCAGCGCTCCCACAGATCCCACGTTGCCAGAGGCAGAGGGTGTGAAGGGAAGAGCTCATCCACTGGCTGGCACAGCACAGTCAGGAGTTACCGGGCTTAGGGGGTTTTCTACTTTTCATACATCAAACAGGATCTTTCCATTTTCTCTTACGTTTAAAAGGGATTGTTTTTAAATTGATATTTCCTTCCGTCCCCTCCCTTCATCTAAACTATGACTGCAGCCATTTAAGAGCTCTGGCAGCTGCAGCAGCCCAGACAAGTCTGGCTGGGGAGAGGTGCTAAAATACATAAGCTGGTGAGATGCGTGAGCTGTGTTGATCAGAGTGGGTGTGCACTTGTGCTTCAACTGGGCTTTTTGTAGTGCTTTCACCAGTGTGACAAGAGCTTCAACATCACAGCCCAGGGCTGTGTTTGGTCCCTGGTCAGGTACAGCCTGAGCCTGGAGAGCCAGTTTGGACTGTGTATCACTGGGAGATGAGGAGAACCATTTGTTGCTCTCTGGGTTGGTGAACTTGCTTTGTGTGCAAGGTGGTGAGTGCCACTGGTGCTCTGGCTTTCCAGCAGCTTGCTGCAGAGACAGATTTCCTTCTTTGTGTCAGAAAACCTGGGTGCAGATGAACAGCCCAGCTCAGTGGCTCACCCACAGATGGTGGGCTCCAGTCTGTGGCACAGGAGGGATCACACAGCTTCTGCCACCCTCTGCTTTCACATCTGGCCCTGCACACCATTCAGAAGGAGAAGAATTATATCAAAACAGCATTCCTATTTTTTACCATCCTTGCAAAGGGTGATTTAGTGAGGAATTGCGACATAGGATAAAGAGAATTGTTCTATCTAAAGAAGTTTGTAGGGATCTGCAGCTGTTTAAATCACTGGTGCATCCCCAGAGCTGGAAGTCAGTGGGTTTCATGCAGGTGTGGCTATCTGCAGTTGGCTGAATGTATTGTGTTGATTGCTTTTTGTTTATAAACAATTGCCTCTTTATTTAGTGAACATTTGAAAGAATGCTCTTAATCCTGCAGTATCTCTTCCACCCATGCATGCCTTCTGCAGTTGCTCTGCTGTCTCTGGGGCAACCTTCACACAGTGAGATGATGTTCCTGTGAAGTCTTTGTAGGAAAGTGCCTCTTGTCACCTCTGCTTACCTAGAATAGGCTTTCTGGTTCAGCACTGAAGCGAAACCATCTGGAAGAAAAATCTCCCAATAAAATACTCCTCTTAATTTAAAGAAGTTGCACATTTAAAATGTCTAGATCTTCTGGGGGAACACACTGGTTTCATCAACATTTTCAAGTAATACAGATGAACTGTTTTAATCAAGTCAACATTCTTCCTTTTGACGTTATATTATGGCTTTGATTGAAGTAAATCATTCACAGTAGATTGTCTTGCAAAAATGTCAGAATTTATAGCTTTTTGGCCCCAAACTGAATTGAAGTAAGCATTTTGAAATCTTGTTTTGTTCTACCCACTTCCCACGCCAGGAGACAGGAATATGATGTTTTGCAGCCAGTGCTAGTTACAATTTTGATGGTAGCTGCTGTTACTGGCCTTGGAAGTCCTGTTACACCAATACTGGTTTCATCTGCAATGTGAAGCATTCTTGTTTCCTTTTCCATGAAGATGTGTGCCTGCAGTTCATGCTCATTTGGACTCTTACTTTTTAAAGCTGTTTTTCCATGAAGTGTCTTCGCTTTGCCTTTTCTAGGAGTTGTTTTTGAAGAAGGAATTGAGGGATAAGGAACTTTTTTGTGGTCTGACCATCCTCTGTTTGCTGCTGATTCACCTCACAGGTCTACTTCTGTTGGCTTTGAGGAACTTAGTCCCAGTCCAGAGCACTGACCCTCCCTTGCATGGGCACTTGTGTTTCTCAGGATGCACAGGGCTGGCAGCAGCTACTTCACCAGTGGCCCAGTAGGACCCCAGTAAAGCCAACCGGGTTAGCACTTGGACCAGGTTGTGAAGCACAGCAGGTCAGGAAACTCCACAAAGGACAGAAATTGGAGCGTTCTGGGTCATGAAGCAATGCATGAGGACTGGGGTGACACTTGGGTTATCTTGCTGTAGAGCTCTGTAAAGGTTTCAGCAAGGACTTTGAAAGACCTTTAATTTGGTTGTGCAGGGCTTAATTTGTTGTGACATCTCACCCAACTGAGCAGCAAAAGTCAGTGACATTGGTAAGAGTGGGTGAAGGACAGAGTTAAGAGTAAAAAGACCTGATTCTCTTTTAGGGAAGTCCTTCCATATTGTCCCAGGTTTTTAAAAGAATATTAAAGAAAGCATTAAAATAGTATTGCAATAATTTGTTTCCATTAACTATCTACTGGTATTAAGCTTCCCTGTCCTTCAGAGAGGGTGCATTTTTTCCCTCTTGATGTAGACACCTTTATTTCACCACTGGTGATGCCAAGTAATTAGGTGCTGTCTCCAGAGCATCATTTCTGCCCTGGGAAGGACAGAGATCCAGAGGCAGTTGCACGTCAGCTGCATGGGCTGGCAAGAGCACACACGAGCTCTTCTCAGTGGGGCTCAGTAGTCGTGTCTGAGCACTTCACTCCAGGCTGTGTCAGTGCCTGAAGCAGAGCCTGTCTCTTTGATATTCAAGTTTATGGGCTGGTGGGGGAAGTGATGGGTGTGGGGAGCAGATGGAGAAGCGCGTTGCTGAAAATGCAGTGGTTTAAAGGAATCAAAAGAGATACTTCTGTTGGAATCATTACAGCAGCAATGAGGAGCTTCTGATGAAGGAAATTGAGCCTGCAGATAGCAAAGATTGTGGTGTTAGCCACAAAAAAAAAAAAAAGGGGGGGTTTATAAGGATTTCAGCCTTATCAGTTTGAGGTTGGTAGCTTGAGAAACCAAATGTTGTGGGATGTGGAAATGATCAAAAGATAAAGGATATGGAGGGGCTGAATAAGGCGTTGAGCAAGCAGGAGGTGTGAGAGGTGGGGAGCTGGAGTGGGGTTCACTGCAGGAGGGGGGCTGTGAACTCTCTGGGCTGCTCTGTGGGTGAGAGGCAAGGGAACAGAGAGAAGACTGGGGGTGAGCTGTAGAAGCAAACAAACCTGTGGACAGAAGGGGGGTGCAGATGAGGAGGGGAGGAGGTAGCTGTACAGGGGAGGACAGTCAAACAACTCCTTTCAGGAAAACAGGACTTGTCCCATGATAAACCTTCAGCTGTGCTTGACCTTGTAGCCATGCTAGGTCTAAAGTATGACAGGCTTTCTGCTTCTTGCTTCAGGACACCAGGTGGTTTGGAGGTTTCTTGTTGGGAGTTCAAGTTTATGGATGAGAAGTGAGAGCTTGTTTTGGGAAGGCTGCGCATACAAGCAGGTCAGGCAGACATGGCTCTGGGGGTGTCCTGTTCCCATTGTCACATTGAGCTGGGGGGCTGTGCTGCACCAGGACAGCAGGTGCTGGCTGGGAGGAGCAGTTGCTGTTTGAATGATGCACGCAAGCTTGGCCACCCATGGCCCATGGGTGCTGATGACCCAGGCAATGCTGTGCACTCCCTGTGTGCATGCAGAGGCTGGCCAGACCTGGGGCTGGGACAACCACATGGCCCATGCTGGGGTCCTGGGGCTTCTGGAGCCTGGGGGGCACTGATGTGGGAGAGGGAGGAGTGGGCCAGGGCACATCTGGGCTCCGTTGCCTTCAGCAGTGCCCTTGCAAGCACAGAGTTTGACCAAGGGACCTGGGTGTGCTGAAGCATTAAATTCAGGAGGTACCAATGGGAGAGGATGGTGACAGAATCCTGCTGTGGGACCATTACAGAAGAGACTTATCTTTAATTGTCCTTCCATTCATTAGTTCCCAGCTAAAGCTGTGTAATAATGTCCAATTTGAATTACCTGGAAAAGCTGCTGAGAGTAGGATAAATTATTAATTCCCAGACTGGATTCTGAAGAATTAATTTTAGCACCACATATTGAAAATTCTCCTTCACATGAAATGTGCTAGTTCGGAGAGCAGGTCTGACAACAGTGTGTTCCTCCAGGCCATTATTACACTTTCTGACCAGTCGGTATCCTTAAGTATACTCAACTAAAATACTCAAATTAGTAGCAGAAAGCCTGGAGTTGTAAGAACGATATCTCTGTGCAACGTACTGAAGTGATTCAAATTGCAGAGCAGAACTGTGGAAATTCTGAGCACAGTCAGTCCCTATCTTATCAGCCCAGACGTGCTTTTCCCACGGCCTGGCTGCCTTCCAGCAGTGCTGAAGCAGCCTTGTTGGGAGTCCAGTTTGAATGGGAGAAGGAATCTTTCTGAATGGATTTTCTGGCAGGATTCCTGTTGCGTGTGTGGTTTATTGTTCTTGGTGATGTGACTACGTATAATCCCCTGGATAAATGTTTTAGGGACTTTATTATTTTTTGTGGTGGTGGTGGGAGAGGTTCCGGGAAAACAATCAGATTGCTAATTCTATATGAATTCTATAGGCTATTTTTTTTCTAACTACTTCTCCATGTTAATTGTGTAGCTTTTTGAACATGTTTTTTTGATAAAAAAATAATAATGGACTTACTTCAACTCTTAAACTTTTCTATGGTCAAAGGATTGAGTAATTAAAAAGCAAACAACTTTCTTCAATGCATTGTAATGAAGTGTTATTATGCCAATTTAGATATATGTATTTCTATATTGTTTTTCTGTTCACAATGTACTATGCACTATAAAATATTACTGGTGCTGTCAGGAATAAAAGAAGTGGTTGTCGGTGGTGGCATATCCTCAGGTGGTGGAAACATCCACTCCATATGTGGCTGTAGCTCTGGAGAAGTCAGAGTTGATCCCTCTGTGCACTGCAGGCCTGCTGTGGAGCTGTGCCAACTTCTGTGAGCTCTGGATCCGGCCTCTAATATGTATTACAGGATAGCTAATATGATGTTTAACCACACAGTAACCACAATATACAAAGAAGTTCTATTTTAGCACTGCTGGGGTGAAAAAAACCCTGTTAATGCTGAAGACTGAAGTGCAAAAGATTGCTAAGTGGGGGAAGGAGCCAGAAAAAAACTCCTTTTATTTTGAGTTAACGTGTGTACAGACAGATTCTCACGTCTCAAGGCTAAGTTTTGTCTAAGAAAGATCTTTCAGATTTGGGTCTTTGTAATTAAAGCATAAGGAATAATTATCTTAACCTTACATCTGCAGCGGAAGAACTGTGTATTTACTTATTATCTGCCAAAAAATCTCTCTTTAGCTACAAAGAGTAGTTAACAGAAAGGCATTGAACTATGAGGGCCTTCTTTTTAATATAGATACACATTTTGTGAAGAGATTCATGAGGGAACTGTCACAACCTTTTTTTTTTTTTTCTCTTTTTCTTTCTTTCTTTTTCAAAATGGGGGTAAGGGGGGGAATCGTGCAACTCCAAAGTTAGTGCCTACAATGCTTGGAAGACATTATGATTAATTTAGTACTTAGGTTTCCAGATGTTGGATTTTGTCCCAACTTTTAAAGCCCTCTAATGTTTAACAGGATGTGTGCTGAGTATAGTCTTTAACAGAGTTTTCTTTCATAACCCTAGGATCTGTGAGGAAAGGTAACTGGGGAGAGCACTGCAGACTGGGAGCTGAATCTACAGCCTTCTAGGAAGACAACCCCATTAAAGGTGCAAGCCCAGACTGGAGCTGCGTTTGTTTGGGAAGACAATGGATGGGTACCCGCGCCGGCAGCGGAACTGTTGGAATGCCATCCTCCTGGTGCTGCTGTGGGCTGGCGTTTCCCGTGCCCAGAGGGACTGCACGGGCATGGAGTGCCAGCCCCTGGACAACTGCATCGAGGAGGTGCTGGAGCCCGGGGAGTGCTGTGCCACGTGCCTGCAGCACGGCTGCCCCTGCGAGGGCTACCAGTACTACGACTGTGTCAACGTGGGCTTTGTCAACGGCAAGGTGCCCGAGGGGCAGTCCTACTTCGTGGACTTCGGGAGCACCGAGTGCTCGTGCCCCAAGGGAGGAGGCAAGATCAGCTGCCAGTTCATGCTGTGCCCGGAGCTGCCCCCGAACTGCATTGATGCGGTGGTGCCCGCCGACGGGTGCCCTCAGTGTGGAAGAATAGGTTGCCTTCACGAGGGCCAGAAGTACGTGGCGGGGCACACCTTCCACATGCCCCCCTGCAAGGTCTGCCACTGCCCGAACGCGGGGGGGGAGCTGATGTGCTACCAGCTCCCAGACTGCAACACGTTTGCCCTGAACACTGCAAGCCCCATAGATGCTGAGGATGGGGAGGCAGAGAGGCACTACGACGATCCCTACAGCTACGACCAGGAGGCTCCGGAAGGAGACAACACCCAGGTGGAGTCTCCGAAAAAATTCAGGAGTTATTCATCCCACCTAGAGCAAGAGAGCCAAGAGCAAAGTGAGGATTATGACTACCTACCAGCCAGCATTGCTCCTTCAGCTTTGGCCCCAGCAGAGCCATACACTGAGGAGGCAGCTGTGCCACTCACCACGTCGGTGCCTCGTGTCCCCTCTGGAGTTCACAGCGCCACGGAAAGGAGCGAGCGGAGGAGGGTGCCCCGCACCACTGCAGCATCCCTCCAGCAAACCACCCATAAGGAGGAACCAGTAACCACCAGTGCTCCTCCAGAGCCCACGACAGCCACCACTGAGACACCCAAGCACCTGGAGGAAACGGAGAGGAGACCAAGGGGGAAGCAAGGGGACAAAGATAGACATGAGCAGGAAAGAGGCCCCCACTCTAAAATGAAAAAGCACGCCAGGAAGGAAGACACAGGGAGCAGTGTGCATCTAGCCTTGAAAGAGGTGAATTTAACAGCGCCAAGTTGGTCAAAATCTTCCCATGAAACGCAGGAGGGGAATGCTTTCCCCAAGGTGAAGTTCAGTGCAACCACCTCTCCTCCTGTTGCTCTGAAGGAGGACGGCAGGCAGCCCTCCCCAAAGCAGCCCCAGACGCTTTATCGTTACCAGCCTGAGGAAGATGGGGGGGACCCCAACTCTATTCATGCCAACCCCAGATTACCAGAAGGTAAGGCCTAGTTGCAGTGTAGATGTCTGGAGAACATTAACTCATAATACTGATGGGGCACATCCACTGTTCTCAGTGCTCCACATGAGCATGAAATCAAGCAAATTTCCAGTGACGTTCTTTCATCTCTTTCAGTATATGGTTTGAGTTTCATGTGACATAATAGATACTATCTCACTGTCGCCTACCTTGCTTTGATTTCACAGACTGTGGATGGTGTTTTCTGGAATCTTAACTTTGTTTCAGATAATGGTTTGTTAAAATCCAACCTTTCCCTTCCATTCCTTGCTTTTCATTTCTAATGTGATGTGAAAACATCTTACTCTACACAAAAGGAATTGGATTTAATTAGTTTTCTGCTTGGATCCTCCAGTTACCAACTGAATGTAATCACATTTGTAGTTTTTGTCTTTTTCTGAGAAAGAAAGTGAAACAGTTGTGCTTCTACTACCAAAATATTTACAGCACTTGTTGTAGTATTTATCCCTTGGTTGAAAGGCTGTCTAAGCTCGTTAGTGCAAGAACTTGATAGATATGTTCAAATACCCCTAAGGACTAGTAGGGAGAAAAAAGACTGCCTCTTGCTTTGTGTTTTTTGGGGCCTGGAAGTTTGTGATGTTTATGATCAACTGTGGCAAGTGTACATATTTCCTCTCTGCCTCTGGATTCCTCTCAACATCTGCAGTGAATGCTGATTATATGCTTTATGCAGTGCTCGTTACTGTAATGAATGCAAACTTCATCACTATAAATTAGCACGTATACTGTTCCTATTTCCAATTCGTTTTTCATCAAACCAGGAGTAATACCCCCTTTATCAAGATGTGGCACTAAATATTCTCATGAGACTCAGCTGTGTGATACTTGCAGTCTGAGTAGAGGTTGCTCATTACTCCCCAGACAGTGGTGTGTCTTCCTGGGTTATCTAGGTACCCCTTAAACATCTTGAGGTACCCAGACCATCTACTCAAGAAGTTTAAGGGAGATAGGAGGAGGATGGGTTTGGAGCAGAGACTCTAGGTCCTACCACAAGCAGCACTTCCAAGTTGTTCACCAAACATGATGCATGAGGTCCATGAATGGAGATGGTGGCCCTTTTCTTTCTCTTCCACTTATGTTTTTATTGTGAATGTTGACCTCCCAATTAGAGACAGCAGCTATAATCTGAGTCAGACCTTGGTTCTTGGTTTCACCAAAACAGAACTCTAGAAACCAGCCTTACCTGCAGAGCCTCCCTGCATTCTAGCAGCACACCAAGCAGCAGTGATTGAACAAGGCACCTGGAGTTGAGAAAACAGGAGCTGAGTGCACACAGCATCCAGAGAGACACTATTAAGCAGAGTAGACTTTCAGAAGTGATTTAATAGATAGTTAATGTGCTCCAAGCCTCGCCTCCCTGCATTCTAGCAGCACACCAAGCAGCAGTGATTGAACAAGGCACCTGGAGTTGAGAAAACAGGAGCTGAGTGCACACAGCATCCAGAGAGACACTATTAAGCAGAGTAGACTTTCAGAAGTGATTTAATAGATAGTTAATGTGCTCCAAGCCTCGCCTCTGTTACTTTCTCTTCATAGAATCATAGAATCTTAGGGGCTGGAAGGGACCTCGAGAGATCATCTAGTCCAACCCCCCTGCCAGAGCAGGGTCACCTAGAGTACATCACACAGGAACTCATCCAGGTGGGTTTTGAATGTCTCCAGTGAGGGAGACTCCACAACCTCCCTGGGCAGTCTGTTCCAGTGCTCTGTCACTCTTACAGTAAAAAAATTTTTTCGGATATTCACCTTGAACTTCCTATGCTCCAATTTACACCCATTACCCCTTGTCCTATCACTGGTCATCACTGAGAAAAGCCTAACTCCGTCCCCCTGACACTCACCCCTTACATATTTGTAAACATTGATGAGGTCACCCCTCAGTCTCCTTTTCTCCAAGCTAAAGAGACCCAGCTCCCTCAGCCTTTCCTCATAAGGGAGATGTTCCACTCCCCTAATCATCTTCGTAGCTCTGCGCTGGACTCTTTCGAGCAGTTCCCTGTCCTTTTTGAACTGAGGGGCCCAGAACTGGACACAATACTCCAGATGTGGCCTCACCAATGCAGAATAGAGGGGGAGGAGAACCTCTCTTGACCTACTAACCACACCCTTTCTAATGCACCCCAGGATGCCATTGGCCTTCTTGGCCACAAGGGCACATTGCTGGCTCATGGTCATCCTCCTGTCTACCAGGACCCCCAGGTCTCTTTCACCTACACTACTCTCCAGCAGTTCAGCCCCCAACCTGTACTGGGACATGGTGTTGTTCTTCCCCAAATGTAAAACTCTGCACTTCCCCTTGTTGAATTTCATCATGTTTCTCCCCGCCCAACTCTCCAACCTATCTAAGTCTCTCTGAATGGCAGCACAGCCTTCTGGTGTGTCAGCCACTCCTCCCAGCTTAGTGTCATCAGCAAACTTGCTGAGGGTACATTCTATACCCTCATCCAGGTCGTTGATGAAGATGTTGAACAACACCGGTCCCAGTACCGACCCCTGTGGGACTCCACTAGTCACACACCTCCAACCAGATTCTGCCCCATTGACTACAACTCTCTGACTCCTTCCTTTCAACCAGTTCCTAATCCACCTCACTTCCTGATCACCAAACCCATACCTGATCAACTTTTCTACAAGGATGCTGTGGGAGACGGTGTCAAATGCTTTACTGAAATCAAGATAAACCACATCTACCGCTCTACCATCATCTATCCACCTAGTAATTTCCTCATAGAAGGCTATGAGGTTAGTCAAACATGATTTACCCTTGATAAAACCATGTTGACTGCTCTTGATGACCCCCATGTCCTTGATGTGCCTGGAGATAGTGCCAAGAACAAGTTGTTCCATCACCTTTCCAGGGATGGAGGTGAGGCTGACCGGTCTATAGTTACCCGGGTCCTCCTTCTTGCCCTTCTTGTAGACTGGAGTGACATTTGCTATCCTCCAGTCCTCAGGCACCTCACCTGTTGCCCATGACTTACTGAAGATGATGGAGAGTGGCCTAGCAATGACCTCCGCCAGCTCCCTCAGCACCCTTGGGTGCATTCCATCTGGACCCATTGATTTATGGATGTCCAGATTACTCAACTGATCCCTAACCCAATCTTCATCTACCATGTCAAACTCTTCCTCTATCTTGACTTCTTCTGGGGCTATATGAATCTGGGGCTCATAGGGAGACCCTGCAGGAGTGAAGACAGAGGCAAAGAAGGCATTCAGCACCTCTGCCTTCTTTATATCCTCTGTCACCAGGGCTCCCACCTCATTCCTCAATGGGCCAATATTGCCTCTATTGCTAGTTTTGCTAGCTATGTATTTGAAAAAGCCCTTTCTATTATCCTTAACCTGACTTGCAAGGTTAAGTTCCAAGGAGGCCTTAGCTTTCCTAATTGCCTCCCTACATCCTCTGACAACAGTCCTATATTCCTCCCACGTGACCAGCCCCTCCTTCCATGATAATGGATGCCTGTTTTATTTCACTTCTAACTCCTTCTGTGAATGATGGATCAACCAGGGATGACTGGCTGATTATCCTGGGGAAGCAGTGAACAGATTACAGCCTTCCAGTTTGTGTAACCTGAGTAAGAGGGTCTGTCCATAACACCTTGGTCTGCTCTGTGCAAATGGAAGGGGCAAAAAGCATCTCCCTACAGGGTGCACTGAGCTCATTTGTAGGCAGGTTTTACTCTTCTGTCTGTTGCAGGCTACCACAAAATCTGAGCTGGGCTGTGCATAATACATGGTTCTGAGTTAAGACAGTAACCTGTCTTCTGATACAACTTAAAAACAATCTATTTAAAATTACTATTTTTTTTTCCTCAAAAAAAAAAACCCCAACAAAAACAAGAGAGAGAGGTGGGCTATCTTTAAATTTTCATTGAGAGGGATTAAGAAAGTCTACTGGAGTCTAAAGTGTTTAGCAGCAGAGTTGTGACTACATTTTAGAGTCTCCTTGAGTGATTTCCAATCTGTGATTCCTGGGAACTGCTTGGTTGAGACAAGTCTGCTGGGATTTGGGTTAGGTCAGGGTGCCTGTTGGGTGGCAGCAAAATGTGATGGATGTTACGTCAGGCGTGAACGGTTTGGCCCAGAGCAGCTGGCGTGGGAATCACTGGACACCATTTTTGTCTTAACTGAGATATAAATATATATAAAAACTTCCTTTAAATATAATAGAAGTAGAAATGAAAATAAATAGCTGTTGGGATCAGCAGACTCTTGGGCTGTAGGCAGCTCTGGGGCTCCTGGTGCTCCACTCAGCTTGCAGAGTTGCTGCACATCCTGGGCGTGAGCACTGGTGTCCTTGCATCACCCTCCACCCCTGGCGAGGCAGCCCCTGCACCACCATTCCTGTAGGAATAGCTGGTGGGAGCAGGTATGTGCAGGCATTGTAAAGGAACTACAGAACCTTCCCAAAAAGTCACCTCCCCTGACATAGCCTGTGCCAGTGCTCCTGCCTCAGGACTGCTGCATTTTCACTGGTTTTGTTGTTGTTTTAATTGATGCGGTTGTGACTCATGTGAGTAGATCCGTATGTTTCAAGTAATAACACATACATCTTCTGTCTTTGGTGACTCCTGAGCCAGCAAGAGAGGGTGAGTGAAGATATTAGTCAGACTTGAAAGAAAAATTAATTTTGCCTTCAGATACAGAACGAAAACATAAATTTTGTACATGTATTTCTGGCTATAAAGCGGCGTGATCCACCAGAATTGCCAGATAACTTCTCTTCTCCCCTCAAGAATCAGCAGCATGATGTGAACTGCATCAATGCCCTCATTTTTACAACCCGTGGGGTACTTTGGCTGTTCCCCAAAGGGGCTGCCACTCGGAAAGCAGGGCAGTGCTGCACCTCTGGGTGCAGACGGGGGGCCCCAAGGCAGGGCTCTGGTCTTGTCCCAAAACCAGGCAGGTGCTCCCAGGGCTGCACCCTGCCCTGTCCCTGGGCCCCTGAAGCAGCAGGCACAGTCCTTTTGCAGCTCTGGGTGGGTGCAGAGGCCATTGCTGGTGGCTGGGGAGGTGTCTGGGCCCCAGCAGGGCTGTGTGAGGGCCATAGTGCCCCAGGGACCATAGTGCCCCATAGTACTTCCTGGGGCTGGAAGGTGCTGTGCCTTTCCAGCAGTGGCTGCCCCATAGGGGAGTGTTTGGGGGTTTTGCATTTAATTGCCTTCTGCAGTTTTTTTCATCAGTTTGTGTGTGGGAATGGATTTTCTTCATTTTGGGTTTTTTCTTCCTTGAAATCATCAATATGGTTATTAACATTTCATCTTAATAGCCTTTTTTCTAGAAACATGCTTATTTAGGCTCCTGAGTCACTAAAAGGTACATTTTTGTGATTTTAGGGACATTCTAGATTATTTTTTTGTCTCTTTTTCTCCAGAGCTGAGAAGTCTTGGAGGCTTCACAGAAACATGTGGTGCCACTAAAATTTCAGCCCAAGTTAAATGGCTGTGGCCTTTGCTCTTGCTATGAGCTGTATCCTGGCACCAGAACTCAGCTGTGGTTGGATCCTTGATGCCTTTGGTTAAAAACTTGGCTTCATTACTTACACTTTATGTATCTCAGTTTGGTTTTATATGTAGCTGAATTTTCATCTCCCAAATCTCTGATGGCTCATATGTAATCTAATGATGGAAACAAGGTGGAGTACTTTGGTGATCAGGAAAGGTGAATTTTGTGTTTGGATTCTCATTCTCCTTTTGCACTTGGTTTTCCATCCATGTTGCAGTTGGGCTGGGGCTGGCACATGCTGCTTCCCCTGCTCCCTGCTGGGGCTGCCCTGGGCTGTGTGCTGAGCTCTGCCAGGGACTGAAATAACTCTGTAGCTGAAAAGCTGCTGTTGTTAGACACAAGCTCATACAGTGAGATGGAACATTGCACTGTGCTTGAGTCAGCCAGCTAAGTTGATCTATTTAGTGTCTTTATTCATGGCCTCCAGTGAACTGGTAGACAATGTCCATGAGTCAAGAATGTGCCCTTGTGGCCAAAAGGGCCAGTGTCATCCTTGGGTGCATCAGGAAGAGTCTGGCCAGGAAGTCAAAGGGTGCCATCCTCCCCCTCTACTCTGCCCTGGTGAGGCCACGTCTGGAGTACAGTGTCCAATTCTGGGTTCCCCAGGTCATGAAGGATAAGGAGCTGTAGGAAAGAGTCCAGCACAGGGCCACAAAGATGCTGAGGGGACTGGAGCATCTGCCCAGTGGGGAAAGGCTGAGAGAGCTGGGGCTGTTCAGCCTGGAGAAGAGAAGGCTGAGGAGGGATCTCATCAGTGCTCCTACAGGGGGTGTCAGGAGGCTGGGGCCAGTCTCTTTTCCTCACTGTCCAATGACAAGGGGCAATGGGCACAAGCTGGAGCACAGGAAGGTCAAACTAAACATGAGGAGAAAGTTCTTTCCTGTGAGGGTAACGGAGACCTGGGATGGACTGCCCAGGGAGGCTGTGGAGTCTCCTTCTCTGGAGACATTCCAACCCCATCTCGATGTGAATTGCAACTTGTTTTGTGAATTGTTTTCCCCTGTCCTCCTTTGGCTGCTCTGAGGTTTCCTGGAGCAGCGTGGTGCTGCTGATCTGGGTGCTGTGTGGGGCCAGCCCCTCACTGCTCCCCAGGGAGGATGCAGGGGCTGCTGCCATCACAGCACTGGACCTGCTGCAAACCCACTGCTGGTTTCTCAGTTTGCAAAGTGTGAAGCACAGCCCAGTGGATGTTCTGCTGGGGAGGTGGCTGTCTCCTGCCCCATGTGTGAGTCTGCTTGTCACAGGTGCTGAGTATAGACTGCAGAGCAACTTTCTTCAGCAACATGCAGACATCTCTAAGTTTCTGTGGCAGATGCTAATTACTCCATTCCTAAAGGAGCTGCAAGTGTAAAGCAGAGGTAATTCATCTGAGAAAGTGTAAATTAAGTACTTTCACCAAAGGAAGGGATGAGATTGATGGAGACTATGCTCTTTATACAGTCTCTTTCCAAACACTTATCTTACTTACCCTGTCACTTACTGCAAGAGCAGCAGAGGGAGTTTTAATTTCTCTATTTGTTATTTCCTCATCCTAAAAATGCCCTGAACAGGAGAGGTTTGGGTAAAACATCTTTAAAGATCTTTCTGCCAGTGGAGTCCTGTTTCTTGGATAAATGTACCTCAGGTAGCAAACAGCCTTGTTGTGAATGTATTACAATTTGCATTCTAGTTTTGGCAGGCTGAAGAGCAATTTGTGTCTTGCTAGAATAATTGTGTTTCAGAATGGAGGTATTTTTCCTCTTAAACTCATCCACAGCTGATTTTTTTTATCTTGGTAATTTTTAGAGTTAAGGATAATTGCTTTCCAACTGAAGTAAATTGCACCAAGTAAATATTTGTAAGCTGAGATCAATGGATGAGAATGGCATTTGTTGCATGTGAATCCTGATTAGGTAGGAAGTACTGGGAGGTACTTTCTGAGAATATAGCTGAGATTTCAACCAACCCATCTGCTGCATGTTTGCTGATACTGAAACTCACGAAAAAAGATGACCTTGAATTTCTGAACTGAGCACAAGCAGGCAACAAGATCCATAAAGCAGGGAGGGCTTCCGAGGTGTTCCCTGAGCACAGTGACCCTTTGTCCCTCCTACTGCCTCCATAAAATGCACTGGAGGTGGGAGAATGCTATGGATGGTGCTTCCAAAACACAAACTACAAACTATTTGCAATTACTTTGTATTTTTTGGTATCAGGTGAAGAGTTCCTTCATATTTACTTGAATTACCTGAGTTAATCCTGTGTTGTCTATTTCACCCCAGTTCTCTCTGCAAGAAGGAGAAATCAGCTTTGAAACCTCACACTAGGATAACAGAGGAATAAAAATAAGCTTCAGGAAAATGGGGTAAGGGGAGAAAGAGCCTCTGGGCCAGCAAGTGTGAATCAGCATGAATTACAGCCTCAGGACAGCATTCAGTTATCTCTTTGGGAGTTAAAGTTCTGAGGTGGGAGGATTACAGAGGAAGATACTGTGAATGGGTAGAAGGCAGGCTGAGATACTTCCAGAAAGAGGAAAATTATATATGCTATAAAATTAAGAAGTGTTTTAGGAGAGAACCACAAAATAGATCTATCTGTTCTGCCAAGAATGACATTCATACTTTGGTAGGCAGCTGGATGCTAGATTAGGAGGAAAAAGAAAAAATGCACCTGTTTCCTAATTAAAAAGTAGCATGTATGGTATGTGGGGGCTGATCCTCTGATGGCTTCTGGTGCATTGCAGGGTGACACAAGGTTTGGAAGGAAACCTGCCCGAGATGCAGTGGTCACCACTGTTGTGTTGCCTTTTCTGTCTTCCTCCTGATACCTAAGAGCATAAGTAGGTGCTGAGGCTGGACAGCAACGTGAAGGAACCCCTTGTGCTGGGATGGGCTCTCTCAGTGCTTTCTGTTTTAACAAGATCTGTCATTCAGGTGTGTGTTCTCTGAACGCTGCTTGTGGTGTGGATTTGTGAGCCAAGGGTGCAAGGAAAACCAAAGCCTGCCCCAGGGACGTGGGGGAGTGTGTTCAAACTAATTGTTTGCAGACTCTGAAATAAACAGTAGCCAAAAGTATCAAATGTCCAGGCACTGGAGGCCAGACACAGCCTGGCTCTCTATTCCCAGAGTTCCTGCTGTCAGTGGATGCAGCATTAGGCCAGTAGCAAGAGCTTTGAATGTTCCCATCTGAGGAATCTGAGAAGGGATCAGAAGGGCTGATCCTGCCAGCCCAGGCGTGTGGCAGCAGCTGGATTTGGAATATCCAGACTTCCCTACCCAGCAGCAGGCTTTTGGGGTCGGTGTTGATGGTTTGGTGTTTGTCTCTAGATGATGTCATGGATGCATTCCTATGTGATGTACTCTAGGTGACCCTGCTCTGGCAGGGGGGTTGGACTAGATAATCTTTCAAGGTCCCTTCCAACCCCTAGGATTCTATGATTCTATGTCTCTGGACAGGTTGCTGCAGGAATGCTGCTTGCCTGGCTGTGGTTTGGGGGCTGCTGTGGGTCAGAGCAGTGCTGCTGGTTTTCCAGCTGGCTGGGCTTCAGTCTGCCCCTCAAAGCTGTGGGCTCTCAGCCTGGAGCATTGCTCTTTCTTTAGAGGAATCCCCCTGGTGAGCCCAAGCCCTCCTCACCACAGACCTTCCATTTATCACATCCATTGCCTTGCTGGAACGGAGATCAGAACCAAAGGTGCTGAGCTCCTGGTTAGCTGTACTTCTGTGTCAGGCTTTTATGGTGCTGTTCTGCTCCTTCACTCCTGTAGAGTCTTTTAAGTGGTAGCTGAACGTTGAACCAGGATCTTTAGCTAGAAAAAGTAGTTTAGAGGATCTTTTCTTAAAAATGTGAAGATCTGTGGAGCAGTGCAAGCACAAGCCAGGTATGCACAATGCCAAGCAGCAGTGCCATGCTTTACTAAAAGCTGTTGCCATGACCTGTCATAGGCTGATCTAAGCATGTTTTTAAGAGCCTAAACAACTTACAGAACTTCTCAGGTCTTGAGGTCTTTTCTTTTTAAACCCTAGATCTGCCAATCTAGTAATTAGATGTTTAAGAAAGTGGCTCTGTCTTCCTGAGTTACCCATAAAGTGAAGCTAGCAGCTTCTCACTTCAGTGTGATCTTATGGATAAGGTTAGGAATGAGTGGAGACCGTGGCAAGCAGGTATGTGTGGTGCAAGGAAGTACAAATGTATGTTCCTTCAGATCCTGCTAATTTTGCCTTCATAAACACTCTCTGAAGAACATCTCTTTCCCAGCATCTGCTGCCATGATGTGGTGTGGTCAGCTTTCCCCTCTGCTGATAGAGAAATGTACACACCCAGGCCTTTTTGCTGCAGCACAAGGACTATTACTCATGCAGTTGGCTGGAGCAGTGTTTGATGAGGGAATTCATTGTCTGAAGTGTTGGCACCGAGGGGAGGTGCAGAGAATGTTGGAAGAAGTGAAACAGAATGAAGCATTCACACCTGGCTGGGGAATGTGTGTGGGCAGGATTGGGGTCCCATCCTGCCCTGGAGGAGCCCAGCACTGCTGGTGCTGGCTCAAGCCCAAAGGGCAGTGTCTGCATTGCACAGGTTTTCCATGGTGACACTGAGGGGGAGTTCAGATATCCTTTTCATGGGATGTAGTTACCAAGGTAGTTCTAAGCTTACATATTGAAGTAATAAGTTCAGCTGGAGCTGGGCACCTAACCTGTGATGGCATCAGAATATTTCTGGGGAGAGGTAACTATGGTCATTTGTGAAAAGGTAGCTCCATCCATGGTTTACAACAAGAACATTTGATCCTAATTCTGAGTGTTAAAGCATGCTGGAGACAAGCTGTGGAAATAAGATGGGAGTTTTCTTATACAAATTAATTAACCACTTGAAAAGAAAAGGCTGTTTGGCTCACCAGGTTTCTCAAGGGGACTGCATTTGCTAGTTATTTATAGTATAGATCTGAGAGTATTTTGGTTGTATGCATGTTTGATACTTCTTCAGAAAACAAATTAAATGAGACCTCTTTGCAGCAGTGTTTGTATTATTCTAATCGATCACTGAGGAATTAAAAATTACTCTGAATACAGCTCCTTGTTGAAGACAGGCAAATACAAGCAGTAATTTTTGATCCAAATTTTGTGAGACAATAACCTCTTGAGCAGTTTCAAATATGTAGGCCAAATAAATGTAGCTTTCTAGCATATGCTTACTCATGAAAGGTTTTGTAATTTCATTACCCTGGGCCTCACAGTCAGCAATATCTCTTACCTCTTAGGGATTCTTAGGTAACAAGCCAGCAGTAATTGGAATGTTATAAAGATCCCCTTACGTGTGAGCAGGTTTTGTTTCCTTCACTGTTCCCAGTCTGTGCTGTGCCTGAGATGACCGATTCTCTTCCAAAGACACCAAGAAGTCCTGAGCTGCCACCCCAAAGCCCTGGCAGTGCTGGCA
Source organism: Chaetura pelagica (assembly GCF_000747805.2). Lineage (NCBI taxonomy): Eukaryota > Metazoa > Chordata > Aves > Apodiformes > Apodidae > Chaetura > Chaetura pelagica. The sequence continues at coordinate 325,736 of NW_009952358.1, read as the reverse complement.
CTGAGCCAAAGCCTGAGAGGACAACAGGAGATAAATAGTCATTGTTCCATCAATCTTCAGGACCAGCAAATCCTCCACTGCACGTTTTCCCCTTCCCTGCCTGTGCTGGGGGGGCAGGGAGCTGCAGTACCCCCCTTGCCTTGGCTCTGGCACTGCCTGTGGAGAGGCTGTCTCCCCAGCCCCAGCAGGGAAGGAATTTTAAGAAGCACCATTACAGAGCCTCTGGGTCTGCCATCAGTCACTGTCTGCTGGAATTACGGGGTTTGACTCCATCACTGGGATGCCCTGATGGTGATGGAGCACCTAATTAGGTGGTGGCAGTGGCTGAGGTGGGTGCTCAGGGGTGTTCCTGGGACTGGGGTGCAGTGCCTGCTGCCCTGCCTGCCCACTCTGCCTGCAGCTTCACTCAACCCCTTCCTGCACCAAAAAAAGGAGCAATTTAGAAAAGCCCACAGAAAAGCAATTCCTCCTCCCTTGTTCTGCGAGTGCTGGGTGTGTTTGTGTTGCTGTTGTGAGCCACAGGGATGCTGATTGCATTCAGAAGGGCTCAGAGCTGTTTGACCTGCGTTTCACATTGCCAAGTAAAATAAATGTTTATGGTTCCAACAACTCTGCGTTTAAACCTTTAACAGTATAAAGAGTTGCCTGAAAGGGGAGGATTTGCATCAGTGACGTTTAAAAACTGATGCTGTTCTGAACTGTTGCTCTATGTATAATACACGTCTTAAAAATAAGGAAAAGAATCAAATGAAGCCTTGCAGCCTTAGTGCTGCCATCCAGGGGCAGGTCATCCTTGCCTCTCCAGTGACAGTTTGTGGTGCACACCCTTCCACTGAGGGGGTTTGGGCTGGGCACATTCGCACACCTCCAGGGGAAGGTGAGTGCTTAGGATAAGCTTTATTTTGTATCAGACCACCATTTAGCAATTTTATTTCAAGAAGAATTTGCATTGTCTCTCCTGTGATAGCCTTCTGGGCTGCACCTTCCTTTGGTGGGCCTTTTTTTGGCTGTCTCTGGACATCACTGTGGATTTTCCTCCTTGTTCACTGCCTGTTTACACCTCCCCATAGCCCTTTTGTGGCTTTGCAATTAGGAAATGAATCCTTCTGCCTGAAGTCTCTGGGGCGTGCTGGTAGCTGCAGGTTGGAGCTGGAGTGGCAGCCCCTGACTGCTGCCGGGGCTGGGGTGGCTGTGGCCCAGCATGGGCTTGGCAGCCTGGTGTCAGCCACCAGACATCGGGCACCAGTGCAGGAATTCATCTGGGAGAGCTGCAGGAAATACGTGGAGGAAGAAGTGCCTCCAGGGGTGTTAGGGAAGTTGACAGGTTAGCAAAAAGTAAATGAACTGAAAAGTCAAGTTCTTGGTCTGGGACCATCAGTGAGCACTGTTGAAAAGGGACAGATTGGGAAAAAAAAGGCATTTGCCATGGGTACCATACATAGTCCAAGACATTTAAAGCCAATTTTATGGCTGTCTCCCACAGCATCCTCGTAGATAAGCTAAGGAAGTGTGGTCTTGATGATCAGGTAGTGAGATGGGTTGTGAACTGGTTAGAAGGAAGAAGTCAGAGTTGTAGTCAATGGGGCAGAATCTGGTTGGAGATCTGTGACCAGTGGGGTCCATCAGGGGTCGGTACTGGGACCGGTGCTGTTCAACATCTTCATCAACGACCTGGATGAGGGTACAGAATGTACCCTCAGCAAGTTTGCTGATGACACCAAGCTGGGAGGAGTGGCTGACACACCAGAAGGCTGTGCTGCCATTCAGAGGGACCTGGGCAGGCTGGAAAGTTGGGTGGGGAGAAACATGATGAAGTCCAACAAGGGCAAGTGTAGAGTCTTGCATGTGGGGAAGAACAACCCCATGGACCAGTAAGGTTGGGAGCTGAGCTGCTGGAGAGCAGGGCAGGAGAAAGGGACGTGGGGGTCCTGGTGGGCAGGAGGATGAGCATGACCAGCAATGTGCCCTTGTGGCCAAGAAGGCCAATGGCATCTGGGGTGGGCTAGAAAGGGGGTGGTTAGTAGGTCAAGGGAGGTTCTCCTCCCTCTCTATTCTGCCTTGGTGAGGCCACATCTGGAGTATTGTGTCCAGTTCTGGGCCC
>NW_009952358.1:289341-323326 GCF_000747805.2 Chaetura pelagica | reverse complement strand
CCCTTCCAACCCCTAAGATTCTATGATATTTGGGTCTTAGTATGTCACTGAGATGCTTGTGGTGTGTTTTTTGAGTAATGAGCCACGTGAGAGCTACAGTCTGGTACTGGGCTGCACCACCACTCACCTCCTTCCTACGTTCTTTGTGAGCTACAGCATCAGCTGTGTTTGGAGCAGAGGAGCTGGAGGTTGGCTGGACATGGCTCATATGCAGGGAACAGAACTGAGAGGAAATTGTGTGAGCTCTTGCAACAAGAACATCTTGCTGTACTTCAGTTTCCTTTACTTCTAACCACTCACTATTGATTTGTGAGTTTCTGAATTTTGAAAGACATTGTATGTGCTATTTACTGAAATAATTTTCTGAGCACAAGTTACATTGATTAATGTTATTGAATTATACATTTTGTATGAAGTGAAGCATCAAAAGTGCTTCTTGTATTCGTGTTCTGATTGAGACATTCTACAGTGACTTAGGAAACAATTGTGTTTTGCTGTCAGTGGTTTGTAACATATAGTTTATTACCCTTAATACCAAACCTACTGTGTGCTCATAGCACATGGCACACACAAAAGAAATTCCAGAAACACAAACCTTGCTGCAGTGAGGAACAGAATTTCCTGAAAAGCAAACACTGAAATAAAAAGCATGTCATCTTCTCCAACAGGCACTGTGTTTTGAGAGGGTGGGTTTTTAAAAAGTCTCATGTTCAAACTTACCTTGTTTGTCATTAAACAAGTGAAGTCGATTACTGAAGGCACGTATTTTTAATGAAAATGGAGTTTGCTCTATATGTAGTGATATATAATGGTGGTTTCTTAGGACTCTTTCCATAAGGTTAAAGAGCTCTTTTGTCATGAACAAGCAGAGTGAGAAACTTGGAGCTAGCTGGATGGTGTTTAAAGTGTCTTTAAAAAAAAATATTGTTCTGAGAAATCACAAGGAGGAGGAGTTTTTAGATGAAAACTACTAAGTGCTTGGTGGCACGGAAAGCCTTACACCCACCCACCAACTCAGCCAAGTACTGACAGCATTTGGCTGACAACCTTTCAGCTATTTCTCTCTGACGTTCGAGCAGACCCAACTGTAATTATTCATCTACCTCTATAAAACATCTTGGTTGTGGCCTTATAGAAGCAGCTGAAGATTAGTATAGTTCTACCTCTGATTCAAGAATTCGTCCTCTGCAGTGTGCATTAATTTTCCTTGTGTTAGAATTGACTTGCATGCAACTACTAGTAGCTTTTATTTCCAGATTCAAAGCCACAGTATTCTAGCCAAATGGTTTTGTAAGAGGTTTACTCTGAGGAGTTGTTTTCATTGAAGATAACACACACTTAAGTAATGTCTCGTGGAATAATGATAAAATTTGTACTTTTACTGGTTCTGGATAAAAGTTGATAAGCATTGTCTTAACTTATGGCAGTGAAATCAAAAGAAATGTATAGTAAACGCCAGCAATGACCAGGTTTTACATCAGAAGGTTACACAAATGTTTAATTTCAATCAGCCTGGATTGATTGACTGTGGTCACAAGCAGGTTCTGTTTTTGCTTGTATCTTGGAGTGAGGTGGAAGATAAACATGGAGACTGTCCAAAATCTTGTGCATTGGTCTTAGAAGTCTCAATTGTTGCATTACACTGATGAATGTGCTTTACATATGTTTTTGAAATAGAGATGTTTGCCTGGTTCTGCCTAGGGTAGCAATTTTCCTGGTAGAGTCTGCACTCCTTCTCATTTGTACTTGGTCCTGGGGCCAGGAGGGTCAGGTTTGTAGTGTGATTGAGAATCCCTTGTGGGAGTGGTGGGGACTCTCACTGCCTTGGCCTTAGGTGAAACTAACTAATTTAGATGAAAAAAGAGTTATACTACTGGTTTCCTTATTCTTGATTAATTTAGCCAACCAGTTAAAATGAACAGGAGCTTTTGGAGTCAACCAGCTTCATTTGCTTTTCAGTGTGAATAATTTGGAATGCTGAGAAATTCTGGTGTGTGTCAGAGAGGGCAGCTTAAGCTGACTGTTCATGGTCACACTCCTGTGCTAAGGTTAAATGAGTTAGTACTTGGGGCTGAAACTGAGCATCCTTCAGCCTTCAGTCCCAATTCTCCCTCTGGTGAGTGCTGACCTTGGAGCATGCTGGCACAGCCTGGCAGAGCAGGCAGCTCCTGGGTAAGGAAACCTCCTTTGGACTGTGGGATTGGACCTTATTAGGTAATATTGAAGTCCCTTTTTGGTGTGGTGAACAGCTTTATGTGGTCTTGGAAGTCTAACCCTGATATTGCAGAGATTACTGACTCTTAGTCAGCTTTGAAATGGAGTCAGAAACATCCTGAAAAAAGTCTTTGAAGGTCAAATCCTGTCCTGTCAATGCCATATTAACCCCATTAGTTTCAGTAAGGTATACACTCATTTTACCCATACTCCTTCTTCCTAAATTACTTTAAAATTGTAAAGGGCAACTGTTAAGCATTAGACATTGTAAATAGTGCTATATTTAAGAAAGAACTCCTTACATCTCACACTAGCACACATGAGTTGGTTTGCCTTCACAAGGCTTTCTGTGCAGTCACAAAAGACAGTTGTTTGTCACATTTTTCAGTCAGACTCAAATTCCTCCCCCAGATCTTACCATTAATTTGTAGTAAACTAGTACCCCATGAAGCATGTGATCATTATACAAATACATTATTATAGCAGTTTGTCTTTTTGTTTATAAATTCCACAAATGGAATGCCTGGGTGATGGATGTTGGTGGAGGTGCAGTCAATAGCTCTGATGGAGCCCAAGGCATGACATGGTGCTGAGGTGGTGAATGAGCCCCTCTTCCCACATCAGGCAGGAAGGGGTTTGATGCCTCCTGACCTGCATCACAAACCACATTCCTTTAGGAAAAAAGAGCTGGTATTGATCAATGAATGTGCTTCCCCCAACCATGCTCATGTGGTGGAACTGAGATTGACACTGCTAGGTTTCAGATGTGACACAAAAAAGCCCAGACTTCCCCAGGGAGTTAATCATGCACCTGACCATCAGTATCTGGATTATGGTCAGTTTTGTAAATAAATACATCTCAGTCTTTCAGATTTTCGAGAGAGACCAAGTCATTATTTTGCTGCTCTATAAGCCTAGAGTGAAGTTAGTATAAGAATTGTCCTTTTGTGTTGCCTTTGTACTAGCTCAGAATACAGCTGTTCTGGAGCAAATCTTGGCCTCCTTTGGTGCAATTGCAGCACAGGTAGGCCTGGTACTAGCAAATACATCTTCACAGCACTTTTGTATTTTGTATTCTTTAACTGCAGTAAAGAACTATATATATCTGTGCTGCAGGATTAAGGAATTGGTCTCTTCCTGAAAGGCCAGAGGACCTTACTGCTGAAATGGTGATTGATTCTAATCTCAAAGATGAACTGGAGAGGTTTTCCAATCCCGAGGTGTTTGGCTTGGCTGGCTGTTTGCTGCCACCTTGCTGAGATTTTTCTTTTGCTGCTTCAATCTGCTCCAGACTCTTCAGAACCTGAGAACAGCCAAAGCTAATGACAAGAAGGAGCACGTGTTGGTGCAGTGCAAGGAGAATGCAAGTTAGCAGTGGGTGTTAAAAGGACTGGTATTTCTGGCATAGCAGCCTGTGACACACTCAGCACTGTGGGTGTGTTGCCCTCTCTGGGCATTCTCCCTGTGCAAAGCAGCTTATCTGCTTTCATAGCCTGTCTCCTCTCTGCTGCTCAGGTTGTGCTAGTGCTCCAGTGCAGGTTTGTTCAGCACTGCCTCTCCTGGGACTGAAAAGTTCAGGCTTTATCTCTGCCCTATCTTGGTCTACTTAGGAGAATGCACCAGATGTGGGCTCCTGTGAACCAGTTTGAGGGCTTGTCTGTGCCTACAGCTGGAGGAGAATAAGGAGATGGCTGTACCTGTGTGCACAGGTGTGCAGGCTGAGGTACAGTGTGCGATTTAAAGTTGGTGTTCATTACAGAACTTGCACACTGAGAGCCTGCAGGGTGGATGTGTAAATACAGCCAGGATTGATATACAGATTGTGTGGGACTCTGCTGGGTGTCAAACGCCTTAAAAAAGGTGCAAAGTAACTTCCAGCTGTGTGTGGGGAGCTGTGTGATAAGATAGGAAAATGCCTTTATCTTGTTTGCTCTCTTCTTTTGTTACTCCCTAGGTTACTAACTTTCAAACTGCTGAGCAACTTTTAACTTCTTGTGTACATGTAAAAAAACCACCTCAGTCAGACACTGAATTACTTCCCAGCATGTTCTCTGGGTCAGCCTGTCCCACAGGGGAGGGTTCAGGTCTGTGGTAGAGATGGCCACTGGCACAATTTGTGATTGAGAAGGTTTTGTAGGCAGGAGTTTATAAGTGGCAAAATGACCCCACAGGTTTGCACGGTGCTGTAGGGACCTTTGCTAGCTCGGTAGAGAGACTTTGCATATAGAGAGATGGAAACTTTATTCACATCCCTTAAAAGTGTAATGCTGCACAGAGCCCCAGGCTTTGGTAGCTGGAGGTGGAGCCACACTCTGAGGTGTCCCTAGGGACACAGGGAGCCTGTGCTGGCTCAACCCAGGGCTCAGAAAAACCCTCAAAGTAATGCAAAGTAGGTCCTGTTGTGCAAAACCAACACAGCACATGCATTTCTAACTGTGGCTTGGTAGCAAGGACATGTAAACAGACTTTTCATGGTTTCACATGAACTGCAACATTTCTCACAGCTCAGACTTGCCTGGCTTCTTCTTCCACAACTGCCAGTTATGCAAATTGATTAATTTGACAAATTTCTGTCTTTGGTAGCAATTCATGTTCAGAAGAAAGCAGAGTAAATATCTAGTATGTGGTAAAGTTGCTCAGCAAGTGTTGTGCCATGCATGCTTGTGGAGGAGACTTCCAGCATGGAAATGTATGCCTTGGACATCACCTCCAAAATTAAGGAGGGAGTGCCAAGCCCTGCAACGTGTTTCAAATCATCTGATATTTGAGGTTATTTGCAAGGTTCCATCTCCTGGAGTGATGTAGCTGCCCCAAAGCATCCCCTTTCATGTAAAGATTTCACAGCCTGCTGTGAAGAGAGAACCTCAAGGCTTTAATAACAAACAAAACCCACCTCTCCTTGTGAGCAGATAGCAAAGTAAAGGATCTCAAACCTGTTGCAGTCCTTCCCCAGCTGTCATGCTGAGTGGCCATGGTGGGGTGTCTGTGGGTTGGAGGAGCTGCCTTTCTGGGCACAGGCCCTTGTGCTAAACCCTGGAGTACCTTCATAGGTACCTCACAGGTCACTGCAGCAAGGAGAAACCAAAGGGGAGCCAGGCAAATTTGGCATTTCTCTTGCTGAGACCCACAGAAATCACTGAGGAGGGGAAATGGAGCCTTGCAGAAGTTTTCAGCAAGGGAGATGAGATGAGCAGACAGGGATGTCCTACTTTGCTGCCCACAATGAGCTGGTAGAGGAGTGGGTGACGGGGTGGGCTGGGTATTTTTTCTATTTTACTTGCAACCAGGAGGCAGCTAAATAGGAATGGCTTAAAATAGTATGGTAGTTGCCATAGATACTTCTTCAAGTTGAAAATCGAGGTCTGGACCAAGCTTTTAGCCTGTTGGTCAAAGCAAAACTTGGACTTGAGTAGGTTTGAGGAGCTCAGGGTGCTGCAGTCACTGATCCAGCCCCACCACAGAGGGTGTGGATGAGTTAGATGTCACTGAGCAGCTCCAGCAAGGGTTCACAGGGGCTCGGAGACTCTGAGAAGGGAAAAATCCTTCATGCTTCAAATGTTTTCCTACTTTTTTTTTGCCCCAGGAGGTCTGTAGAACTCAGGAAAATGCCATGGAATGCTGCTTTCCTGGGACTGGGTTTGATTTTTATTTTTTAAATGTTACTGTGCAAGGAAGCAGCAGTGAGCAAATTTAAATAAATCCAGCTGGATAAAAGCATCCTATTAAGGTAAATTCAGCTTATTTGTCCCAGGAATGTGTGGCAAATGTGTGTCTAATTACAGATAAGACAACTGAGCCTTTCATCTTCTTTCAGTGAAAAAGAATCTGCAACTAAAGTGGAAAATGTTTTGGTGAAGTGTGTGAAGGTCTTTTGAAGGATTTGATTATCAAGAATGAGCCCCACTTAAGGAATTGGAAACATTTCACCCTGTCCTGCTTGGTGGGTGGCATTGGGTGTATTGGGACAATTTCAGCTGACACTGGTATTCCCTCACTTTCAGATAAAAATTTGTCATTCTGCCTTTGGCAATTTCTAGTTTCATCTGTCCATTTCTGGATGGGGAGGGCAAATCAGTACTGGTCCTGTGAAGGTGATGGAGATGCACAGAATGCATCAGTTGAGTCTGGCCTGAAAAGCACATACTTAGTGTTGTGTCGTATTTCCTCTCCAATTTCTTGCTCAGTAGGTAGTAGAGAATTAGTGCTTAATTATTTGCAGGCTGTGGACAACAACCAGTCCCCTTAAACTGTTTACATTTCTGGATATGGCAGGAGCTGAATGTTCTTTGTGATTCGGTCTTTCTCAACATCTATGAAATAATTTATAATGCTTGTTTATATTTTATACTATATACTGGGATAAATGTTTGTTCCCAAAGAGCTTTTATCTATTGAAAAAACCCCCATTCATCCCTGTCTGTATCACATTGTGGATGATAAATCCCATTTATACCATTCAGCTTCCCAGCTTGTGAAGAGGCACAGTCTGTCACTCAGGAGGCTTGTGCAATTGTGGGAGTTGGAGCAAAAAATCAGATCCAAATCTGAAAGGTGGAGTTGGAGTTCTAGACTTGCTTGGATACAAGAAATTACATCTAGCAAACATCCCTTGAATAAAACATTAATTTCCCATTAAAAGCATTATATTGCTCTGATAATTGTTCCTGTTTTGAGTAGTCCTCATTTCCTGCATCTCTCTGGTGACTCATCACAGCAGAGATCTCATCCATTCTGCTTTGCAGATGCTCTCAAGCTGTCTATTCCCAAACTGACTCAGCTTCTTTATCATCAGCATCTTCTCTCGTTGCTATTATGCTGTGAAAATGTATGTCCCACTAAGGACTTCATTCTCCTTCCAGCTTGAAAATGACTGGCACTGCTGGCTACACTTTTAAATTGAACTCCAGTTTTAAGAAGGTTCTACGTTAAAAATCCATGTTTAATGTTACCAGGTTGTCTCAAGTCTTGAATCTGCAGCTGAGAAACCCAGATGGCAAAAATGTATGTCTCTCTCAGTCCTGATCTCTAGCTATAATGGGAACAAATACTTCTCCCTGGCAAGTGGTTTGCCAGTGTAATAAATTCCCAAGATGAGCTGTGCATCCTGTAACTTCAATTAGACTTTACTCTCGGGGGTCAAGAGCTGGGTGGTGTTCTGTGCTTGTCAGCTATAACCTTTGTAGCAAGGTTTGAGATTGTTACTGAAATTTATAGGTAAATATAAAGTTTTAGGAAAGGTAATTGGCGGATAGTGTACAAAGCAACAAAACCTCAGGATTCAAAGAATTCCCTGTTGAAATATGCAGCTCAGAGGGCTGCAACACTGAGGTGTTACATGCCTCCATGCAGGATGTTCTAGCACATTTACATTTGGAACCCCTGAGCTGTGGCACAGCAGGATAGGTCTCTGGGAGGTCTGTGTTGCCAGTGTGAGATGTTGGTCAGGTTTGGGGTGTGCAGCAGAACCACTTCTGCCTCTCCCTATGCAGTTTGGGATGAGGGACTGGAAGGGGCAGGTGTCATAAGGGTATAACTCCCATGAAGAGTTACCTGACCATAAATATGCATTTAAGACTAACTTCTGTTCTTAGTTTAAGGCTAAAACAAATCTTTTATGCTGAAGCAATGCCTCAAGTTTTTGCTAGGAGTACTGTGGGTGGTGGGAGTGTGTGAAGGAGCAACCAAAGGCCTCTTGCCCTAACCTTAAGTCTTTCCTTCTCCCCTCAGTGTCTCTTCTGTGTGTTGGATGGGTGCCCAGGAGGTTTGTTGTCCAACTCGTTAGTAGCACTGGGTTGTACAGGTCAGCTTTTGTTTCCTTTTTCAAGCCTCCCTCATCCTTCCTATGAGCAAAATGGAACCTGCTGTTCAATATACAGTGCATTGCAGTGAATAATTTGGTTTTCTAGTGCTTCCATTGCTTAAGTTTTGCACTCTGAGTGGGCACTGTTGTTGTGCTGCTGGGGGTTATCCTCCTGTCACCTGTACTGCAAGGTGGACATGGGACTCCTGAGAGCAGATCAGCCTTAGTTTCAATGGACTTTTTCACACTCTGTATCATTGGCAGTTATTTAACTTCTTAGATCATATTTGGGTAAAGGTTTTCTTTCTGTGCTGAAAAGAGGTTCTAGTATTAAAAGTTGCACATGGACAATAGCTCTCACTCAAGGACTGATGACAGACAGGAGGTTTGGGATAGTGCCATGCCTCATATGGTGCTGCAGATATATCTGTCACTTTAGGTGGTTACCTCAGCTGTCAGTCTGTTGAGATTATGTAAAGTTTTTGAGTTATCTCCTCTTTGTATGGCCAAAAAATGATTCAGTTGTCTTGCATATTGTATTACCTCAAGCTCTTGGTATTTATTATGCCTGCAATGAAGAAATTAAGAGTTTGAGGCTTGCAAAAGATGTATTTAGTAGCATTTAATAGCTATCTGTTTGCTGGTAGTTTGATTCACCAGATCAGGAAATTTATTTTTGAATTGTCTTTTAATGAGCAGATAAGCAGGTTTCTCTATCACACTGGGGCTTTGGGCTGTCACTTCAGGGCTGTGCTTTTACAAATGGAAATTGTCCTCTCTTGGATAGGTAGCAGGCTGTTGTGGTAGTTTCTGTTGGTTTTAATAGAGCTTGATTTTAAATACCCCATTGGCTAAAAGAAGAATAAGAAACTTTCTCTTCTAGTACAGAGGTACTTCTTTAACTGTGTAGTTGATCCTTGATGGAAAACAACCAGAATGAACCCCTAAGAGATTCCCAACTCTGTGAAAGTATGTTATTTTTGTCATTTTTTTGGTCATTTGCAGAAACAGTCATGTCAGAAAATTTAAGAAGATCTTTATTTTTGAAGGAGTTACATTTATTGTAATATTTTGAACATGTTCATCACTAGACCTGTCCTTGTGGCCAGAGCAGCAGAGCCTGTGCTCCAGGAGGGCTTCATGCACAGCAGGGCTCCAGTGCAGGGTGAATTCCCATGGTCCTGCAGCATCACCAGGGAAGTGTCACCTGGTCACCATCCAAAAGAGCACTCAAAGGTGTGTTGACAAATGTCAGTTAAGTAAATAGGATGCTGCTTTGCAAAGTGACATGGGGGTTTTGTGGCTGCATGGCATCTGTGCCTGAGAAGGGTTTAGGCAGGGCTGGCTCCAGTGGGTGCAGGGGTAACTCTGCCCTGAGCTGCTTCCAGGCTGAGAGAGGTTTGGTACAAAATTCTGCCCCTGGGAGGGGAAAAGCTGCCACATGTAATGCCTCTCTTGGGAAGGGCCAAGGCACCAGGTCCCTCCTGTGGGATAAGGCTTTCTGTGGCTGAGACACAGGATGAGCAACATGGTGTGGCTGTGTGGAAAACAAAGAGTCTTAGTTAACTAACAACCCGAGCAGTGATTTCTCTGAATGCTGCTGGAACAATTCCTGTGTGCAACTGAGCTTTTCTGAAAGGCAGGAAGGGAGCTGACCTGAATTGCAGGGCCTGAATTTAACACCTGGGCACTCGGTGCCTCTTCAGCAGCAAATGGGTGTTGGGCTCTTGCAGGTTCTGCTGCAGATCCAGGGAGCATCACCTTCCTTTTGGCCAAATGAGTTCAGTTCAAGCATTCATTTAGTCAGACCCTGGAAGCTGCTCCAGGAATGGGGGTTCCAAAGTCTGGCAAAGCTGGTTTTCCTGACTCTAAATTGAAAAAAAAAAAAAAGTATGTGTGAGAAGGGGTGGATGTACCAAGTTTAGAATTATAGAAGCCTATTTTGCACTTAAATATGGTGTTGGTTGCCCTAAATCCTTGTTGTGCAAGCTGAGTCTCAGGAGAGAAGATATTTCAAGCTGTCTTCTAGGGGAGATTTCTGTGTGTTGGCAGTGAGGTCCTGCTGGCACTGGGCTGCTCCTCCCTGGGCATTGCAGTGGGGCTGCCTCTGTCCACCTGGCTAAGCCATCCTCACAGCCTTCCCAGGAGCTTGCCTGCCTTGGTATCCCTGTCCTTCTGACAGCTTCAACTGGAAGTCTGGCTAAGCACTTAAAATATGTTTGAGACTGGAAATTGTTTCAGAGACATGTGATGTGCAGTTTTGTGGGGCATTTCTTTTTGTCGTGAGGTATGAAAGTGAAGAAGTCCAAAGAGCAGAGGAGAATCTGTGTGGGGTCCCGTAACAGCATGTTGGGGTTTTCTTTTGCTGATCAGAAATTTAAAATTACAAGCCACTGCTGATGAGGGCTGTAGGCTGGGGATCCCTGAGCAGGAAGGAGGCCTGCACAGGGCTGTGTGGGTTGCTTGCACAGTCAGATGGAAGGTCATTCATGCTTTTGGGTCGGGAAAGAAAAAGGAAAAGCTAACTCTGCTTCCAGTCTGGCAGAGCAAACAGCTTTGCATCACAGAGGGCTTGAAGCTGCCGTGGGGCTTACAGAATAGAGGCTGGGGGAGTGAAGATGTGCTCAGCTTCCCTGCTTCTGCTGTCATCAGGTTTAAGGCTGGTCTTGCATCAATCAGTTAACGCACATGAAATGCCTTTACCTTTGGGTACTGAGTTATGATAAGAAGCACCAAACCCTGCAGGTAAAAAGTCCACTTGTGTCATTTGCAGTTGTGAGACCCTGTGGAAATGAAGTATTGTGTCATGGTAAGAGAAATGGGGAAGTCATTGCTGCTTCATCTGTGTGTTGCAGACATGGGTGTATTTGGCACTGCGAGTTCTCAAATATTTCCAAGGAAGTACAGAATAGTAAGTTGTGTGTGGGATTTTTGGTGAATATCCTTATCTATTTTCAAGGAAGCCAGAAAGAAACTTAGCAGTACATGTAGTTCTTCACTCTTTTTTGGCTTGTGTTTTTTTTCCCTGTGACCTTCAGTTTACCCCAGTTATGACTTATTCACAAATCCTTGTAATCCTTGGGAATGTCATTCAAAAGCCATGTACTGTGAGACAGGGGAGATCTTAGTTTTTCACAGTGTCAGATTAAGCTGTAGAAGGTGTGATCCTCAGGATCTAATGAGACATATGGTTGGCCTTTTTTTTGTTTTGTTTTGTTTTATTTTCTTCCTTCTCCCTCCTCACAGCTGTGAGCTGAGCCAGGGCTCAGCAGGCGGGAACGTCTCACGCAGTTGTAGGAAATCAGGTGAACAATGCACAGGGTTTGCATGAGCTCCTCAGGGTCAGTAGAGCTGGGGGTTGCTCACAAAGGGTAACTGCAGCCTGCAGACCCTGATCTGTTGGCTTCTTCCTCGGCTGAAGGAGGAATGTGGCTGCTCCAGAGCAGAGCCAGCCCATGGAGTCCCTGCAGCCCTGGGCTCCTGACCCCTGGGAGCAGCACATGGGGCTGTGGTTGGTGCTGTCCTGGTCCATCCATCCAGCTCCAGGGAGTTTGTTGGCACCTCCTGTGCAGGAGCCAGGCCTGCAGCCTCCCCTCCTTTGGCTCAGCACTGGATGTGACTTGGCACCTGTGAAGGCTTTTGGCATGAGAGTTGGCAGCCTTTGCTTGAGAGTGACGTGGAGCAGGAATTCAATTTCAATGTTTTGCCTTGTTGTCTGGAGGAGCCTGTCCCTCCCTGCTGCTCTCAGGAGCCCAGGGGATGTCAGCCCTACTGAGTTATCACCTTTTGTCATTACCCCTGTACCCTCATTTCCTCAAATCCTGCCAGTTCCAAAAAGAAAATGAATGTGTTCTTTCATAAAACATGAAAAATTACATAATCTCTTCTTTTATGGGGAAAGAAGAATTTGTGTTGCACCGGCTCTGGTAAGTGTAGATTACCACTATTAAAGGAAAAGTTCCTTGATAAGATGGTTAAAAATATAAAAATTACAATCTAGCTTGGATCCTACTTTAAAAAAAAAATAATTCTGTAAAGGTGAAGTGTGATGGATTAATTTGTTCATCTGAGGTGACAAAGGGAGGCAAAAGCTATCTGAGCAGGAGATCTCTACAGATTGAAGATGACCTCAGTCATTGTGTACATATCTTTATAGACTGGACAATACCTCATTCTAGCAGCCAAAACAGTTTTTAAGGCATTTAAAAGATTTTTAAGATATGCAGAAAGAGATGATTATCAGTTAGACTGCTGGGATTTAAATTTGTGACTGTATTGAAGGGAAAGTACTCCCAGCTTGAAGTGATTCTAAATATTGTCAGGTCAGTCTCTCCTCAGAATTTAAAGAAATAAAAATAGCTGTTAAGAAAGTGGACATGCTGCAATGGGGAAAAATCCTGAGAGGGTGAGCCTTTGTGGAGCTGTGACTGCAGTTATCATCAATAAGAATTTTTTAAATTGCTGATTGTAAGTATATCTTTGTAAAATCTCAGTTCACTTCCATTCTTCCAGATGAGTTGGGTACATAGTTCGTAAATTCAACTTGTAATTTGTTTTCTTATGCAGGACTGGGTTGTGGAAATAATTATATCAAGAGTTAAAAATGTTAAGCCTTTCTTTTTAGCAAATATCATTGGATGTCAAGGAAATGTATCAAATTTAATGGACTTCTTAAACATATGAAGTGTTTTGGAACTCTTCCATGGAAATAGCAGTTAGAAAGTCTTACCTGGAGGTGCTCTTTCTGTTCAAGCTGGATCTGTGTGCTGCTGGCAGAGAGCTGGGCAATTTGGGCTGTTGCTGGTCTTGGGCTGATTGTGTTTGTAGCCAGATGTTGACTCCTGGGAATTAATGAAACCTTCTGTGTTTAAATGCCAATGTATTGTCCTCATTTGCAGATGTTTTTTATGTGCCATCCCCACTGTGCAGATGTTTGTAAAGTAACATTTTTCTCTCATTGATTCTCAGTGATGTTTGATGTCTTTTTGTGTCATGGATGTAAATTGACATAAAGCCTTGGAAAGCTGGAAGTGGCAAAACTGTTTCCCCACTTCCAGGAAGTTGAACAACTTTAAGGGTATATATGGGGGCATAATACAGGAGAATTTCTAGAAGAGAATTTCTAGAAAAGAATGTGGAAGGCAACATTGTATTCAGAAGGCTTCTTTTAACTTCTTTCAGAATTTATCATTACTTCCTTACCAAATAACTTTATTCCACAAATCAAGTGCATGGAGTTGCACTAATCATTACTTTGACAGATGATGGTGTGGAAAAGTAATTAGCCTTCAATAACGAATGGTTACGGGGTGCTAGGCAGTTTGGCTTTCTACTCCACATGCTGTAAATGTAAGTTATCTTAACATCATTATGTATTCATGAAACTGTGAACTCCAGTTCCCATGTTCTCTCAAGTTTGTGAAATATTATTCATTCATTTTCAGTGCTAGTCAGTTCATGTGCAGACACTGGAGATTAGATGTCATATAAAAGTCAATGAACTGCTGCACAGGGAGAAAATTTTTCCAGTGGTTCAAATTCAAAGCAAATATCATATTACTTTGATTTCATCCATTGGCTTGAGGTAGCTGCAAACAGGAATTGTACGGGGGTGCAGACACCGTGCTGGTGCTGCCAGCAGTATAATGGAGCTGCTCTTCTCAGCCCCTTAATACCTGCAGAACATGAGCTCAGGGCTAACAGCACTTTGAAGAGCACTTTGAATGCTTTGAGCACTGGGTGTGTAATCAGCAGCTTTGCTGAGTCAGTGAGTAAATGTGCAAAAGAGATGTAAGGCTGATAAAGGGCTGGAGAAGCACATGGACCATGGGAGCAGTGTGGGGCCAGTAACTCTGGCATCAGTAATTGTGGGCACACTGGATGGCTTTGAGCACCTAATCCTGGGAAAGGGATATTTTTTTTTCTGCTAGTGGATTTCCAAAAAGATCATCATCATCATCCAAGGCTTTAAGTTGGAAGGAATCTTAAGGGTCATCCAGTTCCAACCCCCCTGCATGGGCACAGACACCTCCCACTAGATTAGGTTACTTAGAGCCCCATCCAACCTGTACTTGAACACTTCTAGGGATGGGACTTCCACAGCCTGGAGCATTTTGTCCAGTTCTGGAGCCCCCACCATAAGAAGGAGATGGAGCTCCTGCAGAAAGTCCAGAGGAGGCCATGGAGATGATCCAAGGGCTGGAGCAGCTCTGCTCTGGAGCCAGGCTGGGAGAGTTGGGGTGTTCAGCCTGGAGAAGAGAAGGCTCCAGGGAGACCTGAGAGCACCTTCCAGTGCCTGAAGGGGCTCCAGGAAAGCTGGGAAGGGACCTGGGACAAGGGCTTGTAGTGGGAGGACAAGATGGGGGGAAAGAGACAGCATTTGGAGGGGGGGAATAAGGAAAAAGTCAAGAAAAGTAGGAGTAATGAGTGCAGGTAGCAAAGGAAGCCTGAGGGACTCAGTGATGAAAACCAGTAGTGAAACAGGAAGCCAGCTGGACACAGATGACATTGCTTAGTGCTGCAGGGGGCTGTGGCTGCTGGAGCTATTTCTGCAGCTGGGTGACTGGTGCTTTACCAACATGGTGCAGGGCCAGGCCAGCAGCAGGCTCGGCTCATGGCACAGCTGCCTGCAACAGGGTCAGCTGGGTGAGACAAGAAGATTGAAGAGAGTGGTCCTGACCTGAAACATGTGGATGGTACTTTTTCTTTCATCGAAAGCTGAATATTCATATTTTGCATGAAAATTTTTGTAACAAATTGCCTAGAAAGCGGGTGATCCCAAGAGGTTTTGTGTTGTCTCTTGCCAGATAGCCAATCTTTCACTGTAATGTGGTTGCAATACATTTCACTTGAATTTAAAAACAAACAACTCCTCCCTACAGGCAGCCTTGCCAACAAACTGTTGGTGGTCCTGGCCTTTGCTGAAGGGAGCACATCTTGGAGCGGGTGGATCTCCCAGCAGCTTGGGAGCTCCCCTGGGATGGCAGCTCTAACCTTTGGCTGTGCTGCCCTTGCAGAAAAGTCTTCTCTCATGCCCTTGTACTGAACATCAGAGCTGCAGGGACAGGGCTAGGCCTCAGGAAGCTTTCTGTCTCATCTGCAGAAGGGACTGGGAAATCCTTCGAAGCAAAATGCATCTTAGGTACCCGCAGCTTGGGCTGGTTGGCTTGGTGGCCTTCCAGAAAACTCCTGTGTTGGAAACAGGAGAAAATTATTCTTCGGATTTTATAAGGACTCACCTATCTGATGGGATAAGAAATTCTGGCTTTCATTTTGGTTTGCAGACACTGCAGAGATACGTGCTGATCCTCTGCTGTAGCCACAGACCCCACCTTCCCCCTAGCCCTCTTCACAGAGTGGCAAAGCCCCAAGATGGGGTCTGACTTTGACCCCGTATTTCCAACTGTCTGGTAGAGGGGAACATTTCCTCACCTCTCACCCCTGCGTGGCCCTTGTGGGAGCTGGTGTCTCGCAATGATTAGGAAACAGCTCACCAAGAGTGTTTGTTGACGTGAGAAGGAGCAAGTTGGAAGTTGAGCCTCTCCCTTGATTAGGAAAGTTGCATTCCTTCCTGGGGAAGGGGTCTGGCTGGTGCCACTGCCAAGAATGTGTTGTGTTATTCCATGTTGTCCCAAACACTTCTCCCATTCTCCTTCCCGCTGAGATCTAGTTGGGTTTATCAGTGATGGGGGCAATGGAGGCTGGAAAGCAGAGTTGCAGCTTCTGGACCTTGTAGGAATGCAGCTGGTACTAAGGGCTGAAGCTCTGAGCTCACAGGTGTCATCAGAAAGCACGTTATTTGGGAGTTCATGTATGAATGACATGAGGTTTCATCTCTCAAATCTCAAAACGTTGGAGTTTTAGCACTGTAAGGGAGAGGGTTTCTCCTCCCGTGAGTTACTCAGGTATTGAGGTTACTGAGTTACTGGGTAAGTGTGACCTGGAGCCTGACAGAGGGAGGGAGGACCCTTCCCATGGAACTTGCCTCCTTTCCTGCCTCCACCATCCCATGTGGGATGTGCAGGATGTGCTACTTGGGTATCAGAGGCTTTTCTCAGGAAGAGAAGCTTGTTTGGAGGTTAATGGGAAGAAGATGCATCTGATGAGGGAACTGAGGGAAAGAAAATGAGGGGATGCCACTGGCACTTTATCAAGATCTATCAAGCCTGTGGATGCTCCCTTGTGTTGCATTTTGCTTTTAAAGATCCATTTCTCATCCATTTGAGATTGAAGATACAGCATACAAAGGTGTCATTGGCAAATCCAAATTAAAACAAATTTGATCTCAGCTAGAAGTCATCATTTTAAAAGTTCTGGAGAGACCAAATATTCTGCAGTCCTGCTTCTGTTTAGAAAATACCTTTTTTTTTGGTGCAGATTTACCTTGGTGTACATAAAAGGCAATATAAATTAGATTAAAACAGCTACATAATTGAAAGCCTACATGACAGGCCCTTTTGCAGAATGATGTCAGTGTTTATAAGTAGTACAGCCAATGTGTATAGACAGGGTATGACAACTTTGCATTAATATCTTTCTCCTCTTGGCCTGGATCTATTAAAAAACCAAGAAGGGGGTGAGTTCATCTTTCACTCATCGTCTCACTTCTCTCTGACCTTATTTAAAGAATCTGTTTTTCATGAGGTGTATTGATGCAAGAAAGAAAGCACTGAAAAAATCATCTGCCTAGTGGTTTTGGTCTCTGTGCAGGATATAAATATGTCCCTTTGATTTCAGGGGTGGAAATGCAACTGGATTATTGAAACACTGTTGAGGTGGTAACCACATACTTCAGACAGAGTCCAGGCTGTGAAGTCCCTCTAGGCTGAATGCAGACTATGCAAACCATGCTTTTAACCAGGGCTCAGTAGTTACCACAGTTGTGCTTGGAGCTCTTCAGCTTGCAAGCAGCTCTGCATGAAGGAATTACCTCACATGTGAAGATAAAACGGAGTCTTTATTGGGCTCTAAATGTAGTTTTCCATTTCCCAGAAATAAATGGGCATATCCCTTCCAAGTGCAGATGAAAGGATTGTGCTAATTTTCCTTAGAAATCAACAGGCCACTGAGAACTCAGGAAGGGTGAGAGAAAAACTTACTTTAAACACATGCAAACATTAAAAAGTTTGTGTCAGCATTTTGTAGCCTAAGACCATAAACAAACACTGTCTCATTTGAAGCTGCTCATGGAGCACATGGAGCTGCTCAGCTCATAGAGCACACTTGTTAGGCTAACAACTAAAATTCAGAAAATAATGTAAAGGACCTTGGCCTTCCTAAGCTCTGTGCTTATCTGTGTGGGCCTCTGCAACTTGGTGGAGCTCAAACTTCTCAGCTGCCAAGAGCCCAGCCCAGTGTCCCAGCCCCTTCATGGCCAATGACTCAGCAAGTTATCTTTTTGCAGCTATGTCTAGAACAGAAACACTCAGTTCCTTTCTTATGTACTCCCCCAAGAAGTTTCCATCACTGAAACCCCTTCCCTGCTCTGTTTTTCAGTTACTTGTGTTCTAGCTCCTTTCCCTCAGCCCTGCTGGGTGCTGGGTGCCGATGGCCACGGCTTTCCAAGCTGGTGGTTGAATACTGGAAAAGAAAGAAAATGAGCAGTGGATTTTTAATTTACATACAAATAATGAAACCCTGTT
This sequence comes from Chaetura pelagica, assembly GCF_000747805.2. NCBI lineage: Eukaryota > Metazoa > Chordata > Aves > Apodiformes > Apodidae > Chaetura > Chaetura pelagica. Next base: position 305,671 of record NW_009952358.1, on the reverse strand, counting down.
TTTTTTTGAAAATGCATTGATGGAGCAGTATATAAAGTTCTGCCTCTCACAATGTCTTCTTTTGCTCTGTCTCAGATGTCTCCTGCAGTAACTGTCATGGGCCTTGGTGGGAGAGATGAAGAGACTCCTCCGCCCCTCGCTGGGGTTTGCCGCCGAATCCCAACTGCTCCAAAACACATTTAAATCACAGAGTTGGAGCTTTTCACAAGTCAGTCCCTTTTCTCTCTCTTCATCTCTGGCTCCAAAGTAAAATATGTTCAGGAATGTAAATTCCTTTAACATTGGCTGCAGTCTGTAGTTTCCAAGTGGGAAGTGTAGCCAGAGTTGCGGGAGATCGAGTCCCAGCTGAGCTCTAACTTGTGCCTGTTTCAGGTGCTGCAGTGCAGGGTGGTGGAGCCTGCCACAGTGGCACACAGTCCTCTCCCCCTGCTCAGGATCAGAAGGAGGGTTCTCCTTCCTAGCTGTGTGTGAAGAACCTGGACCCTGACTCTGTCTTTCCAGCAGTGTTTGTGCTTCTCTTGAGCCGTTTCCTTGCAAAGGAAAAGTACTGCAAGTACCTCTGCAGCTTACAGAGAGCACAAAATGCTGAGATGGCTGAAGAAATAGTTTCTGTAGAGACAGATACAAGCTGTTGGCTAATGAAATGCTGATCTTTTCACAATATCCTTATGATTATTTCATACTTTGTAGGAGACAGATGTTACTTGTTGGATGTTCCCTGTGCTGTGCTTGATCTCGCTGCGCCTCGTACAGGACTTGAGTCAGCAAACGACTTCAGCACGTGTCTATGTTTCATCTGTGTTGAACTAAGTGCTGCTGAACTAAGGAATTGCCTTCATGTACACATGTTCATCGTTATTCTACGTATTCAAGGGCCTTGTGCTTTAATTTTTAGTAAAGGAGCAGAGAGGCACTGGAGGCTTCCGTGGGCACTGGTTAAAACCCTAAGTTTAGGTGGAAACAGCCACTTCTGCCATGGGTTACAATACTTGGCAAATGGTTGATTTCTTTGAGGGGACTTCAGCAACTGTGCTTGCAAGTGTACAATAGCGTCATGAATCTTCATGAACAGATACAAGCTTGACTTCCTCCTTTTAATTAGGAACAATGAGTTGAAACAAAGCATGAGTTTTGTGCGTGATCTGAATGGTGTCGATTTTTGACAGGGAGGAATTGGGGAACTGCACACTTCATGTCATTGGTATATTGCTGCCAAAGGGGGGTTACAGATAGTTTGAGCTGGAGGTAAAGTCTGAAGTGGAAATTAACAAAATGAGTCATCTGAGACCTCCTGTGTGAAACCACAGTAACAGTTTCAAACAAGGTGCTTCATTTACAAGTTAAAAACTCAATTTTCCTAATTAATTTCCACCTCAAATCATTAATTTCTTAGGGAATTGAAAAACCTTGTTTCCAAACAGCACTGGTTCTGATGTGTGTTGCGTGGCAGAAGAGAAATTTCCTGCTGTGCTTCCTGCTAGAGGCTGTTAAATCCCCCTGAAACACTCCAAACATCATTATCAGCCCATTCAAATTAATATTTCCTCCTACATTTGTGAGGGCTAGAATGAAGATTGTTTTGTTGCTGTTGACTCACGTATCCCACTGCATTTCCCTTGCAATAACTGCTCTGGCACTGGGCACTTCCTGGAGAATTTAAACTTCCTTGGGGTTAATGGATCACAGCAGAACTGTGGGCCATGGACTCTTCCAGCCTGTCATTAATCCAGGAAATGCCCTGGGCCACAGTCATTATTGCTGAAATTCTTGCACAAACACTGTTTGTAGAATTTCATAAAGAAAAGCCAAAGGAAATGAGAGAGCTCTTCAGAACATCATAAAATAAATAAACAATGTAATTTAGGATTATAAACCTGACAAGGACTAGCAAGGAGTACAGCAGAGTGCCCATATAAGGAAAGCTGGAGCTCTACAACAACTTCTCTGTTCATTTTAAGCATCCTTAGGCACTAATTAGAAACTCATTGAAACTCAGGGGTTTCCATCCTCTGATGTTCAGAACTGTTTGCTCAGCAGTCCTTAGCCCTGTTCAAACAGGACTGGGGGGCACTTACTTCACCAGGAACAGGTGGTGCTGCAGATCCCTGACTGTTGCTATCGTGTAATCTTACTTGTTCTTAACTTTTCAAGGAGTGCAGGAGTGTTTGGCCAGGGCTGCTGTGCCTGTTGTGAACACACTGCATTCAGTTCCTTGGAAAGCAGAGGAAAGGAGCTGACACCAGCAGCTGGTGATGAGTCAGTGGGTACATCTTCCCAGTTCGTGTCAGTAATGTGCTGAATGGAGATGAGCTTTCAATTCACAGTGAATAACTTCTTTGATGAATTTTGCTGGCTTTCTACTTCACATGAATTGGTTGTGAAGAGAAAGAAAATCTTGGTTGTGGTTTTTTTTCCCCCCAAAAAATGGTTCAAGAGTTTCTGGATGGGCTCTCCTAGAGTGCAGCTATGGGTGTGAATTGATGGTTGGTGCTGTGTGCTGTCGTCCTGATGGAAGCAGATCAAGCCCTGGTCATCTGCTTGGGGGGGTTTGTTTGAGCTACCAAAGTTGCAAAACTCAATTACCTAAAAGCTCATCCCTGGAACCTAAAGGACAAGTGAACCCTGGGGTTGGTTTATATGACCATTCCTAATCTGTGTGTGCAGTGTCTATTCCTGGAATTCGTGCCCCAGTGAAGAAGATAAAATTCAGATACAAGTGTACAATCCTCCTTGGTGTCTTTAACAGAAGTGCAGTTTTTCCTGTGATTGGTGTGAGGTCCAATTATGTATTTACATATTGCACAATGAAGGTGTATCTAGTGTTGTTAAACAATTGAACTCCAAAATGGCACAGTAGCTTAGCTTGTCCTTGATCAGTGTTCCCAGTCCAAAACAAAGACTTTTTTCACTGCCACACTCTTAAAATGTAAAGGAGCAACCTGTCCTGATGGATGCCTGTCCCTGGCATTGCAGTCTGTGGGTGTGAGTAGTTACATGATGAAACGAAGTAATTTTTTTCTGTAGATAAACACACAGAAGTAGGGGGAGTATATAGGCTAAATTAAGGCTTTACACACATGTCCATTTTGTTTGTTTCCTTTTAAGAAAAAGTATTATTCTGTAATTTAATTATAATTACAACCTCAGCTCAATTTGTAACATACTGGAAGAGCTGGTGTTACTAAGTGCTTGAGTTGCAGCAGATTCAGTGATTCTGCCCAAAATGGCCAAGTGCTCTGACAGACAGTCCCAGTCTGCATCCCCTGATAAACACTGTGTCTCTTACTTTTATCCTTAACATTAAACAGGGCTAGTGGAAATTCTGGCTTTGCAGAAAGGAACCTACCTAGCCACACAAAGGAGCATGCAAAACCATGCTTTCCCCCAAGATAAAATCCTTTAGGCTGGAATTACAAGGGTAATCGGAACCAGGCTTTCCAAAGCCTCAGCTCTTTTGAAAGTTAATGGACAGCATGAACATAGTCTGTGCAATATCTGGGGAAGGAAAGTTGAGGAGGAAAATACAGCCAAGACTATGCTGAAGGGCAAGAAACTTTTTGCCTGCTCTGAGTTATTGTTGTAGCTGATAGATGGATGATTGTGTATGAACTGTTTCACTTTAAAGACAGTGACAGAAGGATAGATCCAAATGAGCCAGATTTTTAAAAGCCAGGAAAAGAAATTGTGTAGGTTTTTAGCTGGTGAAAAAGGTTAAAGAACGTATTTAGTTGTTTCCCTCCCTCCCCTTCTTTCAACCTGGAGCTAATAAAGGGCGCTGTCATGGAAACGTGAAAGACCAAACATAGTCTAAATTTTCTGACCTCTGGCACAGGTAATACACACTTTGACTTACAAGGATTATCCAGAACTTAAGCCAGGGGGAATATAAGGTTGCTATTCATTCACACTTTGAACAAAACCTGCCAAACAATCCTGGCTGAGGTTGTGTTGATGTATGTCTGTGTCGTACAGTGCGTAGTAAAAGGAGAACATTCAGTTTGTTTTATCTAGTTTTTCATTGTGCCTTTGGGCAGACACAGCTCTTTATATTTTGCCAAGCAAGCCAGCATAAGGAATTTATGAAAAAAAGAGTAATGTAGGAAACAGAGTGTTTTCAGGTTGAAATGGAAAGCAGATGCCTCCCAAGGAGTGAAGGCAATATAACAGGAACTTGTTCTAGATGAATGGTGGGATGGATTTCTGAAGAGACACAGGTGACTTCAGAGGCAGTAGGAGAGCACAGAAAAATGCTTTGCTGTATGAAGTTTAAACTGAAGGCAGGTTGCTGCAAGTGTGATGGACCTCACTTCCATTGCTGTGGTGATGGCATGGCAAATTGAGTCCAGTAGGAAGGGAAGGGGGTGATGGAAAAGAGGAGAGAAGGATTAGGTACTGGACTAAAGCCAGGAGATGTGTGTTGAACTCTCAGCTCAGCCTGTATTTCTCCTGCAATCTCCTGTTTCATTATTTCTAATGAGAGGAGCCTGAAAGTCTAATGAGTGCATGTGGGTTAGAGCCCCTTCCCCAGCAGTGAGCTAACTGAGGATTTGATCATGGAAACACTCGAGCACTACTCTCATTTCACTGAGATTTAGAGTTAAATATGCTCCTGAACACTGAGGCTCTTTGAGGAGCCTGCAGTAGTAACCTGCACAGAATAAACCTTACACTGATTTATCTGGGACCAGGTCCTGGAGAAAGCTTAACCAGTCCTACTGACGTAAGTGATAGTTCAGGCTGAAGTGAAAGCAGCTGGCTCTGGGGCTGTGGTGTCACTCTCCCCTCCCCTGTCTTTGCCAAGATAAATGTTCTTCTCCTCTTCACCTTGACTCATTAAAATGTCTTCCTAGCCATCTCAGATAAATCAAGTTAAGAACGTGTTGTGCTGCACAACCAAATGGTGGAATCCAATGAGGGAATTTCAGAAAGCCTCTCAGACTATTGATAAGATAAGGAATGACAACCTATTAAGGGGTAAGGCTACTTTTAAATTTTTTTATTAAAGCTTTAAATGATGAAGAGATTGGAGCAGAAAAAAGACCCACTGGAGCAGGTAGTTTTCAGTACTTGAAGAACTCCATCAAGTTAATTGTTGTTCTGTGAAGTTCTTATTTGCTAGAAGAGATGGCTTTATGTTCTCAGGCAGGTATTTGATAAGGAAATGCAACATTTTTTTCTCCAGTGGGAGTGAACAGTTCTTGTGAAATATATGTGCTGAGTGCATTGCAGGAGTGGATACCCCTTCCTTTAAAAGGGAAGACAGATGTATATAAAACTATGAACATCTTTTCAATGAGCTTTTTGTTTTGTTTTTTATAAGAGAATGGGAGGCAAGTCATGAGCACTGACTGGACAGGAAGAACAGCACTCTGCTTTGATCCCTTCCCTGGCCACGTGTGCTCATGGAATGGTGATGGGAACTGCTGCTATTCTGCTCTAGAACCATTTTCTTCTTTCTCCCCTCGTTTCTGGTGGGTGTGAATGGTTGCAGCTGGTGAAAGCAACCTATCCAATCAGCTTTTATTTAAGGTGTGAGAAAGTGCTAGTGTACTGCAGTACCTCAGGAGCCAGCCTTCAGGCTCTGCTACTTGGGAAGTCATTATCCACCCCGGGTGTTGCTGGGGAGACTCATTAAGTGCTCTCAGAGCCTGGTGTCTTACCTTGATGTGTTGGAGGCTGCTGCTGTCGTGCAGGTGATTCTGGGCTCTGGGGTGGCTGATTTATGCTGGTTCAGGACTTGGGTAGTTTGTGCCGTTGCTTTTTTCCAAGTAATGTTCTAGCTGGAGAGCCCCAGCTGGCAGCTTCCTGTGTGGATGAGCTTTGAGATCCTCAAAATGAAGATGCATCTTAATGAGTTGCCTCGTTTCTGGAAGGTTCCACATGAAAGTTACTCTTGCTGCACAAACTTATTTCCTTGCAAGATCCTGCCCGGGTGTTGCTGGGGAGACTCATTAAGTGCTCTCAGAGCCTGGTGTCTTACCTTGATGTGTTGGAGGCTGCTGCTGTCGTGCAGGTGATTCTGGGCTCTGGGGTGGCTGATTTATGCTGGTTCAGGACTTGGGTAGTTTGTGCCGTTGCTTTTTTCCAAGTAATGTTCTAGCTGGAGAGCCCCAGCTGGCAGCTTCCTGTGTGGATGAGCTTTGAGATCCTCAAAATGAAGATGCATCTTAATGAGTTGCCTCGTTTCTGCAAGGTTCCACATGAAAGTTACTCTTGCTGTACAAACTTATTTCCTTGCAAGATCCTGTGTTGTCAGTTGGTTTTTAGCTCCCCCCCCCCCCCCCCCCTACACCTCCCAGAGGGTAAGTGCTGTAGTTTTGGGAAAGAAATTATTTTCCTCAGGTACAGGAACTGCACAGCCTGCTTTGTAATGAGAACAAGAGCTCAGCTCTGTTATGGAGGTCTGACCACTGCATGTGAGGGCTGGTCCAGCAATTAACAGCTTAAATTAAAGCCAGCAGTGGAGAGATGTAGCTGCTGGGGCTGACAGCATCACACAGCCCCTGAAATGCTGATCCTGCTGGTGATTCATGCTCCATCCGGAACACAGTGCCCTGACTTCCCCTGGCTTATAGGTGACCTGGTATCAATTGGGAACTTTACCTATATCTCGGATCACATCCAAGCCCCAGCACAATGTCTGCCTCAGTGGGTCTCTCTGTAGATAAAAATCACTATCTAAGACTCTTTAATGCCTCATGGCCCCTATAATAATTTCAGTAGAAAGGAAAAGAATTGGTTTTTTAACTGACTGAAATCTTGGCATCTTAAAGCTAATGGCCAAGATTTAACCCCTCACTTCCCACTCATGGATTGGTTAGTGTGAGGGGTCAGTGCTCACTGCCCTCAGAGTGTGAGGAGGTGCTGAAGCCCTCAGGCTTGTCTGTCTGTGTTCTACTTAGACAAAAGAAACATGTAGAACAGGAGAATGAGGGACAAAACACACCTAATAGCTCAGCCATGTGCTCCAAGAATGGGTATTTGCACAATAGGAGTTAGTCAATTGATTCAAATGTTCTGCAGAGCTGCAAGACTCCAGTAGAGTGGAAGAAAGCCATGCAAGCACAGGTGTTAGAGTGCTTCTGGGTGCTGGGTGGAAACTCAGGGGAAGCTGAAATCAGTGATACTTCAGTGGCAAAAAAAGCTCTCACAAGAAACTGAGATATTCTGTCCCTTCTGGACCAGTCATGGAGCTGCCTGATGTTTTATCTCATGAAGCATCATGATGAATGTTGGAGGAGAAGGGAGGGTTTTCTTAAAAAATCCCTTTTGTCTCCTTGCTAATCCAACAAATTTATGGTTCACTGTGTGAGTGGGGGAAAATAACTTAGTAGCCTTTACCTGTGTGTTTCCCTCAATGCAATGTTTGAACTTCAGCCAAACTTTTTAAAATACACACACACCCCCCAGCAGACTTTTCTAGCTGGAAGCTGAAATTCCTGGGTAGCAGCATGTGAAAGCTGTGTGGGTGTCATGAGGCTGTGGAGAACCTTGCTGTGACCCTGAGTCAGTGGGAGACCATCCCACCAGGAGCCAGCTTTGGACCAGGCAGTGAGGCAATGTGATGTTTTAAGGCACAGGCAGGGATGAGTTAAAATTCTCTGGGGGGAAAATGTTTCTCTAAATATTTGAATTAAATTCTAAATGTCTCTAAAAGTCAATACACAAACTTTTGAGATCAGGCCAAAATGTACTTTAGTTTATATCTTCAGAGTGATGTAGAGTGATAATTGTTGGAGATAAGTTACTAAATTAAAAACAAGTGAGGAGACATGATGCTCTTTTATAGTAGAGCCTGAAATAAATTACTTCTTTTTTTCTTAGTGAAGAAATTAATAAATAGCAAATTATCTGTTAACAGGTGTCTTGTTAAATGGCTCTATGAAGTATTAGAGATGCAGACTGTACAACAAATATTCATGGTGCTCTCAAATAAAATGACTTTGTTTTCCATGAGCAGATGCAAATCTATTTCTAAATCTGCTAATACCATGAAAGCCCCAAATAAACAAAGCTCCATTTGGATGTTTAAGTATTTCAAAGTCTGTTATACATACAGTCTCCATCCAGTGTAGAAGCTATGTGGTCTTCAGTCATGTGCTTGTATCTCATTGTATATATTTGTTCTTGCTAATGTATAATCAAAAAATCATAAATCCATGCTAATGACTGAGTCCTATAATGAATTATTCAGTTTTTCTAATTCCTGATTGAGATAAAATGGAATAGTTTGTTCACTTTATTATAGCTACATTCTAGATTTAATTATTCATAAGATCATAACAAAAGGCAATGTATTTTGTAAATATGACTGCTTAATAGTATGGCACTCCAGTACAGCAATCTGATATTGGGTCTTTAGTGAGGAATGAGTAATTCAGTTTTATTTGAATTATAAATCATGTAGATTACTGCAAGACAGATCAGTAAATTCTGCTGTATTCTTGTGTTTTAAACCTAGAAATGCTTTAGCAACAAATGTGCTTCAGCACTTGGTAAAATGAATGGAGTTTCCACCAAGGGATTGAATTAAAACTATGTTGAGAAAGTGTTTTATAGCAATGTTTCCTAATGATCTGGTACCAGGTGCATTTCCTGCCTATTTAACTGTGTAGATCATCCCCCTCATGTCATATAGCAACCCCTCCATGTCATACAGCTTTCAGGGCTCAAACATATATTTAACCTTGTTCATATGCTGCAGAAAATGAAAGCCTGGCACAGGCTGGAGCCCAGTTGCAGTTTCTGATGGTGCTGGGTGCCCTTGGGAGCACAGAAATGGCCTTGGACAGCAAAACCCCTCTGCAGCTGGGCTGCCAGGGGAGAGTGCAGTGCCTTCAGGTCTGCTTTGGGCTGTCTCTCCTCAAAGCCTTAAAGAAAACAAAGCAATATTCACAAAAGTGCAGTGCACCCTCTCCTGCCTGTCCTTAGTACCTTGGCTGAACCACAGCACAAGTCTCTCCCCCAGGCTCAGTTTTGTCTGGCTGCTGGAGTGGTCAGCACTGCTCAGCCACAGCAAACCCCAGTCTCTTGAGGTCCTGCTAGAGAGTGTGTGGCAGGAACCAACAGGAACCATGGTGGGGATCAAAGAGCACAGAAGGAAATGGAATTTGATGATCTTTCCTCCTATGAGATCTTGGTCAGTAATGGGGCATGTATTCTTTCTTTCTCTCTCCCCCTCTTTTCCCTCCTGTTGGGTGCAGTTTCAGTCTCCTACTGAGGAAGTTTGTATTATTTGTGTAAGTGCCAGTATCTTTTAACATTTTAAGTAGTACTGCACTTCACTGAAACCTCTTACCCTTGGTATCTTCACTCAATAAGACACTATATGAAGTTCTGCTGTTGTTTTAAACATAGAATAACTGCTGTAAATGCGTGACAGCAGCAGTGTGCTGGTAAGGTGGGCTGTCACTGCTGCTTTGGAATTGCAACATGGATATCCAGATGTTTTAATTTGTAGCAGTTTCTAAAAATACCTCAGGTCGTGTGAAGTGTTACAATTTTGCAAAGAAAAATTCTACGACTCCTTACCATGTACTGATTTCAGACAAAGGAGAAGATTCTGTGAACTTTTTCATCAAATCTGGCCGAGTGAAGAAGCTCCATCTCTCCACTGCTATTGCCATGCAGGAGGAGAGAGTTCTCTGTTCAAACTGCCAAGTCCCTCCTGCCAACCTGAATGCAATTCCCTGACAGGTCACACCTGTGCAAGGCCAGTCCAGCAGCAGCTGGTTTCCAGATGTTTAGTGTTGGTTGCCAAGTCTTCTCCAGGGAACTCTGCACCTCCAGCAGTGCCATTCTGCAGGAATGGCATTTTTCCTGAAACCCTCATAGAGAAAGAGGTTCCCCCTTCCTGCTGTAAGGAGAACTGGTTCAGGAGGGATTTATCTAAAAACTGGTTGAGGGTTCTTGAAAATTCATTGTAGGGAAGGGTGGTTTGCTGGGTGTTGGTCAGAGAGTGCTCAGATGTGGACACTGCACTCACACATCTCCTACAGCTCAACTTTGAGGTGGTTTTGCCTTGTTTTCTCTTGTCACATCAAACCATACCAGAGACTGGCCTGGAAGGTTGAATAAAATGCACAAAATGTTCCTTATATCCATAAAAATAGCTTTGAACTGGAGTTCTGATGAGCCAGGGGAGCTGCTCCAACTCATCAGCAAAGGGCCATTGATTCTTTGTGGAGCAAGCAGAGCCCTGTGGTCTCATAGACCATCTTCATTATGTGTATTGACACGTATCTCAATACCCTGAAATCACAGCCCCCAAGCATTTGTAATGCACCTCATGTCTCTCTAAAAGGCATCTCTTAATCCTTTTCCTATCTGAAGTCCGTGTAACTGTTCCCAAAGCAGACAGCTCCTGCTGTGGACCCGTGAGCTGGTATGGGGGAGACCATGTGCTTTGTGTGATGGAGCCACCCATGGCCTGAGCAGCCACAGGAGAAGGCTTCCTAATGCCTCAGCACGTGCAGCTCAGGCTCCAACCTCCCTTTAGGTGCCTTATGTTGATGTGTGTGTGGAGTTTGCACCCAGGAGCCTGGCAAATGTCCCATCATGAAATACAGTTCTGTACAGACTCAAAAAATACTGTTTCTGCTGTGACCTGAGTCTGTTCTATGCAGCAGGTGGGCAGCACATTGCAGATTTGATTGTTTGAGTTGTATTTCACTGTGACCCCAAAAGTTACATCAGTAGTGGAAATGCCCAGCACCAATGCCCAGCCTGGTGCAGCAGTCCCTGTGTCCACCTCTCTCACTCCATCTTCCTCTGCAAGTGTGTTACAGCAGCTCCTGAGCAGAGCCAGAGTTAGGGCTTTCAAATCCCTTTCCATTGTGGTTTTTAAACCAGCCAAACCTCCAGTTCAGGGCACTCTGGGTAATGCTGAGCAGTGACATTTTATCACCTGTCTGATGGCAGCCAGCTCTCCGTGCTGCATGTGCCAGGCCTGCTGAAGCCCCCTTGCTAAATGCTGAGAACTGGAAGGGACTGAGACAAGGAGTGTGTTTCAGTTGTTACTCACCAGTGAAATTCATATTTACAATTTGGTTTGAGAACTCCTGAGGCTTGTGTGTGCCACGTGCCAAGCCTGTGTACATGCTGTGTGCTGTCTGTCCCTTGTTGTGGCCTGGACCTGGACACCTTCGTGCCAGCCCAGCTGGTGGTAGTGAAGGCACTGGTACAACAACAGCAATGACTTCTTGTATCAACTTGAGTTAAGTGGCCAAGCATGATTTTTCGGGGTCTTTTTTGTTCAGACATGTCATAGGTGGAGCTGTCTTCAAACCAGTTACATCTCTTAGTGTATTTAAAGTTCTGATTTGCTTCTGCTGTTCCTTCCTGGAAGACATTACCAGGTGATTGATTACCATACTGTAATGAAATGTGGAAAGAAAGAGAAGAAAAAGCTGAACTGTTGTTCTTTTAAAGATCATCTCAGTTATGAAAACAGAGATGAAAGCAATCTATTCCCTACCAAAAAATCTGGGTGTGTGTTTTGTACAGGTTCCACCAAGGAGCTGATGGAGAGCTGCTGTGGAGCTGGACAGCAGTGGGCTATAGACAACGGGGAGTGCACTGAGATGCCTGTAAGTGGAATGGATGGTGATATTTGCAGGTACGTAAGGCTACAGCAAGCATTTCACATAGAGAGAAGCCCTTTAGAAGAGATCAAATGATTGCACAATCCATGGGATGTCCAGGAGACTGGGAACTGTTTCATTCCTTGTATAAATTATGGGTAAACTGGCAGGATGTTATGGAAAAATAGCAAGAGGCTTTCCCTCCCCCCTTCCCCAAAATCTAATCTAAACAAAAGCCTTTTAAGGTTTATTTTCCTCTCTTCCACCAGCAGAGCAGAAATTGCTGTTTCCCAGTTTTATGCACATCTGTGGAGCTGTAGATAAATAGAAGGGCAGAGTCTTTCTTCCATTTGGCAAATGCTAAATGCAATGATTATGCCTATCATTAAATGATGTGTTTATTGTCCAGAATGAATGGCTGCTGGTTCCCATGTCTGTGTTCAGCTGGAGGGGGGATCATATGCCCTGGTAATGCTCCTGCTATCAGTAGCATCTGGTCTGAGTGGGGGTGCCAGATTCAAACTGCACAGCAAGAAGAGAAGAATGGGTGCAGAGTGACATGGACAACATATCACACTGGCTGCAGTTCATTCCCCCTCACTCTCCACCCCTCCCAGTCTGAAACAGGCCTTAGGGAGGGATGGGGGCAAGGTTATCTGAGTCTCAAACAGTGCAGCATAAGCCAGGTGCATTTCTTTTAAGAGTGATCCCAACATTTTCAGCATTAAAACAGTTTGGCATAGTCAGTTCCATCAAAGTTAGTATCATTGTGCCTTTCTGAAGTTGCTGGGAGATTAAAATCTCCCCCACTGGGATCTGGCATGAAGTAACTGACACGTACCAACTGTCTATGAAGTAAAGACAGTTGAAAAATTCCAGTGTTGGCCTAAGTAGGTGCAAATCCACTACATTAATGAGTTGCACCTGCACATCAGAGGCTGGGTGTTGATGAGAAAGCCAGATCCTAAATTCAGCCCCTGTGAATCTGTTAGGATTTGAAAGAATGAGAGAGCAGGAGTTCAGTTGTTTTACTAGCAAAGTTCCAGTTGTGTCCCTGTTTTAAAGATTTAAAACCACTTCTAAATATTCTCTGTAAAGGAAAAATTCGGTGTAAAAAAAAAAAGTATTGAAATCCACAACCTCAGAACCTTGAGAGCATGGACAGAACCTGAGTGCTCCCCCAGGGAGATGTGCCATGTGCAGAGCTGGTCACCACACCCCCCAGCCTCAGGTGCACCATTTGGGGTGCCAGGATGTCTGCAAGCCATGCGTGCTCCCCTGGGCCAGCCACTGACTGGACTCAGGATCTACAGATTATAAAACCAGAAGACAGATACTAATTGTAAAAATCAGTTACTGTTCTGCCAGGATGGCTGGTGTTACAGGTGACCCTCATTGCACTGAAGGATGGATGGATGTTTTCAGCTGAGCCTCTAGATGCCTCCGGTAGATGTTGCAGATTGAGGGCTCTGTTGATTCCACCTGCCATTTGGGGGTTTTCAAGTGGCAAAAACTTAAAGCTACTTGTTGATTTATCTTGATGTCTCTGGACATTCATGCACCAGTCTGTGTTGTGACCAACACTAACTGCAGGATGGGAACTGGGACTACTTAAAAGAGATCACATGTAGTAACTCCATGAATGAACTAAAAGCAAGTTACAGGAAATGCTTGGCCCACTGATAGCAAGAGGTAATAAATACCCCAGAGCTGATACCACTGGCTGTGTCAGAAATAGGGTGTTAGGCTAGATGAAATCTCATTTGAGCCAGCTTAGTGGTTTTATCTCATAACTGATGTCATTTCACTGATCTTAACTCACTAGCTCTTTACCTAAAGTATAAATGTTCTGAACCTTTAAATCAACAACTCATTTATCTGGTCTTTGAAGAGCAGGTTTGTGAAAAAGAAACACAAAAATGTGGTTAATGCTCTTTGTTCCCAGTTAATTTCCTGGTAATAGAGTAACTGAAACTGAGTTGAGCTGATAGTTATAGAAATACTAAAATAAAAATGGCCAGTGATACTCCAGGGCTCCAGGCAATACTGGTTCTACTGTGTATTCCATACATGAAAGGAGTTTCTCATGGCTAAATGTCACGTTGCAGAAGAACATTATTCTATAGAGATTTCAGTGTATGGTAAACACTTCACATGTATAAAAATGCTTCCAGTAGCTTTTTGTAATGTCTACAAATGATAATAACTTTCTGTTTTTTTTAAATTTAGTTTTTTAATGAATGTCTGGATGTCTTATGTAAGCAATGATATTTAAAATACTGGTATGTGAATACATTTGGGTGGAACTATTATTTGCTCAAAAAACTGTATTTCTCCAGCTGGCAATTAACAGTGGGTTGGAAAACTCACTTCCTTAAAAACAAGGCACATGGGGGTGGTAATCCCCTTCCTGTCATCACACCCAAACCACTGCTTCCTGATTGCACCTCTTATGCTATCCAGCATAAAAATGTTAATGTAAAGCTGACACAACAGGTCATTGGTATCAGGAGAGTGGCCAAGGGGCTGTCCCTGGCTGGTTTCTACTGGAATAAGAGACATCCCTTGATCCCTTTCCTTTTTTTCTTTTTCCTAATTGAAGCATTAGGATTGAAAATGTCATCTTCTCAGAAAAGTTCTTTCTTCCTAGGATAACTGCATTTTGTTGCAGTCATACTGATCTCTGACTGAGAAAAGTTATTTGCTTGGAAATACTTCTGTTGCAGGGGAAGTGCTTTGCTGTGAGGCAGTAGCTGTTAAAATGCATCACCCTCTTACTGGTTACCCATGAGGCAGTGCCCTCTGAGAATGCACCAGCAAAAAACAGTTAGGCACCCAGGTTATCCTTGGAAAAAGAAAAACTTTACTTAATTCCTTCATGCCACAACATCTGGCCAGAACAGGAATCCACCCTTACTCAAAACATCCTATTTCACCTGAATGTTACATGTTCATCCATGGCACGTGTGCCCAGGTCCCAGGTCACCCCTCAGGAGAGCCCTGCAGCTCTTGCCCTTCCCAGGGGCCCTTCCCTGCCCTGGGACCTGACACACACCCCTCCTGGGTGCTGCTGAGTCTCCATCCTGCTGGAGATGGGATTTTCTCTGCCCTTCTGCATATGAATGAAGGAAGCAGGTGCCTCTTTGAAGGGGCAGAGGGGAAATCCATTATAGGCTTAAAAACAGCAGGCAAGAGTGTTTTGCCATTTAGATTTTTAATGTGTTTCATTTCAACCTTCAGTGAATCCTGTTAAAATGTTTGATTTGAAGAGCCACAGATAGGAAATGTACGTTCCAAAGTACTTCATGTACAGTGATCAGGTCACCCAAAAGCTTCTCTTTGGTTATCAAAGTGAGAAGAAAGCTTGAACTCTGGGTTACAACCTGCAGGGTGTTACGGGAGCGTTCACAGGGTTTTTGTGATGTGACACGTGCTTATGGCCTGCTTGGAGCTTCATTCCTCTAGGTGGTGAAGCAGGAAGTGTGCACAGGTGTGTTTCCTCTTCCCTGCTTTCCAGGAAAGGGGTTTTCTACCATTTTTATGTTTCTGAAACCTTCTTAAGGCTTCTGAGCAGCAAAACATGGGGAAGAGGGACTGTTGCACAAATATGGATGAGCTGTGAGGGACGATGGTGACCAGGCTTGGAGAATCAGTGACCTAAACACAAAACTTCTTGACCGTTTATCAGCACATCTTCCTGTGAAGAATAAGAAAAAAAAACCCCAAAACTCTGCAAATGAGTAGTGAGACAGGTCAGAGGCACCTTCTCTGTGGGGTGGATTGCGCATCCGATAGTTATGGGGTTTTGTGCCATCCTGATGTGTTCTCAGTGTCAGGGGCCTGACCTGTCAGGGACACTGACCCCGTGCTCCCTTGCAGGGTTGCTCAGAAGCAGTGCTGCACCTCCACCCTGCAGGAGAACAGCTGCCTGGCGGGCATGGTCGCTGCCAAGGAGGGCGACGCGTGCGGCCCGGAGGAGAGCGACCCTTGTGGGGGATCGTCGTACAAGGTGAGTTGCTCTGGTGCTGCCAGAGGTTCTGTTCTGAACACGAGGGGTCCCAACTTCCTGCTTTGAGGATTGATTTCTTCTTATGTTGTTACTGAGCACAGAAAATAATGAAGTTGCAGGAATGGGGCAGGAAAATGACACTGTTGGCATTTACGTTTCAATTGCCTGGTGATGCAGCCCCTTCTAAAACTTCATAGTAATGTTGTTGGGAATTATTTCCAGCTCCAGTTTTAGGGTTTAACTTGCTGTATTACTTTTCCTTCCTCACTTTGGAAGTAGCTGAGAGGACCATTTCAGTTTTTATATCTATGGTGTAGAAGAATTTAGAAAGCACACAGGCAAGATCTAATCAAAGATACAATGCACATGCCATTACTGAACAGTTTGCTTGGCAACAGTGCTGAACTGCAGCCTCATTCCTCAGTTAAATAAAACGATGGACTAGAGGAACAAGCATTCTAGATGGTGATGGAAGCTTCTGTTCATAAATAAAGGCAGACCATTAACGAATGGTTCGAATCACGAGCCGTGAGCCACAGCCTCAGCTTCTATAAATGAGATTTGCTTGATGAGAATCAGTGGAGCCAAACCAATTTAAACCAGTTTGAAGATTCAGCATCTTGCTCGCTCGCTTGTCTTATTTTTACCAGAAGGGTGCATTTCAGAATGCATTTCACTCTGATGATAATCTACATAGCTGTATGGAAGCTTAAGTGCAGCTTCCGTTGTCTCAGCAGGA
>NW_009952358.1:267057-289057 GCF_000747805.2 Chaetura pelagica | reverse complement strand
GCAGGAAGCTGAGCAGTTCTGTCTGTTCTTATACATCGGTGATTCTTGTGGATAATTGTTCACTGGAGAAGCAAAACACATGGATGTCTACAGCAGAGTTTAAAGTTTAATTAGCTATACCAATTTGTCATTTTCAGAACTATCATTTACTTGGGGCTGGAGCCTACCATTAGAATAAAAAGAGAATTTGTGCATTTGGAAGAAGACATTAATATTTCTGAAGTGTGACAGAATAATTATTATTAGGTTCTCACAGTGAGTCTTTTGCATGACAGACCAGAGCACAAGCTGCAGAGTAAGTCTTATAACACATGCCATTCCTCAGGAAGATGTCCTGAGGGAAAGCTGCATCATTTCTGTATGAACTCTCATGGAATAGCTCCTCCTGCCATTTCCAATGTTGTGTTTTCCTTCAGGAGAAACCATCTGAAGTGGTAAAATTATTGAGGGAACAGCTTTGCCCTCCTCTTAAACTCCTTAAGCTCTTTAGTCATTGCAGCTGCTGCTTGGAAAAAAATAATAATTAATTACTATTGAGACTGTTGAGACTTTAAGAAAGGTTTTCTGATTTTATTAAACATTGTTCCAGAGGTGACCTGACAGTGTATGGCAGTGTTTCCCTGATCTGCTCTGACTGCTGTGCCTGGGTGTCATAAATCAGAGGTGCCTTGTCCACAACGTGGGAAGATCAGTGTGTTACCCCAAAGGCTTTGCAGGATCTTACATTGTCCTGTCAAAAGCCAGGGGACCCAGTGCCAGTCCTTTAGAGCCAGGTATCCAGCTTGTGTTAAATACAACTTAGTTGTAGGCTGCTTTTAATTATTCAATAAAAAAAGCAAATGCTGAGGGAATTTTACCTAGTGGATAGAGATACCACCATGGTAAACCCAGTGCTGGATTCCATCAAAGATATTTGAAAAGAGGATTTAGCCCATTTAGAATAAAAAGTAATTCGGCATCTTCAGAACCTGTACTGTCAAATTTTCACAAACAGTTGAGCACACAAAGGCAGCTCTTCCTGGCTGCATGTATTTGCAAATGTGAGTAGTATCTACTATTTATGAGTTTTGGGGATTTTTCAGATGAGAAATCGGGGTCATCAGCCATGATCTGCAGTCACAGGTACAGGGCTGGACACGTGGTGGGTACATAGTGCATGTGAAATGCTTTAGAAGCCCTAAAGCTGCAGGGTTGGAAGCTTGAGAACCATGTCCCAGCAGCAGTTCCTGCAGACAGAGCTGTGGGAGGGCAGGGTTCCCTGCCTCCCCAGGGCAGAGAGCTGGGTTTAATGTGCCTGCCCATCTGGGGCTGCTGATCACGGAAGGTGATTCCCTTTCCATGCTGCCTCCAGCCCTCCCAACACTGCAGCTCTTGTTTGCTCTTCTCAGGCCAGAGATCTGTCTCCTGGGAAGTGTCTCCTAGTTCAGTTTGCTTCTCTTCCATCCTTGGGCTTCCTGTTACTGCAGGTAACTGGTGCCAGTTGGAATGCCAGCCTTCCTTTGCTGTGTCTGTGGCCTTAGCACAGGCTGAAGTCCCTTCCCTTGGTTCAGAGCCTGGTGCAGCCTGAGGGTGAGAGCTGCTGGGCTGGCAAAGGAGTTGCAGAGGGAAAGAGGCTCTGCATTTTGTAACTGTTCTGTCAGTGAAAGCATCTGACTACATCTGTATGTTAGGGAAAGAGGCTCTGCATTCTGTAACTGTTCTGTCAGTGAAAGCATCTGACTACATCTGTATGTTAGGGATGTCAGGACACTTCTATTTAAATCCAGATGGGTACCTTCAATTCCCACATGGCCCCTCTGTATAGCTCCTCAGCTTCCTTGCTTCATCAGTCTCCACTGTGCACAGGCAGGATGGACTTTCTCAATTTGATAGAATTTATCTGATGTGGTTTTGTGTCTTGACCGTGCGATCGATGTGGGTGTGACTGAGTAGAGCACAGCACAGTTTTTGTCTGACACCTGCAGCAGGGGAAACTGCATGAGAGAAAAGTACGATTCAACCTGGCAGGGAAGCCCTGAGGAAAGAGAAGGAAGGCAAACAGCTTATGAAACATACTCTGGCCTTTCTGTAGCCACAGCCTGGGAGGGATGCTGCCCAGGACAGGCAGGTAATGAAAGGCCATAACACGTTTGCAGGGCAGTGGTGTGTGGAGAAGAATCTTTACTGACATTCTGACAGAGCTCAGATGTGGCCTCTGATCCTCCTGTCCATGCAAGATTACTTTACAGTTCCTTTCCCATTCCTTCAAATAACCATTTTTGAGGTGTGAAGAGGTATAGATCTGCATTATTTTGTTTATAATGCACTACCTACAAAGCAGTGGCTGTGTTCTGTACCCTTCCTTCCTCACATACCACGTTTCTGAAGTCACAGTCACAGTGAAGCTGTTTAGCCTGGTGGCAGCTGAGCCCGTTGTCCAGGATGGCAAAGCCAAGCACAGGGAAAGCTTTGGAGTTGGCAACTGTCTAAACCTGTGGTCCTTTTCCAGATGCTCCACTGTTAAAGAAAGTGCAGATGGGTTCCAGGTGTACTGAGTCCTTGTAGCTGAAAGTGTCCTCCTTTTGCAGCAATGCTGTGACTGCTGTAGCCTGGGCCTGCGGCTGAGGAGTGAGGGGAAAACCTGTGAGTCCAGCATAAACCTGGGCTACCCCTGCAGTCATGTCATGCTGTCCTGCTGTGAAGGGGGTGATCACTTCATCCACCCAGAAATCAAGAGGCATCCTGAACCTCTGCCAACAGCGACGCCTGAGAAGGGTGAGTGTCCCTGTATGGATTGAAGACATTGCAGATAAGGGCTGTGCCTCACAGGGTCATCTGGGGAGGTGCTGGTAGGAGTCAGGCTACAGGAGAACTGTTGCCTTCCCTTTCAGATCACATACAGAATATTTGTTCTTAAAACCATTTTGAAATTGAAAAAAATTAGGGGATGATTCTGACCCTTGAAACATGCCTCCTTTAGTAGTTTGAGTTCTTGTTTCCCCCCTGAGTCACATAGTAGAGACCTGCTGCTATAGCCCCTGTAAGAAGAAAAGTTGAAGCTGGTCATTGTCTTTTAGCAGAAGCAATCCTGACAGACTCTGCTTAAAGCAAATTATGAGGTTTTTTTCCAGACAAAGTAGTCCCATGGATTATCATATCAATGAAATGCCCTGGGAATAGATTTCCTATGGTACTGTTGAACAGCACAGCAGCTTTTGCACAGGACACTCTGGAGAAGCCCCAGAGCACTGCAAGTTTGTTTTCACTCACTGTATAAACATAGTGGTGCTGAAGAGCAAAGTCAAATCCCTGCAGCCAAAGAGGCATGACAAAGGAAACATGACAAATGTGGAGCTTGGACAGCTAGGCTTCCTCCCTCAGCCCGAGGTCATGCTCCTTCCAGCATCACTCTACAGCCACCTGTCATGCATGAGTCTCATAGGAACCTCCTGCATATGCTTGGGTTCAATTTTTGTCCATTCTCTTCTCATGATCTAAATGTTTATTTTCTGTCGCTAGCAAATGTCAGGGTTTGTTGTGATCTGGCTGAGACCTCACTGAGCAAGGAAGTTTGTGTTTAAGAAAAGCTGACTGAGAAACTCGCTGCACAATTCATTTTGCTCTGGCAGATGTTCTTGTTAAACTTGGTCAGGAAGTGAAAAAGATGGTGCTCTTGTCAATGCTCAAAACCAGTGAGTAGGGTGGCTGTGTCACTAGGGGGTCCTGGAATGTCATCTAGCCATGGAATCAGCTAATAAATCGATAGTGGTGTTGGAAAAGAGTTTCCAGACTAACTGGATAACTTTTTGTCCTGAATTGAGAAGTTCAGCCTGGTTTTTCAGTGGGGCCAGTTTCAGATGGGGCTTCACTGTAACACCTGAGCTCAACAGTGGCATTAGTGGGAGAGGTGAGCTTGTGACTTCCTAGGGTCACCTTTTTTCTTGGTGGCTTATCTGAATTTTCTGTCCCTCCAGCCTTATGGAAGGAGGTCATGGACCTTCAGCACTTATCTTCAGGTTGGGTTCCTTTTCTCTTGTCCTTGGAGAAACTGCTTTGGGTAGATTTGACTGTATCTGAGTTTGTGTGACCAGATGCTCCATTCTGTACAGTCCTAATGCCAAAAGACCTGACAGAGAAGCAGCAAGTGTTGTTCTGTTGTAGTTTCAGAGACAGAAGATCACAATGAAGCTTTGTCCATCAGTAATGAAGCTGAACTGTCGAACAGCCTGCCTGGAGATGACCTGGATGAATGTCTGATCTATGGTGGGGAGCTCTGTCAGCACTTGTGTATAAACACCGTGGGGTCCTACAAGTGTTCCTGTTTTCCAGAATTCACTTTGCAAGATGATGGGACCAGCTGCTCTCCAGGTAAGAAAATGGGCAGGAAGCACCAGGAATGATGTGTCTTTGTTCCACCTGCACTGACCCACCAAGCTTTTCTTTTAGCTTTTCTGTAGTTTCTGTGAGGTTTTTTCCTGGGTGCTGATGCACAGATATTTTCCATGGAAATCAGACAAATTAATAATGTAAAGAAAACCAACCATTTAGGAAACTTAATTATGCCTCTCTTTTTGTGCATTGGTGGCATGAAATCAGGGTATTTAATATGTTCAAACCAAGTCTGTTTTCACTTCTCAGAGGAGGATTTGTACAGGCTATTCATGAAATACCTTTTTTTTTTTTTTCTTTGAGTCATTTTGTATTTCCCAGTCAGCTTTCCTCTAGGTAAACCTGACTCAGTTCAGACAGACAGCATTGCTTCCTGAACTTTGATTTTTATCTTTTAGATTAACATCTTTTAGTGATACAAAATCTAAATATATCTAGTGTGGTGGAAGTCTTGGAAAGGAGGTCTATTGTGTTGTAATTGTTTTGATGTCTAGAGTTCTCCAATGGCAGGGTTTCAAATCAGATAACCCCAAAAGTTGAAACCTTATATTCGTTACAAGTGCTTTCAGTTATTTAACAAGCAAAATAAGTGTTGTCATCCTAGTGACAAAACTCCTTAGACTTCAGATGTTTCTGCTCAAGCCAAACAATGAGCATTCATTATGTCATTCTTCTCAACGTGATATTACAGCACTTACATCAATAGTGTGTTGGGCAGGGTTTCTGCAGCAGCTGCCTGCTCTGTTGTTTTTATTAGAATTCTGGGGAAGGAGTCTAATCCAAAAGAGGTAAAGAAAATGGTTCTTATTAAACTTATTATTATCTTATTATCTTATTAAACTGCAAAGTTTGGCTTGGTTGCTCACCTGGAGCATATGGCTGTGTTTGTTTTGCCTTGCTTCTCCCACGACTAACTCCACCGAAGTGCAGATTTGGGTTGATAATCTCTATCTGGGTAGTAAGTGTTCTTGGCAGATGTGCAAGGCTGCAGTGCCTCTGGCTGTGCCCAGAGGTGCAGGGGGCTTCCCAGAGCCTGGCTGAGGCAGAGAATTGCCATGAGGGCAGGGGACTGTGAGTGAGACATCTGAGCCATGGAGGAAGAGCAGACCTCTGCTCTTGGGGGGTTGGACTAGATGATCTTCAGAGGTCCCACCCAACCCTGACGACTCACCCTTTCAGTCCACCTGCCAACGTGGTACAATGGCCTTTTTATTTCTCATTTTTCCTCTGTGGATGTGCAGATCTCTGCCATGTGGTCTGTGCATGGAGACCCACACCAGGCAGTTTTATGTCTCATACTGGGTGAGTTTTATTTGTGTGAGTAGATGCAATGCTTTTGTATTTGTACCTGCCCCAGTACATTTCCTGCTGGACTGGGAATGTTTTTGTATTTAACTTCTCTTTTGTAAAACATGAGGCTTTTCACGAGGCTTGGCAGAAGTGGTGTTCTTGCAGGGGCTCTGTGAGGCAGGAGGAAAGCACACATTGAGGAAACCTCCAAAGCTTCTTCTTGCCTCTTTGCTCTCTTTCTGGAAAAATCCTTCAGGATATGCCACAAGCAGGTGGCTTGTATTTGCCCCTATCTCATAGCCCATTGTATGTCTGATTTAATTTTTTATTTTTTTTATTTTTTTTTTTTAATGAAATGGCTCTTTCCATGACCCAGACCTGTATTACAGTCACAGTTTGTCATTTAATATTGTAATTGTTTGGTGGCTCACACTTTGCTCCAGGTGGCACTTGAACTGAAATCAGCAGGAACAAGATGCATCACTCTTAAGGAACACTTTAGCCTTATGGATTTAAGCTTCTATTTTGAGGATATTGATGAACTGAGTTACTCTTATTGATGTAACAGAGGTTTTTTTTTTGCCTTTTTTTTTAAACTATTCTGATACCTTTAAGATGACTGGTTGTTGCAAACCTTAGTGGCAGATAGCAGCTGTCATGTTTTCCACTTGACTGTGTAAAAGTCATTCCAGAGTGTCCTGTGCCTGTAAAGGTGAGTGTCTGCTTTTCATCTGTGTTGAAACAGGATGTACAGAGTAAGTGTAAAGACTTAGTTTGGGTTCTGCTTTTTTCTCTCCATCATACACCAAATGAGAGAAAGCCACTGTCTTTACAATATAGCAGCATTTAAAAAACCAAAATGAACACTTTCTGTTTGATTCATTAGGTGTTGCAGTGTTTTACCCTACAGAAGTTACTTTCCCCAAGCTCCCTGACCTGTTCCCATGCTGTTTGTGCTGTCTCCATTAGCACACAGCACTTGGTGTGTCCCTGCTGTTGGACAGTTGGTCCTATCAAAGAGGTGGCAGCTTCCAGAACTGGCTGCTCACCTCCATGCATGCACAGTTGTCCAGGTCACCAGCACGTTTCCTCCTGATGTTCATTCGTGATGGAATGGGATGAGTGGGAGTGGGAGCCTTGCCATGGGGTGCCTGGTGGAGGTGTTGCTGTCCCTTGCCCATTTTTGCTGCCCTTGCCTTACAGATCCTGACAGAGGACAGGTGACAAGGCTGGAAGCAGAAGCCACCATCGCTCCAGCAGCCTCTCCTCAGCCTCTCCTCATCGTGTCCTTACAAGAAGAGCTGGATAAATGTAAAGGTATGTTGGAGGTGTAAAATGCAGATGCAAATGAGTGAGGAATGTTTAGAGAGCCTGAATAAAATTCCACATGTCCCA
The DNA here is from genome assembly GCF_000747805.2 of Chaetura pelagica. Taxonomy (NCBI): domain Eukaryota; kingdom Metazoa; phylum Chordata; class Aves; order Apodiformes; family Apodidae; genus Chaetura; species Chaetura pelagica. Next base: position 282,004 of record NW_009952358.1, on the reverse strand, counting down.
TCACTAATCTGATTTCAAGGCACATCCTTAACTTGTTCCCTCTGCCGTGACACTGAGGAATTGTCAGGGGAAACCTGGGGAAGTCATAGGAGGTTCTGCTCTGATTTCAGGGTTATTACACACCAGCTGGTTAGTGCAGGGTAAGGTGAGCAGTGCAGCTGCACAGCATAGCATGAACAATGCAGGTAGGAGCAGCACAGGTGTGTTTCTGGGTAGTAGAAGGGTTGTAAGTAGTGATTAGGGCTCTCTGGACAGATTGTTTACAAACTGCATCTCCATTGTCTAAACTAGGATTATATTTGGGTGACCTAGTGGTTTGTAACTCCAGCTGCTCTGTGCTGTGCATGTTAATGCATTTGGCAATTTTGCTTTGCACAGATAATGGCCCCTGCAAGCACATCTGCAACGTTGTGGAGGGCAGTGTTGTGTGCTCTTGTCTGGCTGGATATACTCTCATGGCTGATGGGATTTCTTGTGAAGGTAAGTGGCTTGAGTTCACCACAGAGACATGGTTAAACACTTTAATATAGATCTTACTGATCTGAGCTGTGGGGGTTTCTCTAAGGGTTCCTTATTTTCAGTGTTGTGAATTGCAAGTGGCAGTACAAGGACATTTGCCAGAAGGAGCACCAGCTCTGCTTCACAGGTAACTCCTGAAGCATGGCTCTTGTGTGCCTGTTGCCTGGGGACTTAAGGTGAAGGCAAGCCAGGATATGTGCTCCTTTCCTCTGACATTCCAGGCTTTTTTTCAGCCCTCTTGGTTTCTCTTCCCACTACTGTTCCTCCCCAGGGTCTGTCTGCTCAGCTATGGACACAACTTTTCTTCCTGAGGATGGGAGCAGCAAGCAGGACATGGGCCTGTTTGCTGTCCTGAGGAGCCCACTCAGAGCTACAGCCCTGCCCCACCACCTGTTTTGTTTGGATTTATTTCTGCTTGCCTTGAAAATGTGAATGCAGGGAGGCTTCACTGCTGGGCAGAGTGTGCCCCTGTGAGCTGGTCCAGCTCCTCATGTTTCACTTGACACTGGAGTTACAAACAATGGATTCCAAAGCTGCATCATGATCATTCACTTTATGTACATTTTAAATGGACATGTTTGGGTAGTGACAAAGGATGTGCTTGACCAGAAAAGATTTGGGGGTTGGAATGCCCTGTGACATACCTTAATTACAAATCTCCAAGTATGGGAGCAGTTACAGCCAGCAGGGAGATACAGGTAGAAGCCTCTGACACTCAGAACTGCTCACAAGTGATCCATGTCACTCTTCATCTCAGACCTTATTGAATAAGAAATCATTGTCATGATGTAGTCTGTGAAGAAAATGGGAATTTAATACCACCAGATAAGACATGCACTGTGCATTGTTTACTGATTAATGTCAGAATATAAAAGGGCATTTCAGGGCAATAATTTTCCTAGAGGGGTTGAAAACATTCAGAAACATGAGTGGTAGTAGTGAGTTTAAAAGTAACAAGGGACATTTATAATGTAAAGTAGGTATTTGATGGTAAGAGGGATGGGTGCAGTGCAGCAGGTTTCCTGAAGAGTGTGTGTTGGCTCTGCCTGTTTTCTAAGACTGGCTCTTCCTGGAATGACAAAAGCATAGGGGTGTGAGCAAGGACTAGAGATGTCCAAGGGTTTGCTCCAGCCTTGTTCTCAGTGTAACACTCCATGTTACAGCCTGGTGCTGATGTGGTAGCTCCAACTCACTTCATTTGAAGATCTCCAGTGCAAAGGGAGTGTTGCTTCATTTCAGAAATTGTTCTAATAGAATTCTGTTTTTCCCTTTTGGCTGCACCATGTTGATGTAGATTTGGATGAGTGTTTCACAGGTGCTCACGTTTGTTCCAGAGCACAATTATGTGTGAACTCATTGGGATCATTCTACTGTGTCAACCACAGAGTGATCTGTGCAGAGGGCTTTATACTCAACAGGCATAGAAAATGTGTTGGTAAGATGAGAGGTATAAGCCATTCACCACAGCATCATAATTCTTCATGCTCTGCAATGCATTTAAACCATTTGTGCTAAAAGGCTCTCTGGCCATCTCTGCATATGACATTTCAATATGAGTTAGTAAAAACACATGTGCACCATTTGCTCAGCCACTTAACATCATGAGTTGTATGCTATTTGGCTTTTTCTCTAGCAGTACAGTCTCAGGATACATATAATCTTTGCTCAAAAGTCATAAAAGTTCATAGGTATGATGACCACAGCAGGGCTGATAGCTCTTAAACTGGACTAAGGAAACACAGCAGTTGGTCTCTCTGGACAGTCTCAATACTGCCAAGTCCCCAGAGATCATGAAACAGCAAAACTTCATAAATATAGCTCAAGAAATCTGCAGAAGTCTGGGCAGTGGAAAAGATCCATTCCAAAGTGATGGAATTTTAAAATTCAGATTAGTACTTTGTTGATTCTGGCACAAATTTCTTTCTGTAAAAGAAAAGGACCATCATAATTCTGCTGTATCATCCCTGCTGTGTAAGTTCATATTAAAAAAAACAATCTATTTTTACAAGTGTATTTATGAGGATTTAATTTCCTTCAAAAAGCCAAGGCCTGAGCTTACAAAGTAGTTTCTGTTTGGGGAACTTCTCTCGAGGCTGGTGTAGGAGGGCCCTGAGCTGCAGCACTGCTGTGGTAATGCCTGGAAAAAGGGAGCACCCAGAGACCTCCAGGCATGAGTGAAAGCAAAACTGTGACTATAATGTCATGTGTGAATACATTTGCCTTCTTCCACCCCTGCCCTTCTCATTTATAACACAGACAACATTTATAATGTTGTTTTTTTGACCATCATAGCCTTGGTTTTGTTCTTATCTTTTTAAGCCCTGTGTTCTCATCTTATTGATGACCATCACATGGCATTGAGGGCATGAGCAGGAAGGTTCATGCAGTGTCATAGTTTACAGTGGAGTTGTGATTTATTATCTTCTGGCTTTTCCTAAATTGTAAAAAATTGTGGTTTTTTTAAATTATTATTTATTTTAAAATCAGAGATACTGGTAAGCATGAAAAACTAATGAAATCACTTAGTTTCAATTGATTTGCTCAGAGAGCAGCACTGGAAGGAAGGATGAAAATACAGAGAAAATACCTGACTGAGATGGAAGATGGTATTTGTAGGTGGCCACAGTTGCATGGTGCATTTCATGGCTTTCCCAGAGCCTGCTGCATGGACCACACTTCCCAGTGTGAGGTCTGGAGAGTGAGCAGCTGAAGGAACTGCCTCACCTTGCTTTCTGCTTCTGGAAATCTTGCCATTTAATCCTGCTTTTCCTGGACAGTGCAGTGGTTCTTCTCTCCATCTCCCAGGAGCATTTTGAAGCTAAATGCATGTTTGTCAGCAACTTTGGCAGAAGGTGCTGCAGAAGATGCCAAGTGCTGCCTTTTATTCACTTTCTTCCTCTCCTGTCCTCTAGGCCATGATGTTATAAGAGAGTTTTATTGTGAGTACTAGAAGATAAACCTCAGGCATTGCTAAAAAAATGAAAGATACGACTCTCCTTTGTAAAACTACAAGATCCTCTTCTCCCTCACTAAAGAACAAGCCTCTGTGTTTCTCTCTGTCAGGTTTTTACAGGCATCCTTGCAAATAATCTAGCAAACCTGGAAGTTTCTCCTCCTCTTTGGATAGGTGTGCCCTGTGTGCTCCCTGCCCATACACAGCTCTGTTCTGTGTTTGGTGCCTGGAGAACATTTGCTGGGTTTAACATTTTTCCTATGCCTCTAGCAAAGGGGAAATCCACAAGCAGGCTGTGGTTTGTGTGCTGTGGAGCTGCCTCCTTGCAGCCATGTTCTCCTGAGGTGTCCTTTTCCAGCTTCACTGCTCTCGTGCTCCATCTCGAGCTTTGCTCAAACACCACGAGGAAAACCCTGGTGATCTGTTTGCAAAGTATTGTTGTTTAATGCTGTTGCTCTTTGCATATTTTAGGGTCGGGGGGAACAATCTTCGCACAGCAACAAGCAGCTGATGACCATTTATCTCTTGAATTTCCTTTAATCCAGCTGTGGGAAGTTATAATTCCAGGTGCATTCAGGAGGAGATACCCAGAACACCAGAAAGCCACCCATGCACAGTGGGGAGTCACCAGCTGTTTAAGTAGCTTGCACACACCAGCTTTGTCTAACTTGGTGACCAGACATTGAAATGTCTTTAGGCTTGAAAGCTCCATGTTCTCCAGAGATAAGAGCCAGGTAGGGTATTTTTAATCTGGATTGCTTTTCCTGGTGGCTTTCAGGCAAAGTCATTACCACCACCCACATGCACACTGACAGGAGACTACTTGGCTGCTTTCTTTGCTGCTCCTGTCTAAATTTTCCCTTCTGCCAGAGCAGGCAGCAAGTGGCCTTTTTATTGCAGAACCACAGGGACTGTGCCTGAGAACAGGGTGGGTGGCTGCAAAACAACAATGGGTCTAAATAAACCAGGTGCATTCCATAAAACAAATTGAGCTGAAGTAATCTGAAGAGAAAGAAAAAAAAAAATCCTGAGAAACTACAGATGCAGGATAAAAAAAGCCTCCATTTCGTATTTTTATAAAATGTGGGAAAAATTTATTTTTCATGTTGAAGTGTGTATTGAAAACTGTAGCAGTGGGTTGTTCTGGTTTAAAGAGTAAGGGCAAATCACAAACCAGAAGGCAGAATTGCTCCCTGTCACCCCCTGTGCACCCTCCCAAGGGAAGGTAGAAGGAGAATGAGGGAGAGAGTCTGAGGGGTTGGAAACTGAAACTGGAATGAATTTACTGTAACACAGACAAGGGAGTAGCCTGGAGAAGAGGAGACTCAGGGGGGACCTTCTCACTCTCTCCAACCACCTGAAGGGAGGTTGTGGTCAGGGGGGTCTGGGCTCTTTTTCCAGGCAGCCAGTGACAGGACAAGAGGGCCTGGCCTGAAGCTGCTCCCGGGGAGGGTTAGCTTGGATATCAGGAAGCACTTCCTGATGGGAAGGGTGATCAGACATTGGGATGGGCTGCCCAGGGAGGCGGGGGAGGCACCATCCCTGGAGCTGTCCCAGGAAAGGCTGAATGTGGCACCTAGTGTCCTGGTCTGGAGATGTGGGGGTGTCAGGTCATAGGCTGGACTTGATGATCTTAGAGGTCTTTTCCAGCCTTGGTGATGCTGTGATTCTGTAACAGGTGGGGGAGAGAACAGATCTAGACACTTCCAGACAAATACAGACAGAACTGGTCTGGCTGAGGCAGGAGGAGGGGGGTGAGGGTCCCTTGTGGCCCCTTCAGGAGGGGGACCCAGGGCTCCTCACAGCCCCCATGGAGCTGGATTCTGGAGAGCTCCTGGCCAGCTGGAGTCCCTGCAAGCAGCAGCAGCAAGGAAGGGGCTGAGCTGCTGGTTCTCCTGCTCTTACAGAGTAAGGCAGGAGGTGGGGGGAATCCTGGCCGCTCCCTGTTCCCATCCTCCTCTCAGGGTCCTAAGGACCCTCTCTAGTTCCTCTTAGAGGGGTCAACACCTTGCCAGGGTCACTGAGACCATAGTGTGGGAAGATGTTGATAGTCCTGTGCAAAAGTGTCAGTTTCTTAGATGCAATAGATAAGCTCAGGGACCATGTAGATGTTGCTGTTTTCAACAATTCCAGGGGAAAAAAAAAGAAGAAGATATTATGTGGTGACTGCTCATTCTGGTACTTCCTGCCATGAAGTGAGAAATGTTGTTGCCACACGTGCAGACCAAGCACATTTTGGAAAAACTAACTGTGTGATTGTTTTGAATATATTACTGAATAATATATAATACTGAATATTAATATATTTCCCCTCTTATTTCTGTTATTTTATAAAGATAATTGTGCCCTACCTCACAGTCTTGATTGTGTGGGATGGAGAGTACAGCTGATGGCAGCTCAGGAGCAAGATGCTGCAGGTCTTCTGAGATCTCATGTCATGTAGGGAATTGGTTAGAAAAATGGACAATAAAGGACATGTCTGTTAAATAACAGTGAAAAGGGAACTTGGTGGGCTGGCAACTGGCCTGGGATAGGAGCTGGAGATTCATGCCCTATCACTGGGCAGGAGAGAGCAGATCTTTACATAGTGCTCACCTCAGCATTCAAGCCATTGCCATTATTGAAAGCAAAAATTCTGCACGTAACCTTCCAGTTCCCATGATGTGAGTTTCACAGATGCATGCTGACCAGCCCTGCTTATTCTCTCAAGTACTCAGAAATTTGAAAACTGAATTAAAAAAGTATGGGCAGATCATGGAATTATGATAGATCTTTTTCTCTCTGTGGCATCTGAACCTGCTTTTTACCTGTTTACAGCTGCTAAGCAGGTGGAACCCACATGGACCAAGTGTTTTGGTCAAATGGGTTTTCCTCCTAGTGGCCCTTTTGGCCCAGAGCTGGTCTGGCTGAAGGTCACACCATGCAGTGTAGTGCTCATGGGCTGTTGACAGGAGAAGGCTTGTTGTGCTTTGCAGGAAAAGATCACCTCAGCTCTGTTGTTTGGCCTCTAAAGTCTCACAGCAGTTTGGATGCTGTTCAGTGGCTGCCCATAGCTACTTTGTTCTGATTTTTTTTTGCTTTTAAACCCTCAAATTTAATTAAGAACTTAGTTAGTTGGGAGGAGATGGGAGGAGTCTACCATAGCAGCTCATATTCTTCTGCCATCACGTGAGGGGTTTTTTGGTTTGTTTTCTTTGTGGTTAGTTTTGGTTTTTTTCCAAGACAGCCCCTGAGAATATTGCTGCTTGACTTCAAGCTGCTGTGGGGAAGCTGGGACATGGTAGGAGTGTCCCATCAGGAGAACGTAACCCTGGAAAACTTTGGGGTGGGCAATTACCTGCCACTCAGTGGGAGTACACAAACATCAAGTGAGACAGGCAGAAAAAGATCCCGCTGCTGGTGGTGACCTTGCTGTGGATTAATCAGCTCCTTACACAGTACCCAGCCCAAGGAGAACAGCAATGGCAAAGAGAAAGAAAACACAGATAAATGAGTATTGAGATGGCACCAAGCTGATAATAATGGTTTTGTAAAACTCAGTGCACATCACCAGTTAGCTGACAGGAACTGAAATGTCTTGGTTCTCCCCTTCTTCTGCGTGGTAGAAAACAAGCTGACATGTTTTCTAAGACAAAAGGCTGTTAAAATGGCTTTTCCTGTTTTCATACTCCACAAGGGGAAGTAATATATCTGGTGTGGTACTTGTCTGGGAAGGAGGTTCTACAGCCAAAATGAAAATCTGATTTAAACAATGCTTGCTTTATTCTGGTGTATGAAAACAGCTTCATGTGCAGAGAAGCTGGATGCTTGGTAATAGTTAGGGTCACATTTGGCTTTTGTTAGCTCTAGAAATACTTCTCAGCTTTATTTAGAACTGTGAATGAATAAGATTCTGTGGAGACTGACAAGAAAGTTTCTCTTCCCAGTCTCTACCCCTTTTCTGTTGCTCATCATGCTATTCTCAACATTCATTATTAAAATAAGCAAAACCTGAATTTAAGGTAATTTCCTCCAGGCCTATCAGAACATTGTTTCAAAGGTGTAGCACATGCCTTTCCCAACTGTGTCCTGCATTCCAAAATCTGGTATCTAAGCATTTTGTAGGGTGTTTTTTTTTTAATAACTTTTGTACTACTCCACCTGCTGAAATCAGATCTCTTTAAAGATGTAAATGCAAATTGACAAACTTGATTGAGCCTTCAGGATTGCCTCTCCATCCTTTTGTGTGTATCCAGTTCCAGCAGCACATTCCTTGGGACCTAAGTAGGTGTGTCAGTAGCTCTCTTGCAGCAGCTCCTGTCTGCCTGGACAGCACAGCAGGACTGGTGTGTGCCTGAGCTGTGAAGCAATCAGCATCCATCACTTGCTCATTCAGCTGTTCAGGAGGTTTCTGGCCAGTACACCAGAAGCTGATGATGGCAGGTCCTGTGCCCACCCTGCATTTAATCAGCTCTGTCCATTGCTTGTGCCTGCACCATTCACTGCACGTTTGGGAAGAGGGGAGGAGAAGGAACTCTCCCTGAGGTTTGTGTCTCTGGAGTTACTCTGGGTTAACAAAAGATCCTGGGACAAAACATCTTTCATCAGACCACTGTAGCAGTCTGTACTGACTATCTTTTGGAAGAAATGGTTTCTCTTGAGCTTTTGACTTCTTCCAAAAGAGCAGGAAAAGGCAGATCCCTTGATAAATATGAGGCACTGACTTGTTTAACTCTTCCTTGTAGACATGAATGAATGTGTCACAGAAAGGCACACCTGCCAGCGGGGGGAGCACTGTGTGAACACCGTGGGATCCTTCACGTGTCTCCAGGAACTCAGCTGTCAGCCAGGTTATGAGCTTAAGGATGGAGAATGTGCTGGTAAGACAAGTGTTCTTCAGCTGATGCAATTGCTGTTGCCAAACAGGAAAGGAAAGGGATTGCAAAGCATTTCATTGTTGCTGCTCTGTGGTCTCAGGGTTGTAACTAGAGAAGGCTGATCATCATGGAAGTGTTTGGCATCATAGAGCCCTTCCATACATTCATCTATTTGAAATAGTTTCCAGTGATAACTAGAGAGGGTCTGGAAAATTGATGAAACCTCCTGACTTAGGATTTACCCTGTCCCTAAGAGAGATCTCACTGAATGGAGCAGTTCCTGGTTCTCCTCTGCCTAGCTCTGCTTTTCTCTGAAGGGCTGATACTGTTTGCTGTTAAACACTGAGGCACAGCCTGAATGGATCATGGAGCTGCCTCAGTCTGGTCCTTCCTGTGTTTAGGAGGTCTCTCTGTGTTTATTTACATGTGGAATGGTCACGGGTTTAAGAAGTTTATCTTCATCCCCCCCTTCCTGGTCTCTGTAGGGGTTTAGTGGAGAAGCCATCATCAGTAGCCACAGCACAGAGGGGTCCCTCTGCAGCACAGGGGGGTGCAGGGGACACATGTGCCCTGCCTGCCAGGGCAAGTCACTCTTCTTTACTCCTGAATTTTTTACACAGAGTTTCCTGACAGCTGGAGTAGGAGATCTCCAAGGAGAGAACTTAGCTCTTGACCAAGTAACATAGGGTTATAAAATAGAATAGACAGCTGTCATAAATAAACCCTGGTTTACTTGAGGAGCCTCTTTGTGAATGTCTTGTTCTCTTGTCTGATTCTATAGCATTTCTGACATTGCTAATCTAAATTGCTTTCTAATCTCAAAGTTACATTATAACAGATTGTAAAATGTACAAATTCTTTTAAAGTAGCCTTTACATTAATTGCTTATAAGAAAGACTAAAATTCCAGAACTATGTTAAACTGCCTACACATAACTATTGAATTTGCAGAGGTTTATGAAATACTGAATTCCACATTTTTTGGTCTCAGTCAATAAATATGTAGGAAGACTTTCTGACACAGCACCTTTTGGGAGGCTGGAGATGATCCCTCATGTCCTTGACATTTACTGGAGGGGTTAGAATAGAAAGAGCAGTGCCAGCAGTTCTGAGCTTGTCTCCCTGGGGAGTTGGGAGTCCTCAGCCTGGGACTTTCCTTCTTTTGTCTTTATCTTCTAGTAATGATGTTCCTCATTTTCTCAGGAACCAATGTGTGTTAAAGTAGCATCTGAAAACATTCACAGGCCCTGAACTTTGAACATAATTGTAGCTGAAGCCTGTTCCTAGGTGGGGTTTCTTCAGCTGGAAAATGGCTGCAATGCCCCTATCCCAGCTCATCCATGCAATTGCTCCACACGGATCAGTTGGGTGTAACTTTACAAGTTTGAAACTTGCAGGAAGTGTTTTCTGTGTGCCTAGAAAGCAAGCCTCAGGTTGGGGAGCATCATTTGAGAAATCATTTCATCTACAGGATAAAAACCGAGAAAGCTGTGTTGAGCTCTGGCTGCAGAGTGAGACAGAAAGCAAAATTTGTTACTAATAGTGCTTGTTATGGAGATGTTTTCCAGAACAGTTTTCAGAGTTGGATGTTTGTTCTGTGTACCTGAGTACATCTGTGCATCCACGTGTGCCTGTGTACGCAGGGAAGTCCCAGCCCTGTTCAACTCAGGTGCCCTTTTAGTTTCAAGGTCAGTGGAGGAAGGTTTCTACCTAGAATTCCTGAGGTAGACAAGGAATAAGAGACCATTCTCCTTTTGAAAGAATGTGGTGCAGATTTTATTGTGTGTACCTTATTCCTGGTTTCAATTTGGGCCTGTAGGATTTGAAGGCTGCAGAAGTGTGAGTGTTTGTGGTTTACCAGAGGTGCTGTGAACACAGCAGTAGGGACCTGAACCAGATTTGCTGCAGGACCCCACAAACTCCAAAGCCTGTGCTGAAGCAGATCTCCAAGAGCAGATTTCCCAAAGGCTGTGTTGGGTGTCAGGTTTAAATGCTTCCTAACTTCCTCTCTGAGAAAAGAACTCATAAACTAGTCATGGAAACAATTGAAAATTGCAGCTTAATGAATTCATGATTTGGTATTTTTGATCTGTTTAACAGATATTGATGAATGTGAGAGGGGAACTCATAGCTGCAAAGTGAACTTTGTTTGTCAGAACACAGAAGGGTCCTTCTACTGTGAGTCCAAGCAGCGCTGCATGGATGGATTTTTACAAGACCCTGAGGGAAACTGTGTGGGTAAGTGAGCCCAACTCCTCTTCATTTTAGCCTGTCCAAGGGGTGTATATTGATCACCTGCAATTTTCCCTAAATCCTGCTGTGAATTTAATGTAGGCATCACATTAAATGTTCTTTTAAAGATCTGCATGTTGAATTCAAAGGTGTTACCACAGCAGACCTTCATCAGCCTCATCTTTGTAGCACAACAAATAGACATGAAGGAAAAAAGAAGTGACAGCTGGAAGAAAATGGACTAGAAAGGTTAAATAGCTTCTCTCACTATTCTAATCAATTTTCTTCGCCAGATATCAATGAATGCACCTCTCTCCCTGAGCCATGTAAACCTGGATTCAACTGCATCAATACTGTTGGGTCGTACACCTGCCAGAGGAACATGCTGAGCTGCAGCAGAGGCTACCACTCCAATGAGGAGGGAACTCGATGCGTCGGTAAGGTCAGACCCCAGAGTCTGGTCAGGTGCCTTCTCGGAGGCAAAAGGACATTTCTGTTCTAGAAAGAGGTTTTGAGCTACCTCCAGATTCCCAAATTTACTTGAGGAATGGGAATTTGCTGTATGCGTTTGCTGTCCAAGCAGCTCAGTGGTTTCTCTGCACTGATCCCCTGGTGGCTGCATGGAGTTCCTCTGGGTGCAGGAGGTGACATTAGTCCACATGTGGGATTTACTGGCTTCTATTCTAGAGTAAATGTAATTTAGTTACTTTTCAGCCTCAGGCTGTCAGTCAGAAACATGATCCTTTGCAATTTTTTACAGTATCTCACTGCCAGGGATGTGATCTGAAGCCGTGGGATGCAGCAAATGAAAAGCACTGGGTTTGTGAACTCAGGAAAGTAGAACTAAGGGGATGTTCTTTGTAGCACTATGGAAGGTGTTCCCCTTCCAGTTGTGTGTATGTTCTGGAGAAGTTATTAATTTCTCTGTTGAAAAAAGGTTGAAATACTCATTTAGGTTGGCGTGCAGCTTGATACTGATTGGTGCTTGTTCCAATGTGTTTATGGAGTTGCTGACTTGGAAGAGCAGATTGCATCTCTAGCAAGGGCTAAATGGCTTTAAAGTGGAGGAGGGGAGATTTAGGTTGGACATTAGGAAGAAACTCTTTAGTGTGTAGGTGGTGAGAGCCTGGCCCAGGTTGCCCAGAGAAGCTGTGGCTGCCCCATCCCTGAAAGTGTCCAGGGGCAGGTTGGATGGGGCTTGGAGCAGCCTGGGATGGTGGGAGGTGTCCCTGCCCATGCAGGGGCATTGGAACTGGGTGATCTTTAAGGTCCCTTCCAACCCAAACAAGTACGGGATTCTGTGATTTGCTCTCTAAATGAGCACATGAGGAACAAAGAAATGGAAAGCTTGGTCCTGGGTATGGCTGTGTGTTTCTGTATTCCCTGTGGTCTGTGAAACATTCCCAGAGTTGTGTTACCTATGAAATAGGAAATCATAAGACAACAGTAGGGAAAAAAAATGAAATAAATGACACCTCAGTACTTTGGTTACCACTGATATCCTAGTAATTCCTGGTTATGTTCCCTTTGAATAGAAGAAAGGCTGAAAAAATGAAAGATGCTTTTGTGATGCTGCAGGTGGGTGGAAGCTCTGCTGGTCACGACTAGCAAGTCACAAAGTTTCAGCATAGCTAGAAGATCCAGGTTCTCATAAATTTCCACATTCTCCCTTTTGCACTTTGTTACACTGCATGTTCCTTCATGATCTTACCCCCAGGACTATCCAGACCAGTGAGAAGGTGGGGAAGATCTGGAAGTAGCAGAAGATGGGGACAGTTCTTGTGTGTAACTTAGGAAACAGGAAGGCTCCTAATGCACCCCCAGGGGGTTTTGTTTTGGGAGCTCGGGGCAAAAAAGTGCAGCCTCATTTGCTGCTTTATTGTGTAGCAGCCTGGAATGTTTTGACTGTTGCAAAGGGAAGGTCTCAAAGTCCTGTCTTCTCTTGTAGTGAATACACAGTTCTGCAGCTGGTTTCAGTCTGTTGTTCTGTGGTCAGTCCTGTTTCAGCAAAGTCAACTGGGTTAAGTCAGTTTGCACCAGTGGAAGTGTGGTGACCCTGAGGTCGTTTTTAGGGTTAGCCCCATGCAGCAGCAGCTCCATCAGTGCCATTTTCTGACAGGTCAGCAGCCATCATCCAGCTCAGAGCTCCTGGCTGTAGTTCCCATGGCCTTTGTTTTCAGGCCCTGCTAAGGGCCAGGGCAAATGATGTTCTGAAATTTCCAACTGATGATTTATAGAAAGAATCCAGCTTTTTCCCCCGAGTTGTTCCTAAAAGAGAGTGACTGTGTGTAAACATGTGACAGAAGAGGAAATTGCCATTATTCAGACATCATTCATGTCTTTAAAGCATGATGAGATAACACAATGCTTGGTAATTACTGATGATACTTTGTCTCTACTTCACACGACTGACAATGCTGTTGAGGAGCAGCTTTGCAGAAGCTTCTCTATTTTGATTTTGGGAAAACAAATGTTTAATGTTAATTGGTGATTTCTCTGTCATTGCTGTGTGCACTGTTTGCAGTCTGTATCTTTTGGTGGTTTTGTGCCAGGACTTTCTTTAAGTAGGCAGAGAGCATGGAGAAGAAAAGCATATGGTTCTAATTTCCCCTCTCTATGATAAAGACTCGTTTCTTTAGGCATTACAATAGTTAATTAGATTCCTGATTCAGATTCTTCCACAGCAGTAAATACATCATCTGCACATGTTTCTCCAGAAAAACTACACTTGTGTGGCCATCTCCTCTGGTTAGAGGATTCATCTCTCCTGAAAATGGCCGTATTGTCTGATTTAGTACATGAGTTTTTCAAGAATACCTCTTACCTTTAACTGAAAACTATTGTAGCTATGGTGAAACGTAGCACACTTCTGAGAAAATAATGCCCTGGAACTAATTAAAGTCTGAACACAATGGAATATATAATTTTGGACAAACTAATGAAATGGCTGCACATGTTGATTCACTGCAAATAGAACTGCTGCTTTATAAATTTGTATCTGCATCAGAAACTTCCTTGTTTTGATGCTACCTCTGACCTCAAAAGAAAACGAGGAGTGTTTCAGCAGCATGGACCTGTCAGGAATTCCTTGCTTGGCAAGTGGCATTCCCTGCCATCCATAGCCCTGGTGCCAGCAGGGACTGTATTGGTGGGAACCTGTTCTGAAATACTGAACGAAGTCTTTGCTCTCATCAGGCTTGATACAACCTCCACTTTTCCAGACCCAAGTTTCCATGATAATGAACATGCTCTCGCTTCACTATCATTTTTTCAGTCCGTGACTGCTTGTCCAGAGCCCTCTCCAAGGCTGTTGTTTGATGGAGAACTGCCCAGGAACACTCTGAGATGAAATAGTGCTGAAATTTATCACTTCAAGTGGGGCAGCCTTAGACCCCCAGCCTTAGACCACTGTCTTAATTAATTTACATGAACAGGGGGTTAGGTTGTAAAAGTAGTTGAAGAAACAGGATGGAAGCAGGATCTGCTGTCTTAGGAAATGGCAGAACTCAGAGTACTTAAAGAAGCACAAGTTTCTGAGGGTTAATCAGACTTTTTTGATGCTTCTTGTCACAGATGGTAACGGGGATTTGTTAGATACTGATGAGCTATTTAGTCATGTTGCAAGTCTTGTAAATCAGTGCGTATTGAAAACTCTCATCTTCATCTGAGGATTTTTAAAATGAGCCTGGAAATGCTGCGTGTGAGTGGAGAAGCAGCTAATTTGTCAGTGTTGGTTTTGGATGAGGGGCCGTGAGGAATATCAAACTGTGAGTTGATTGAAAGAAGAGAAAAGATTAACATTAGGAAAGAGCAAAAGGTAGACAGCAGAAGCGAGATTGAAAGGGCAACTGGAGATGAAAATGGCAATTGCTTTAATTGAAGGGATGAGCAGAATTCCTGGCTGGTTCTGGTTTTGCTTTCAATGGCTTGTGTGACTCACGTAATGGCAGAACATCAGAACAGGGTGTTTAAATGTCACCGTTTGATCAGAATCAAAATGTGTTTACATTGAAATGCAGGATGTGCTGGGAAGGCTTCACTGCAGTTGCAGTTACTATTTTCACTTTTAAGACAACGTGATGCTTTCCAAAAGTTTGACTTAGAGGTGTGTGAAGGTGACTCTGAGGAGAGCAGGGTGGGAAAAGCCCATCTTCTTTGCTGGGTCTGGGGAGCAACCTTAACGGTTTCTATTCCTGTGCCTAATTCTTTCCTCTGTGGAAAGGTTGATTTTCAGGCAGCTCTGTTGCAGCTAATGGCTCTCTCTGGTTCTGCAGATGTGGATGAGTGCCAGACTGGTGTCCACCGTTGTGGTGAAGGGCAGCTTTGTCATAATCTCCCTGGGACGTATCGCTGCGACTGCAAGCTGGGCTACCAGTACGATGCCTTCA
>NW_009952358.1:242505-267035 GCF_000747805.2 Chaetura pelagica | reverse complement strand
CAGGAGCTGCATTGGTATGTACAGGGTGAGAGGAGGTGGAAGGACTGATTGATTGACTGAGCCTTGGACCTCAAGGCAGTGTTTAGTCCCACTGGGGTGTGCAGTTCTGCAGTGCAGTGCCTCAGAAGGTAATGGAGTCACCTCCAAAGCAGCCGTTGATGCTGCAGGGCCAGTTAGAGCTCTGCCACTCCATGCTGGGGTTTCAGACCAGGTGCCCTTGGTGTGGTTTAGCTGCAGGTTATCAGTTAGAATCATTTGCAAAGTGCTTTGCTGCAGGTTACTCTTGTTCTGCTGCAGAATTCATCTTTCTGAAGGTTTCACAACTTTCCTCCTAAGGGATTATGATGCAGCACTTTGTATTTTATCATTACCGTACCCCAGTTAGAGCACCAAGTCAGCACAAAACCTGAGGTTGCAGCATTTCCTGCTCTACAAATTAATCTCTGACGCTTTTAAAAATACCCTCCTGTACCTTGTTTGATGCTTTTGTTTCTCAGTTGATGGTTTGTGTGCTTGTTATGCTGGCAGATATAAACGAGTGCTGGAACTACCCGGGCCGCCTGTGTCAGCACACGTGTGAGAACACCCCTGGCTCCTACCACTGCACCTGTTCTTCTGGTTTCCGCTTGTCCTATGATGGGAAGCACTGTGAAGGTACCCAGCACTTCTTCCATCAAGAAGAAATTGCAGTGGGAATTAAGGGAGTTTAGAGAGGGAGTTTGTGGGTGCTGAGATTTGCAGATACTCAATGGGACACTCAGACTTCTGGAGAGGAGCCGACAAGTTTCTCCTCTTTCTTCCTTTTCTTCACATACTTTTTCCTTTCAGATGAGAGAGAAAAGGAGAACATAGCAAAGCTAGAACAGGAGACTTTCATTCAGATTTTAATAAAGATGAGATTTGGTAGTGACAAAACTTGAAAAAATGTATTTGGAGTTCAATGGAAATTTTTAAGCTCTCTGTGATTTTTTTTAAGGCAATGATTACCTGGTTTTAATCAACTGTAACATTTAAGGTCTGAAGCATGTGCTTGCATGTGCATATGTTTTCATTGGCATATCTAGAAATAAAAATCAGGTGCAAGAGACATCCTCATGCTTGTTGGCATTCTGCCTGGGGAGCAGACAGATCTTGGGAGAAATCAGTCCTTCCCTTTTCCCTCTGACCAGAAGGATGTGATAGCTGTTCTCAGGGGCAAGAAATGGTGGAAGATCCTGTTCTGAACCATTGTGGCAACATCTGTGGGTTTGTTTTTTGACACAGATGTGAATGAATGTGATACCAGTCCCTGCAGCCAGGAGTGTGCCAATGTTTATGGTTCCTATCAGTGTTACTGCAGGCAAGGCTTCCAGCTGGCAGAAGATGGACATTCTTGTAAAGGTAAGGCTGCTTTGTCAGCTCGGGTTCAGTATCTGCATTCTCATTAACAGGCAGTGCTGTCAAGCTCTTAGCAGCACCTGACTGTGTGGGGGATGCCTAAGGATGAGTCTGAGTTACCCTGCAGAAAACAGCAACTTCAGCTGCTGGAAAATTCAGTTGATTTTCATGCCTCCTCCTTGGGGCTGGAACACGTTTGTGTGACTGCAGAACCAGTGAGGTTATTGTTTCATAGGGCTAGAGTTTACAAATGAAAAAACTAGGAGGGAAGATGTGTTTACCTGTATTGCACCAATTAAAGCCTCCACTCAGCCACAGTTGAGTGAAAGGTTGCTGTAACTGCTGCTGGTGCTGGGTGAATGAGGAGCAGAGGAACCAGAATGGAGAAGAGACAGCTTGTGCCTCTTTCTTGAGGATACCAGTATCACAAGGAAGCCCCCACAACGATCCTGGAAGAATTACAGAGGTACCAGAGAGACTTCTTCAAACTCAGATGTGCCCTAGACTTACTGTTCTTTTCCATCAATCCATACTACTTGGAACCAGTATTTTTGGGAGCCATCTGTGTTCAGCCTTTCAGAAAGCACCATCCCTGGTCATTGGCCAAAGTCAAACTCCCATGGTCGCTTTCCTGTTTAAGAATATATCATAAACGTGTCAGATAACGATTCCTTTGTGTTCTTCAGCCTCCCTTTTCAGATTTCTGCCTTTCTTTTTGTCATGTGTTTGTACCTGTGTTCCTTCCCCAGACATTGATGAGTGCACACAGAGTGCAGGCATCCTCTGCACCTTCCGCTGCGTCAACGTTCCTGGGAGTTACCAGTGTGCCTGTCCTGAGCAGGGATACACCATGGCAGCAAATGGAAGAACCTGTCGAGGTAATGAGGAGTTTAGGAACTGAAAGAATTCTATCCTGAAGCTTTAATCCTTGGAATGATCCAAGCCATTATGGTTATTCAGTCAAGTCTCCATTTTCTGCATTAGTCTCTGTTAAGAAGCCAGAATTTGACAAAGCTGCCAAGCACTGGTATCTGCAGTGTCAGCTTTATCTCGGGTTAGGAAATGTGCTTCTTCTGACTAATTGTTAAAGTGAATTCCTAAGGGAGCCCCCTTCATCATCCAGGCTGGGGCACAGAACAGTGTGCCCCTGGCACAGCAGCAAGAGAGCTGCTTCTCTGGAGGTGCCAGGTGGAGAAATCCTTGGCTTCCTTAGGAGCTGCAGTTTCCTGCCCCAGAAAACAGAGTAGATGTGGGATTTGGACATCCCAAAATCTGCCACTTAAGCTTAAATATGTTGTCATTAGTAAACGTTAGTGTAAATGACATGTGTCCTCCTCCCCCCCAACACCTTTTCTCCAGAATCATAGAAGTGTCCTCTGGGTGTCTGCTGGTTTTCATCTGGTGCACAGCTGTCTGGTTTTGAAGTAATAACCCCCCAGTTCCTAAGGATGCATGGAATGTGTAAGGATGATTGAGGGTCTGATTACCTTCAAGCACTCTGCTTGCATCCCTGCAGCAGTTACAGTAACTAGCAGGCATCTCCTGCTCTTAGTTTTTCAGGAACCCTTCACATAACTTTTGGTTCTCTATCTCCTAGGCTTAAATTCCCTTCTCAGTGCTCATGGCAGTGCATTTACACTGTGTGAATCACAAATGGCATTAGCATACTTGAACCTGACTTTGGAGCAGAGCAACAGACTGATTGAAAATGCAAATATTTTTAAAAGATGTTAAAAGCTGCTTTTTTAAAAAATGTGTTTTTAAGTGTGACTTCAGAATGCAGGCATATCCATGTGCATTTACATTCTTCTGCACAAGCCACCTTCAGAAAGCTGCAGCTGTAACTCTCCAGGGGCTTTTTATTTTTGCCTTGCTAACTTGGAGTGCTGGCATGTAGTTGCCAGCAGTGAGATTTGAGCTGAGGACATGCAGAGTTCATGGTGTGAGGCACTGGGCCAGCCCAGCCCTCTCAGCTGGAGGCACCCAGGTGTGTTCCAGGTGCTGCAGGGAGAAGGTCCCACCACACAGCCCTGTGGGTGTGTGTGTGTGTGTTGTGAAATCCTCCCTGCCTTCTCACGGTGCCTGGAGGGTTCCTGCTGGATAGACTAGCCCTGCCAAGGGAGCTACAGTGATGCTTGGAAGAACTGTTCCAGTCCCTGTGCCACTGCTACCTGCACCTTCCTTCAAGGGGAGGGTTGTTCTACTTGCAGAACCCGTGCAGGGCTGGGTGTCCTGGCTGCACTGCAGTTACTCAGGTGCTGGAAGTAACCCCTGGTATGTGCCCTCTTCTGAGCTCTGCAAGTTTGTAGTTACCAGTTTGGGCAGCCTTAGGTGCTGAGGTGTCTGCAGATGTGGTCAGAGGAACAGTCCAGATTGATGTCAGCTGCCCAGAAGTGCAGGAGATGGTACTGGTTTCCACCAGCACAAGATCTGGCTCCAGTTGCTCGTCATCTGACCAGTTCTTAAGAGTTACTGGTGGTACATTCTTTGCACCTTTTTTCTTTCCAAACAGCCTCTCATGTAATAGCTGCTCAGCATGTGGATCTTTTGGAGGAGCTGCCTGTGTGGTGAGCTGAGCCATGGGAGGACAGGGCTACAACCCCTGCCCTAAGGGAGAAACTGTCTTTTCACCTGGGGCACTTCTGAGAGCCACAAGAGATGACGTTTACTCTGGTTCTCTCCTGCTCCCTGATGTGTACTTTTCTTTGCAAGGCTTTTAAACCAGTCAGTTCAGTGTACAAGCTCAGCTCTGATCCCAGGGGAGCGGAGGGAGTGGGAGGCTGTGGATTTCCTCTAAGAGTCTCTCTCCTCTGTGACAATTGGCAGAGCTGCAGAGCCCTCCCAGCCCACATGGTTTGTCTGTTAGCATTTATTTCATTTTAAAGCCTCCGTGCGTTGTCTAGACATTTGGGAGAACACAGTGTGACTCTGAGATCTTTGCCAGTATTTTCTGCTCAAGCTGGATCCTTGTTACTGCATCTGGTTTTCAGCATTTTAGGGTCCATGGCATGGGCTTATGCACGTGTATTATTTAGGTAACCACGTTTTTGCTTTAGGCCATGAAGTGGTTTTGAACTCTTAAGTGTTATTTTTTTGTCTTCTGCAACATTATTTCTCATTGTGGGGAGATATTGATATTTAACTTAAATTTTCAAATATGTGTGCCCTGTTCTGAAGTGTTGTTCTTAAATTCCTGTGCTTCACAATAGCCTGGTGGAGCTCAGGATCGTGCAGCTGTAAAGCACTGACTCCTTTGCTTTGTGTTTGCCCCCTGCTTTAATCCAGAGCACTCTCCATGTCTAGATCCATCCTTTCCCTGGTTGTAGCCCTGTTTTCTCAGTTCTCAAAGGACCTCAGAGGGTCCTGTTGGCTTTTAACGGGGCTTGGTCATTTCGTGATGGCTTGTTCATTCTTGAGGGGTGGCTTCTGCCACAGTAGGCTGCAAGTGGCCCACGTGTGGGCAGACACAGAGTGTCCCTCCATCCCTGGCGTGTACTGGTGCTGGGGAGGAGACAGCCCCTCTGCAGACTGGGGGTGGGGTTGGTTGGTTTGGTTGGCATCTGTGGACACTTCACAGCCTTGTCCATGAAGAAGGAGCCATGGCCACCACACATGCCATGCAGGGTAGGAGTGATCTGTAGCAGTGGCCACCTGTCAGCAAGGACTGTCCCTCCTGCCTGCACATGCTCTGCTGCTTGGAACCTGGGAGATGCTTCCCCAGCCCCTGAGCTTGTTACCCATGTGCTGTGCTCACCTGCTGAGCACCATGTTTAGGAACACCTGGTGCGACACAGGTGAGCTCTAAGCATGAAACTGTGGTTCAGGGAGCACCAGTGACCTGTGAAGCTGTAAAAATTGGCCCATCTCTTTCAGGAAACTATTATAAAATGATCTTGAATCAGAAGAGCTGTGGAAAGCTTACACAGCAGCTCAGGGATGGACAGGTTGGCTGCTCGGAGAAGTTCAGGGCTCCACTGCCTTACACAACCAGTATCTAGTTACTTCATTCAGTTGCCTTTCAGCCTAGTTCATAATATTCCTTCCAACACATCTGTGATACCACAGGAGCAAGGGAGGATATGACAACACAGGCAGTTCTGTATAGATGTTTGTAATTGGTTTCAACCAAACATGAACATGCTTGGTTTTTATTGCAGTGGGAGGGGGCAGGGCAGGAGGATCTTGGGTTCTGAGAACTTTTTTTTTCTTCTCATATTCATTCTCCACTGAAAGTTAAGCCCTATGTTGTTGCATCAGATGTGTTTGGGTTGAGAATAGCTGGGTTCAGAGGAGCAGGCCAATGTTTGCAAAGCCCAGGTGAAGACAGCCAGCCCTGGCCTTCTGCTCTGCCAGGCAGGGGAAGGAGTGTCAGGCAGCATGAGGAGGATCACGGGCTGCCTGTTGGGAAGGGCTCCCCTGGCTGTTGCACACACTGCCCAGTGGCACTAACTGGGAATGTCAAGGAAGCCCCTTTTTTTTTTTTAGAAGACACAGGAGTGTGAGCAGATTGGATTCAAGGTGCTTTACCCTGTCACTCCTAGTGCCAAGAAGTGTCTGTGTGCAGAGGTGAACCTGACACACCTCACTTGAGTGTGCAGTTCCCACCCCACGTGCTCACTCTGGGGTTCTTGCAGGGACAGGCAGTGGTGCCACAGCCACTGAGGGGTGAAACAAGAGCCCTCAGCTTGCAGAGCCAGAGCCACAGGCTCCTGTTGTTCTCATGCACATGGAGTCTCATAAGGAAGAAATTCTTCACTTAGGAAGAAATTCTTCACTCTGAGGGTGGTGAGGAACTGGGATGGGTTGCCCAGGGAGGTTGTTGATGCCCCATCCCTGGAGGTTTTTAAGGCCAGGCTGGATGAGGCTTGTGCAGCCTGGTCTGGTGGTTCCCTACTCATGGCAGAGGGGTTGGAACTTGGTGATCTTTATGGTCCCTTCCAACCTTCATGATTCTATGATTCTATGACATTACAGCCCATAAATTGTGTTTGTTGTTTCTTAACTCGGTGTGTCTCTTTCCTTGTGTTTCCCATTAGATGTGGATGAATGTGCCCTGGGAACCCATAACTGCTCAGCTGCAGAGACCTGCTATAACATCCAGGGCAGCTTCCGCTGCCTGTCCTTCGAGTGTCCTCCCAACTACAGGAAGGTGTCTGACATGTGAGTATGGCTGTGGCCCAGGAGCTGCAGCCCCAGGTGACAGGCAGAGCCACGGGTGGGTGTCAGTGCCCAGAGCCCACCTGGAGGCTTCACACAGACCTCCCCTGTACAGTTCCTGTCTGGTTTTGCCTCTTGCTCCTTCCAAGCCCTGGAGCCCCCCTTGACCCCACCAGCTGCTGTGACAGCAGCCACCAGAGCTGCAGCTCTGAAAGGGCTCTGTTTATAATTGCAATTTTAAAAAGTAAGATCTTCTGTGCTGGTTCTACCCTTGCAGGGGCTGCCAGGCTGCTCAGTGCACCACTCTCACAGTGGGATTGGGGCTCCCTGAGAAATATTTAGATTGCAATTCCTGGGAGATTGCTGAACTGGTGGGATGATGGGCTTGCCATGGATGAATGGCACATCCCCCACAGGTCCCAGCTCCTCAGCAGCTCAGGCTGGGGAGCCCCAAAGTCTCCCTGCCCTTTCCTGCCTCAATGGCAGCCAGTGCTATGAGAGGCCATAGTTACCTGCTTGTGACTCAGACCATTCTTGTCCTGCCTTGCAGAATTGAGCAGCTTTACAGTTTGAGGAGCTTGTTTCCCATCCCCACGTTTTGAGCTACCTTTTGAAGTCTGATTTTTTATTTTATTTTTTCTTGGAGTGCTGTCCCAAGCTTGTGCTGTCAGTGATGAATCCCAGACCCCTCTTCCAAGCTCTCTGCTGCTTGCACCATGACTCTGGCTCTTCATGGTGGAACTTCCCAACACAGCTGTCTGTGTCCATGATCTTTTTCTTGCCCTGTTGTACTCTGACAACTGTGTCATTTACAAATGCTTTCTGGGCACTGTAAAAGCAGCACAAGCAGCTGGTAATTAGCTAAAGTCTGGGACTCCTGTTTGTCTGATACAGAATCACAGAATCATCCTGGTTGGAAAAGACCTTGAAGATCATCAAGTCCAACCATAACCTAAATCCACCAACCATAACCTCATCAACCTGTTCAGTGCTTAAATCATGTCCCTCAGCACCACATCTAAATTTCTTTTAAACACTTCCAGGGATGGTGACTCCACCACCTCCCTGGGCAGCCTCTTCCACTGCCCAACCACTCTTTGGGTAAAGAAATTCTTCCTAATATCCAGTCTAACCCTTCCCTGGTGCAGCTTCAGGCCATTTCCTCTGGTGCTGCCATGAATCGCTTGGGAGAAGAGCCCAACACCCACCTCCCTACAACCTCCTTCCAGGGAGTTGCAGAGAGCAGTGAGGTCTCCCCTCATCCTCCTCTTCTCCAAAGTAAACATCTCCAGTTCCCTCAGCTGCTCCTCTTATGACTTGTTCTCCAGACCTTTCCCCAGCTTGGTGGCTCCTCTCTGGACACACTCCAGCCCCCCAATGTCCTTCCTGCAGTGAGGGGCCCAGAACTGCTCCCAGTGCTGGAGGTGCAGCCTCACCAGTGCCCAGCACAGGGGCAGGATCACCTTCCTGCTCCTGCTGGCCACACTGCTCCATAATACAAAGTTTTACCTGCTGTCACACTGGCCACTCAAGGTGCTTCGTTTCTCCCCTCCCAGGAGGTGTGAACGGATCAGCTGTTTCAACTACCTGGACTGCCAGAACACCCCGGTGCGCGTCACCTACTACCAGCTGAACTTCCAGACCAACATCGTGGTCCCAGCTCACATCTTCCGGATCGGCCCGTCCCCTGCCTACGCTGGGGACAACATCATCCTCACCATCACCAAGGGCAACGAGGAGAACTTCTTCAGCACCCGGAGGCTCAACTCCTACACAGGCATCGTGTTCCTGCAGCGGCAGGTGAAGGAGCCCAAGGACTTCCTGCTGGATGTGGAGATGAAGCTCTGGCGCCAGGGAACTTACACCACTTTTCTTGCCAAAATTTACATTTTCATCACAGCTCACGCCTACTGAGGCCTGGTCTGACATGGGATTTGATTGGTGCTATGCTCTTTTAACTCCTACCAAAGCTTAATCCTGTCGAACTGGCATTTCATATATCCAGCCTTTGTATTATTTTTCTGTCGTTGCTTTCAACTTTTTTTTTTATGGGTTGTGTAAATTAAGTTAATTTTTACCTTTTGTCTGTTTTCTTAAGTAATTCTTCACATCGACATTTGACAATGAGTGAAGGAAGGGCTAGAAAGGCAGCACATACATTGTGCTAAATGCTGGAACCTTCTCTTAGAAATTTAGGTTTAGTCACACCTGCAGGGTATTGCACTAGAGAGAAAAGGTGTTCACTTGGGAGTGCTGGTTTTTTGCCACTAAGGGAATAAACCCTGAGGAATTTCTCTTTATTCCACAAGCTGATGGTTTGGTTTAGCCCAAGGTTTCTCTGTGTTGAGGCAAAGGCTTCTCTGAGGTTCCTCTGTGTTAAGATGCTGTGTTGCAGGCTGTAGGTGGACACTGCTGGCTCGCCTCAGAGCACCCCTTTGTTTTCCTCCTTCCTCCTTCCAACTTGCATAATATGTTGCCTAAAATATATCTATAAATAAAAGAAAACTCCACCAGTGAAAAAAACCAACACTATGAATGAGTCTTGCTTTAGTAGGACTGCTCATATGCCAGATATTTGCAAGACCATGTAAAAGCTCATGTTTTTAATAGTTGTCTTTGTAGGTGCTGGGATTCCTCTTGGTACAGGCTCCTTCTATTTAGGTAACTGTAAGTGCAGATTAGATGCTTTATAATTTTTAAAGGAATGTCCCAGAGGAAAAAAAATGAAAGAATCAGTTACTGCTCCTTATTTTAAAGCTTGGGTGTGCCACTGAGGAACCACTTGCCTTTTTAAATAAAGAACAAAGGCAGTTGCTTCTCTTCTCCAGGAAGATTTCTGCAGTGGTGTTACAGAATGAGGCAGAGGAAAAGGCTGGTTCAGTTGGTGGAAAATAACACGACCCAAGTTTTGAGCTGGATTTCCTCTGGTTCTACAGGAACCTGGATGAGGTCCAAAGCTGAAGGCCAGACAGGATAATGGAAATATTTGTTAGAATTTAGAAATGAAGATCAGAACTTCTTTTTGTCTGTTTCCTTTTTTTTTTTTTTTCCCCCTTCTACCAAAAAAAGCAAAAAAGCTCCAGTGTTGAAATGTTCTGAGCTTCCCTTGTTCCAGCTATAATTATTCTGCAAAATGTTTTCAGGGAAAATCATGGCTACAATATATTGGTGTTTACTGCACTGCAGTTCAGTAATCACAGAATCATGGCATACCAGGTTGGAAGGAACCTCAAGGATCATCTGGTCTGACCTTTCATGACAAAATAATAAGCATGACAAAATAACAGTTGATTTCATTCTGACCAGTGTGGACACTCAAAAAATGGGGAAATCAAATCTTAGGGCTTTTTATGCCACAATCGTTCATTTTATTATATCTGAAAACATTTGTTTGAGCTGCACCCGAAAATCTTGTAAACACCACGTCTGTGGTGAGAGGGGAGATGTTCTGTATTCTCTGTGTCTCCAGGTGAATTCTTGCCTCTTCAAGTCACTTCTTCTTAGGAGGAAATTCATTAGTGTGAGGGTGGTGAGAGCCTGGCCCAGGTTGCCCAGGGAAGCTGTGGCTGCCCCATCCCTGGGGGTGTTGAAGGGCAGGTTGGATGGGGCTTGGAGCAGCCTGGGCTGGTGGGAGGTGTCCCTGCCCATGCAGGGGGTTGGATCTAGATGATCTTTAAGGTGCCTTCCAACCCAAACCACTCTAGGGTTCCATAATGCTTTCATTTGGACTCTCACCGATAATGAAGTGCGAATCTTTCTGTATCTGGTACCATAAAGACCCATCACCAGGGAGGAATTCTTGCTGTAAAACACAGGATGTTGGTGAGTTTGCATACATCAAGGCTCTCTTTGTTGTTTTTTTTCTATAAAAATAATTTTGTAAATGTGATCTTCTTCCATCCATCTTTTGTTTTTCCACAGTTAACAGTTTCAGAAGCGTTTGGCCAGGAAGGGCCAGCTGAGAAACACCTGGTGCTGCAGTTGGTCTGTCCACTGAGTGCCCATCTCACAGCTGCGGGGTGGCAGCAAGAGGAGAGCCTTTCCAGCCCAGGGTGCAGTGCCCGTCGTGGCACATTCCTCCATGTCCCCATGGGGCATCAGGAGTCGCCAGCACCCTGAGTATTCCATCACCATTAGTGACTGACTGTAAATGATGTTCCAGCCTCGAGAGTCTTTCTTGTTAGAGAACAAATGGACAAACCATTTCTTGCTTGGAGACCTTTTTGCTGACTAAAACCAGCCCCAGTCAATCACGTTAAGGAACTGGCAGTTTGTAACACAGACTCCTCATTTTCTAGACAGGTAATTGATGAGGAAAGTTTCAGGAAGGGCTTTGCAGACCATTGCAAGACAAACCCTGTTACAAAAACCTGTGTTTTCATCAGCACCGTGTCCTGTGGGTGCCCAGGGGGGTTGGAAGTAGTTGCTTGGTGCAACTGGTCAAAGCAAAGTCTTATGGTAGATCATTTCACGTTCTCCTCTTCCCAACATGACCAGAGGAATCTTTTTCCTCTGACCCCCCAGAGCAGCCCAGCCCAGCTCAGCAGGAGCTGCAGGACAGGGCCAGTTGTGCCACAGCCTTTGTGGCTCCCGAGGGCAGAGCTTGTGCCTGAGCTTGGACAGACACATCCACCAGGACCCACTGGCCATGGAGGATGTGCTTCCACTGGGCTGCAGTGGCTGGGGCTGGGATCTTGGTGTCCTTCAATGGGTCTGGCTCCTAGCAGGCCCAGCTCCCACCCTCAGTAATGTTCCTTCCACCTCACTTAGCTGGGTAACCTGGGCAGGGAATGAGAATGTCTCTCCACGTGCACAGAAGAGGCCTCAGTGAAGAATTCAAGCCTGGACTCACCTTTATGGCCTCCTGTCCTTTCTTACAACAGCAACAGCCTTCCTGAATTGTCTCTTGAACAGCCACATTTTTATTTGGTTTTATTCTTTCTCCATTTCTTACAAATCAGTTCAGTAGTTTTTATTTGTTCCCTTGGCTTCTTTGTGCTCCCCCCCTGCCTGAGGTGAATCAAGAACAGCCACCTGAGAACTAGGCAAGCTGGTAAATCCACGAGGAAGAAAACGGCTGCAAACCTAATAAAGAATGATAGCAGAGCTGGGGCATGTGATTAGATATGTGCAAAAGCTGAGATTATCAGTATATTCCCAGTGTTGGGAATGACTGTTGGGAGAGCAGAGCACGTGCTCCTTGGCTTTGCTGCCTCTGTGGACTCTGACCTCTCTGCTTGGCTGCTGTGTTCCCTGGGACAGCCAGTGATTCCAGGGACTGAGGAATATCAAGAGTATCACTGGAAGGAAGAAATGAGAATATTCAGGTTTAAATGGGTCCCTTACAGAATGAAACATCAGGTTTTGAGTGGAATTCACATACCATGCAGTTGAAATAGCAGTAGATGGGTGAGAAAGATCTTTTTGCCTAGTATTTTTTAATTGTTTTCTTTCAGTAGCAGGGAGGAGGTATTTTCCAGTGGTTTTATATGTAAAAAAATGTCCCTGTGGGTTGCAGGAGGTGCTGGCTGGTCTGTGCTGGCATTTAAAGGCTGAGGGACCCATGGCTTTTTAGTCTGCAGGAGAGCAGACTGAGAGGGGATCTTACCAATGTTTATAGGCATCTGAAGGGTGGGTGTCAAGGAGGGGCCAGTCCCTTTTTGAGCAGAGCACGTGCTCCTTGGCTTTGCTGCCTCTGTGGACTCTGACCTCTCTGCTTGGCTGCTGTGTTCCCTGGGACAGCCAGTGATTCCAGGGACTGAGGAATATCAAGAGTATCACTGGAAGGAAGAAATGAGAATATTCAGGTTTAAATGGGTCCCTTACAGAATGAAACATCAGGTTTTGAGTGGAATTCACATACCATGCAGTTGAAATAGCAGTAGATGGGTGAGAAAGATCTTTTTGCCTAGTATTTTTTAATTGTTTTCTTTCAGTAGCAGGGAGGAGGTATTTTCCAGTGGTTTTATATGTAAAAAAATGTCCCTGTGGGTTGCAGGAGGTGCTGGCTGGTCTGTGCTGGCATTTAAAGGCTGAGGGACCCATGGCTTTTTAGTCTGGAGGAGAGCAGACTGAGAGGGGATCTTACCAATGTTTATAGGCATCTGCAGGGTGGGTGTCAAGGAGGGGCCAGTCCCTTTTTAGTGGTGCCCTGTGCTAGAACAAGGGGCAACAGACACAAACTGGAACACAGCTCCCATCCCACCAGAGCACAGCTCCCCATCCCACCAGGGCACAGCTCCCCATCCCACCAGGGCACAGCTCACAACTGCAATAGCCCAGAGTTCTTATATTAGCTCCAAAATCCCACAAACAGAACTTATTCCATGTTTCTCTTTCACATGAGCTATTCCTGGTGTAGGACAGAAGCAGATTCCAGTCTCTGCAAAGGTCCAGCTCAGAACTCCTGGTGGCCCTGGGGTGGAGCTGGGTCCTGCTGAGGGGACATTTCTCCTCTGCTCCTTCCCTGCCTCCCCCAGCCCTGGGGGCTCTTCTGCTGGGAATTGTGCTGCTCCCCAGCCTGGCCAGTGCTGGGCTCTGCGTGCACAGGATGCAAAGCCAAGGAGAAGAAGAGTAAAGCAACAAAAATGAAGCAAGAATTTCCAGTTCTCTGGGGCTGTGATAATGGTTGCAGAACTGAATGTGGGTGTTTTTGTGTGGTCCTGGGGTAAAGAGTTGAGTATATGGGATAAAATTGGTGTCTTTTGTGGGTAAGACTTGTCCTTCCCCTCAGAGCTTTGCAGGGTGAGTTGTTTTCATCTGGTTTCCAGGATGCAGGGGATCTGTTGCATGTTCTTTGTCTCCCTCCTTATTCTCTCTAGCTCGTGTGAGAGGTCCTGGCTGTTCTTCCCCATTAATTTTTCTTTTTCCCCCCCCCTCTTCATTTTCCCATTGTTCCCACCCATGCCAGCAGGATGTGAAAGTTCCAGCCAGGGAGAATTAGGATTCTGGAGTAAAAATAGATTTTGAAGATAAATAAAAAGTATCTTCTCACATTTAGTGTTCCCTGCATCACAGAGATGTTCGTTTTGAAGTGGGTTCTGGAAAGCAGGATTTAATTATATGTAGTTTCAGTGATGTGAAACTTAAGTCACAAACTTGAGCCTTTTGTTTGCTGAAACACAACCCTGTCTCTTGCACATTCTCTGCAAATAGTGACCCACGTGTGGGACTGCTCCACAGCTTTGGAGCCCTTCAGATGAGCTTCAGACTTGCAGGGCTCCTGCCTCACGTCCCACATGCTGCTGGAGGAGCTGGCAGCAGCAGCAGGGCAGCTTGGTGTCCTTGTCCCCCCATTTCCTCACGGGCTCTTCCTGTGGCTGCTGGGTGTGTGGGAATCATGGAATGTCTTGAAGTTGGCAGGGACCCGTAGGGATGGTGGAGCCTCAGTTCCTCCAGCTGCCCCTCAGTGCAGAGCCCCCCTCAGCCCGGGGGGCTTTCCAGGGAGGGAGGGGACAATGACTCCCTGGGAGCTGAGGGGCCCATGATGGAGGGATTAGAAGTTCTAACATCTGCTGGGGAATTGACCTTTCTGGCTGGGGCTGGGGAGGAGGAGGCTGCTGTGGGGGTGCCCTGCTGGGAGGGGACCAGAGGAGATCCCCTCTGCCTCAGTGAGTCTCCTGCCTGGCAGCCAGGACCAGGGGTTGGGGGGGGGGAAGGGAAGAAAAAGATCTAAAATCTGATTTTTTTAATAATATCAAAATGTGCAGACTGCTAAACTTTCCTCCTTGCCACCGTTTCTAGAAGCTAATTGTGAAACAGATCACCAGCAGGTGATCTGATTTAAGGAAAATACATCTAAACTGGAGACATCTGAGGGAAGGGGAGGGTGGAGATGCCTTTCCCTGTGTCAGTGAAGGTGCCTCAGAACAACAGGGACCCTACCAGGCTGAGCTCTAGAGGGGGTTTGTGTCTCACTGTGGTCACAGAGTTACTGGCTGCAGCCAGATGCAGGGTGGAAGAGGGCAGATCCTCCCCAGCATGGATGGCCAGGAGGAAAAGAAGGTGTGTGGAATACTTCCAGCATGGGCAAGACTGATCATCTTCCATGGGCTGCATCTGAACTGGAGGGTTGCCCTTTTTGGAGTCTGAATCAACTACGTACACTAGTGGTACTGGGCTGACAAACACAGAGTGGTCTTTTGAAGGGAACACACCATGGTGAAAAGCTGGCAAAGCAAATGATCTGACCAGTGGATGTGGGTCACAAGCACACAGCTGTGGTGGGCTGTGCCCCTAGGCAGGAACGACAAAACCCACCTAACTAACCTCAACTTGAAAATAATTTGTTTCCTAGGAATAATACCTTATTTTCTTAAGAAGGAGCTCCCTGTGGTTTCCCAGCAGCTGCTGGTGCAGAGCCCCATGGCAGGGAGCAGCCTGGGTGAGGTGAAGACACAGCTTTAATCAGAACTCAGCTTTCCTCTGTGGAGAGGAACAAAGACACAAGAGACAGATGTTTGTGCTGTTGCCTGAGTCACATCTGGAAGCCTCTGACATCTGTAATGGTGAAGGCCGTGTAGGACTCTGATTAGTCCATGTAGGGGCTGTTCAGAAGTTCTTTCAGCCTGTAAATCAAGTGATGAGAAGAGGGTGAGAGCCCAGGCCACAGGTCTGGAAGGACACTTGGGGCTGGCAGACACGTAGTGTTTACCAGCTCAGGACTGTGAAAGCCCCTTTCAGCCCAGCTTCCCAACTTTCCCCTCCTTGGGAATCCCTGGAGCTCCCAGTGCATTTGGTAACTCTGGTGCTTTCAACCCAGCAATGTCCTTCATCTCTCTCTGAGTTCCCCTTGCAGCCTCTTCCATAGCTGCCTCCTGTGGCTTGTTTTGCTTTCCCCCCCTGGGGCCGGGAGGTTTTTGTTTCATCACTTCTCTCCCTTTTAAAAGGGCACAGGTCAAAAGGAGAAACGTCCAAAAATCCATCAACCCCCTTTCCTTGCTGCCTCAGAGCCCTGAGCTGCCAGCCCAGCATCTGGAGAACAATGTGAATCCAAACCCCCCACTAGGCAGAGCTGCAGGTTTGGGAGGCAGCTTTTCTGTTTCCTGGGACTTTGCAGAGTGTGGTGTTGGATGAGCACCCTGGGAAATTATTTCTACTTTCTCAAATTCCACTGATTAGTATTATTATTATTTTTTATTTACTTGTTTTTACAGCCTTATGTTTCCTTCTTTCTGGGAGTGCTTGTGTAGAAGAAATCAGAAGTAGAGTTTAATGTTAAATATTTGTTTCCACATGTTTACAGGTACTTTTTTTTTGTATTTGAGAGGCTGCTGGAATTTTCAGTTTCTCTCTTTTAAGCATCATCTTCTCTCTGGGCCAAAAAAAGGGGACAGTTCAGGGCAGGGTGGGGGGGCTTTGCCAGGGCAGGGTCTTGCCCAACCCACAGTTGGTGTTCAAGTAGCTGAGTCAGTTTTGGCCCCGTTGTCACTGCAGACCTGCTTGGTGGGTGCTCAGCTGCCCAGCCCAGGGCAGGTGGGACATCCGTGGGGAGCAGGAGGAGAAGTAACAGTTGGTTCATAAGCTGGTCAGAAAACCTAAGGGAATTATGGGGGAATTTCCTTTTTTCTTTCCTGTGCTGGCCCTGGAAGACTTTGGAAAAAACAGGGTTCCTGACCAGTCACTGTTTTCAGTCACAGGTTTGGACCTGTCAGTTGGCAGTGATTGGTTTTTTTAATGATGACCCAGTGAGTGTGTCCTCCCCTGATTACACCAACGAGATGGTTTTGTGGATCCCTGTACCACCCTGCCCAGGCAGGACCAGACATTTGAAAATGCAAATCCAAGTCTTTCATTATCTCCATTGTGCTACATCTTCCTCTTCAGAATCAATAAGGCAGAGATTTGCAGGCAGGCTCATTTTCTTTTAACACTGATCTAATTAGTTAATAAAACAATAGCTTTTCCCCTACCTCCTCCTAGCCTTTTTCCCCCCTAATTTCTCATTTTAGCCACTGAAGAAATATCTTCTCAGTTCTCATAGAAAGTAATACATTTACACTTGCCCCAGCAGTTCAAAGATAGCAGGACTATATTTTTCTTGTGCTGGTAATTGCTTTTCTTGGCCATTATTTGATCAAAGTGGAGGAAATGAAATGGGGACAGGCAGACTAAATAATAGATGTTTGGAGCAGAACCAGGGCTAGAGCTTTCTTGGGGTTTTTGTTTTGTTTTCAACATGCTAAATTATTCACTCTCTGCACCCGGGTGCCTTCCTGGTGCCCAGATGTAGTAGCTGTGGAGGGAGCAGGGTGGTTCCTCCAGGGTGCAGGGCATGGCCATGGGAGCCCAGGGCTCTCAGGAAGGTTTTTATCTCACAAGCAATGGGCTGTGGGGTTTTTTCCCCAATGATGAAACCTTTTTAACCTGTCCTGCAAACTCCACAGGCTGTAATGAAGCACTGGAGAGCAGGGCTTTGGTGTTTGGGTTTGGGTTTTGTTATTTTTTTTGTTTTAAATATAAAGCTGAAGATCATTCCTCCATGTTTTCTGGCACTGTTCTTGACTGAAATGCCTGTATGGAATTTGAAACTGAAACTTTATATTAGCACAAACATTTCAAGGTCTTTCATCAGATCTGTTTTGCTTCCTGTCAGTGTATTTCATCTTGGTTGCTCTGTAATGAGATTTTTCTGGTGCTGGTTGGACAGACAGTCATAAGTTCACTTTGTTGCTTCATTTGGGTTTTTTTTTTTGGGTTCCCCCCCCTGCTTTGTCCAGCTCCATGGGTTTTGGTGGATTTGCTTGGCTCCAAGAGTGCAGAGATAAACCAGTTTCTAGATTTCTCCTTATTTGGAGCAAGTGCCCTTATCACTGTGCCAAGAATATCCTGTGGCAAAGGGCCAGGAACTCCCCACAACCCCTTGGGAGGGGGTGAAGTTCCCAGGGCAAGTCTGGGCTGGGTGATGAGCACAGCAGAGCAGCCTCTGCCCAGAGGTGCTGGTCCCCCCTTGCCATGTCATGCCCTCCAGGTTCACAGAAGAGGTGGCACCTTTGATGAGCCTCACTTGGTCATCTGAGGTGAGGTGAAAGGCAACTTTTCTCTCCAATAAAGCTCAGCTCTTTTGGGAGAAGCCTCCTTGTTGAGTAGCATTTAATCACCTCAAGATCCATGATACTTGTAAAGATTCCCAGAACTGTGGGAGATGCTCTGAGTCACTTCTTATTTCTTGGAGTAGTCTTCTGGAATAGACAAAAAGAGGATTTTTGGACTTCCTGGGGAAATTACTCCTGCTCTTCATTCTTGCACTTTAAGGGCCATCTTAGGAGCAATGAGCAACTATTCAGAACAAAGGGGGAAAGTGTCTGCAAGTGTTAATACTCACTTACTGGAAGAGAAGGGGCATTGAAAGTCTCAGTCATTCAAGGTGGTGCCATGTTTTTCTCTGAGGTTGGAGGAAGTTGGTTTGATGATCTGACTCCACTCCAGTTGGAATCATGAGCACCCTCTGTCCCTGCCCTGCCCCACAGTTGGCTCCTGCCTTCTCAGGGGTGCTGTGGCAGTTCTGCTGTGGCCTGAGCAGTGACACCTTCCCCTGCAGCAGCAGCAGGGCTCAGAGCCTGGCAGCCCTCCCTGCCTAGTGCTGCACGGATGAATAGGAACATTCCTCTCTGGGTATCCTGGGAAAGCAGAGGGTCAGTCTCCTTTCCAATATGATGCTGCTGAAGGCAACAAGCTTGTGACAGGAATTAAATCAGTGCAGCATTTCTACTTCATAAAGAGGCAAACACCTGGGAATAGGTTGGATCTCTGAGCACTCTCAGTCTTAGCTCTCCTTGGTGCATGGAAAAACAGCAAAAAATTGCTCCCTGGGATAGTTTACCTGAACATGATCAGTTTGCCAGAGAGGAACACCATAAAGGAGTAAATGGAAGAACTCCATGAAAAGGAAAACAAATTGGGGGTGTCACTCATGGAAAAACTAAGATTTTCTTTTAAGGGCAGCTGGTAACAGACCCAGCTGCAGCCCTCCTGGCCATGCTGCCTGCTAGTGACCAGCTGGCAGGCACCATGCATGCTTAAAACTGGCCTTAACTGTGCCAAATTTTAAGGACCTTAAACCAATGAACTGAATGGTTCATAACCCACTTTTAATTAGCAGCAGTTGGGGAAGCAGCACCCTCCAGGCACTCCCTTTCATTCTGCAGTGCCCACATTTTCTCAGGCTCAGAGAGCAGAGCTGCACGTGGGGGAGCAGAGGGATGAGCTGCTCACCTGGGACAGACCTGCTCTTGGAGGCTTCACTGCAGAGCCTTGGAAAGCAGCATTTTAGGACCTCACTGCCAGGAATCCCATCCCTCAGTCCCTGGGTGCCCAGGTTGACCGTGGCTCAGCAGATGCAGTTTGGTTCTGGGCTCTTGGCAAGATGCTTCTATGGACTTGGTGCAGTCATGGCAGGGTGGCATGTGCTGGCTTGGCATGGAGCAGAGCACACGTTCCCCTTGCTGAATGCTGGCAGGAGCAGGAATCTTTTTAGCTATACGAGTGCTGGGGCTTGCTGGCTTCACACCTGGGCTGCCCCAGGGAGCAGCCGTGGCCAGAAGGCTGCATCTGTTCCAGCTGTGCCTGGCAGGAAAGGGGCTGCAGGAAAGCTGGGGAGGGACTTGGGACAAGGGCAGGGAGGGAGAGGACAAGGGAAAATGGATTAAAACTGGAAGAGGGAGATTGAGGTTGGACATGAGGAGGGAATTCTTTGGTGTGAGGGTGGTGAGAGCCTGGCCCAGGCTGCCCAGGGAAGCTGTGGCTGCCCCATCCCTGGCAGTGTTGAAGGGCAGGTTGGATGGGGCTTGGAGCAACCTGGGCTGGTGGGAGGTGTCCCTGCCCATGCAGGGGGGTTGGAACTGGATGATCTTTGGGGTCTCTTCCAACCCAAACCAGCCTGTGATTGTCTATGACCTCATCACCTTATGTTGGGATGGTTGGGATCATTTCCCTTGATGCTGAGGCCACCATGCCCCACATTGTCACCTGTGAATGGATTTCAGTGGATATAAATTGTCCCTGTCCTCTCCATGAGGCCTCCTCCCCCTGCTGGAATGATGCAAAATGGTTTCAGTGTAAAAGATGCCTTATTGGCCAGAAGTCCTCTTCTCCCTTCTGCCCTCTCTAGAAACGTGGTGGGACTTTACCCAAGAGAGTGGTTTATGCTCTGACCCTTCCTGGGGATGCCCTGTCCAAGGGACAGAGACCAGCTGTGGTGTGGGTACCTCCTTGGGAAGAGAGAAATGTTTAATTTCCTGTGCCACTCTGGACTTGATGGGACTGGGCAAATCAGCTCCACTTTGCCTTGCTTTCCTCTCCACCATGGGAGTCCCTCAACCTACACTGCATGAGCAGAAAAGGCTGATTTTATTTTTTTTTTTGCAGTTCAAGTAGAAATAAATGTTCCTGAAGCACCTGAAATATGAGTTCAGGGTATTTCCTGTTTGCTTTAGTTTTTCTTATTTCTTTGGGGAAGAAATGAAACTAATTTTGTTACACCCACCAACTCTTACCTCTTAACTCCTTTTTTTTTTTTAAATTTTTTAATAGTAAAAGACTTGGTTTAAGGATTTCAGGCTGGTTTGCCTGTGTACATACTGCACTGAAACAACTGCTAACTTTTTCTTGTGCCTACTCTGAGAGCTGGGCCCTATAAATAGGGTTTTGCATGGTAAGTGTGTAATGCCCCTGCTTTCTGCTCTCTGCCACTGGTTTCAGCTGTGGGAATGGGGTTAATGTGAGTCTAAAAGCTGTGATTTATTTAGAAACTCTTCTCTACAAGTGTTACCTTTCCCCACGTTGCTGTAGGAGGGGTGAGAAGCAGTGATGGGCAGCAGCTCCATCTCTGGGAACAGATGGAAGGTGCAAAGCAGACAACTTCAAGAAGAGCTGACATTTTAAGTACCATGGAGTCTGTAGGGAGAGATAATATCACTCCTGAGCTATAATGATATACTTGGAAAAAGCAGACAAGCTTTAGAGCAGCCTGAAAAAGCATTTTGAGCCTGAATACTTATTTCTTTTTGCCAGTTTATCCTGATGTGCAGTAAAGATGTGGTCTCTTCACCACATCTTGTATCCCAGGACTTTCATGTCCAAAATTACAGTAGTAGGGTTTGATTTTCTCTCTTGCCTTCTCAGAGTTGATACTGATGTCTGCACTTACCCACCTTTAAGGCATGTTCTATGTCCTGACACTTGGCAGAGGATGGGAGAGGAAGGGCTTCTTTGCTGTCCTCATTGTTCTGTTTGCTGGATGTTGGTTTATCCATGGGTCAGAATAAGCAATCATTTGTACTGGATCTTAATCTGGATTATGGATACCTTAAGTACTTGAGGAATAATGTCATTGTCTATCGTTAGGTTTTAAGTAACAGGTATAATTAAAAAAGCAACACAATATAAATGTAATTAATAATCTGAGCCTTAACAACAAGGCAATAAGGCCAAACCTTTAAAAAAAAGAAAATTGAGTCACCAACATCAAAGACTTCAGGAAGAATGTGTTATTAAATTTAAGTGGTCCAAATCCTGCAGCTCCTCAGTGCTCAGGAGAGCTTTGCCCATGGCTGATAATGGCCTGCACCATGATAAAGGCTGGCAGAAGGTGGTGATAAATGCAGTGTGTTGCTTATTAGGACAGGCAGAGATAGGATGGTGAATGATGGATACCAATCCAATGATTTACTTGCAGAAGAGCTGCAAAACACTGAAGCTCTAACTTAAATAGTTGCATTTAATGTCAGCTGTGTGTTGGGATGTTTCTAAATAAGATTGTGCAAAAAAATCAGTCTTCAGAGCGCAGTTAGGATTGCAGGAGCAGCTGGGACCCTTGCAGGAGCAGCTGGGACCCTTGCAGGAGCTCTGCTCAATGTTCCTCCACTTTGTTGTTGTCTTTAGTTTCCACCAAAGCTGTGGGTAGAACAGGGTTAGGGCTGCACTGGGTAATGTCAAGTGACAAGAAGAGAAACTGGCTTAATGATCATATCATCTTCAGCACAGAGTAACACAATATGTTCAAAGAACAAGAATATTTTTCCTTCATTGTTTTCCTGGTGGAAGACACGAGCCTCACTGGAAGAGCAATGGGTCAGGCTTGACCTTTTCTGTCCTCCAGGGTGATTGTCCCTCAGCCCCCTCCAGTTTCTCCTGAATCCTGGGCTTTATCCTACAGGCCTCCCCAGGCACTGAGGGATGCAGAGAGTGTTTGTGTTTTCTTGGAGACAAGGTTGGCTCCAGTTTAAGCATGACTTGTCTTCCCTGTGGCAAACATACAGAATCTTTAGAAAGAATGTGTTGTACAGTCAAAACACAAACACAAATGGTGAACACTCCTGTCTTCACCTGTCTGCCCTGAGCACTGCCCTGAGCTGTGCTGCTCCCTGCCAGGGGCCACATCCAGCCTGCCCACCTGGAGCAGTCCCTGATCTTGCTGGGTGAGCTGGGACCACAAATAAATGCCTGTGCCATCAAGGACAATCAGCAGCTTTCCTGGGGGATTTCAAAACAGATGGGTTAAATGACAGTAAAAAATAGGCTATTTTTTTTCTTTTTCTTTCAAGGAATAAGGAAGGAAGGCTCTCAATTGCCTCTTTGTTTTTGTTTCTCCTTTCTCTCCTTTAAGTGCTGTCCCTGAGCTGATGGTGGCTGTCCAGGTAATAAGTGTGTTTATTTGCTCTTTACATAGAGGATTGTCAGGCTGGACAGGTTACAAGATGCTCACAAGGTTTGGGAGACTTGGGTTGGATTACTTCTTACAGAAGACCAGGATCCTGTGCAAGCTTAGGCAACCAGCTTCTGAGTGTGGAGTATTTTCAAGATGGATTCTTTCTTTCTTCTTCCCCTCCAGTTAGATAAAAGGTTCAGACTGAAAAGTGTTCATTGTCTGTCAGCTCCATCAGCCTCACTATTTCAGACACAGTGAAATATAATAATGTCTTGTACAAGTGCTGTAAAAACCCACTCAGGCTGGATGTTAAGCTCAAGAATTAAACAGTTGTAAGAGTTGAACCTGATGTTATCCATCTCCCACAGAATAGAAGTGGAATTAATAGTAAGAAGGAATAAAAATGCATACCCAAACCAAGTGATTGAGCTGAGAGCCTCAGGGATTCTCTACGTCAGGTACGTTTCCAGAACTTGAGGGGAAAGATGTGGGACTCACTAGATGTTTTGCATTAGCTTTTCAAAACTCCACCTATGTGTGAAGCATGATCAGGTAACAAGGTGCAAACCTGACAGAAGCCTCCTGCATTTTCTGGGTTTCAGAGCTGGGTGGATTCTGCCCAGGCAGGGCAAGGCACAAGGCACAGGGGTTGGTGCCTGGGCAGAGACCAGGGTCCCTGCACTGGGGTTTCCTCCCTGGCTGTGGGAAATGGAAGGAATAACTGTGCCCTGCTGACACACTGCCTGTACCCCTGCACTAGCATGGGGAAGGGTGGCTTGGGAAGAAATCAGTTAACAAACAAACAAGCAATGGTTTGTATTTCAGCTCTTGAAGGGGTGTTTGGTGCTGCTGAGCCACCCAGGGCTTTCCAGGACAGAACTGGATTATGGTAACTGGAGGGAAAGAAACGGTGGCTGGAGATGAGATGGGATAGCAGACTGGGTGGGAAGGAAGGAACAGGATAGCAGGGAAAGACTGACCTGCCCAAGGAAACAAGCCTTACACCTTAATATACAAGAGGACTTTGGCCTTCAGACATCAGAGACAAGTGAGACCTGTTACATAAAATAAACTTCTCCAAGGCTTTGAGCTCACACCAGAGCTCATCAATTTATTTTACTTTCCTGGGGACTTGGCATCAGCCAGTGCCAGTGATCTGCTCTTTACCTACAGGTATGGGAAGGGAAAGTAATGTTTTCTGCTCCCCTCAGGTGAGGATCTGGAGGGGCTCTCATGAACGAGACAGGGAGGTGGGTGGTGGGACAGTTCCCAGAGAGAAGCTGCCTGAGGGCAGGAGCTGTGCTGTGTGGGCTGAGCAGGCACACAGATGGCTGAGAGGAGAGCTGATCTGCAGTTACCTCCCTGTGTGCCAAGATGACAACCCTGGAGTCTTTCAGCAAAGAGCTTGAACCTCAGAGCAATGTCAAAGCTGCAGTTTGGCTCTTTCAGTCTCTAGGGGTTGCAGAACAGCCTTCCCCCTAAGCAACGCTTTTGGTTTTGCATTAATTGGCAGTTCTCTTAGGGCAGCACTTCCACAGGAGCTGCATCCTGCACCTGCACCTCTTCACCTTTTCTGGCTGCGGCCCCAGTCCCTTCGTCAGCCCTGGCATGTGCCAGAGCTGCTCAGAGTCAGTCCTGATGGAACCCACCCTCTTCCCAGAGTCATACCCACAGTGACCTTGCTTCATTACCTCCCTGTGTTGCACAAATGGGTGCTAAATCAGGCTCTGCAAAGCAACGGGTGCTGCACTGACTCCTGAGGGAGATTCCAGGCGTTTTTAGTGGGCAGTTAGTGATGTTCTCACAGTGCTCCTGTGCTGCACAGGAACATGAGAAGGCAACATTCCAGCTCTCCTGCCCCTGCTACTTCCATCACTCCCTCTGGCTGTGCAAATGTTTGTGGTTGACAAGTCAGAAATAGAAGTGTGGCTGGTGGCCCCTGCCTGTTACTTGTTATTTAACCCCTGGTAGCAAACATTTCCATGCAGTTCCTTCCTCCCCAGAGCTCTGCCCACAGACCATTGCCCCTTCCCCACACGATCCCCTGGCCCAAGGGGCAGGAGCAGGGGCAGCACCAGCTGGACTGGGGGGCTCAGCTGCTGGATCTGCCCTCACAGCACCACAACCAAATGGTTCTGTGCTTCTCAGGTAACGTTGTTTGGAGGCAAAACAACATCCTAAGTGTTACAGACAGGCCGGGTGAGAACAGTATTGGGAAAGATTTTGTCTTTCGTGATCAATTGCTGCACTGCTCCTCAGCTTCAGAGGATAAAGGCTTCTTTCTTAAAGAGGAGCATCAGCTGATCTAGAACTAGATAAAATTAACAGCACTACATTACACTCATCAGCA
>NW_009952358.1:229456-241498 GCF_000747805.2 Chaetura pelagica | reverse complement strand
AGCAGGAATTGTCAGCAAGATGATGGGTTCCCCCACTGTACCCAGGAAGTACAAGCAATAGCAAACTCTGCCTCGGGCGTTTCTTCCAGAATTAGGCAAACTTATGGATATTTCCAGCCAGATCCCTTTCTGTTGTGATCCTGGCCCAGCACAGCTGCTCACAGGGCTTTCAGGGCAGGGAACTTCAGGCCCTGGGGGCTGTGTTAGCCATGCAGCCCTTTCTTTGGGAGCAGTGGGGTTCAAGGGTGCTGTGTCCTGCAGAAACCTGGGAGGT
The DNA here is from genome assembly GCF_000747805.2 of Chaetura pelagica. Classification (NCBI taxonomy): domain Eukaryota; kingdom Metazoa; phylum Chordata; class Aves; order Apodiformes; family Apodidae; genus Chaetura; species Chaetura pelagica. Next base: position 241,224 of record NW_009952358.1, on the reverse strand, counting down.
GCCATCCAAACAAGGAACCAGGCTGTGGGAATCCTTCCACCCCAACTGCTGTTCTAGAGCTCAGCACTTCGTGTGAGTAATCTAATTAAAGTCAACGGGAATGCAGACTGAGGCCTCCTCCAGCAGAGTGAATTTTTAGCACCTTGAGCTCCGTGCAGCTTTGTAGGGCAGCAAAGTGTGGGAGAGAAAAGGAAAATGCTGGAAACGCTGTCGTGAGTAACAGCAATTGTGCTGAATGTGTTTCAGCTGCTATAAATACACACCTTAATACACAACTTGGAAAGATCTGCCAGGGAAGGTAACAAACAGCTGATCTGAGGAGCAATTTGATTTTTTTAGCATCCCTCAGAGGGGTTATTTGTGAAAGGTGAGCTCGTTGTGTTCCACTTCTCCAGAGGCTGCGTTTGGGCAGGTTTCTGAGCCTCATGTGCTCCACGTGTTTGTGCTGGGGGCTTTGGCAGGGGGGCAGGGGGTCTGTTTGGTGGGGTTTTTGTTTGGTTTTGGTTTTGTTTTTGTTTTTTTTTTCCTGAATAGCTTTCTATGAAATGGTGTTGAAAGCAGGAGGAATGTCCCTCCCCAGTGTCCCTCCCATGGCAGCAAGGAGGCCAGCAGACCCCCTGTTAACCTCAATATACTTCAGCACAGCACTAAGAGCTGAGTAAACTCCACATCAAGAAGATGAGCATTTGTGCATCCCCCTGTGGCTGGGGGAAACACCACACCAGAACAGTCTTAAGTATAGGCAGAAAGAGAATATACCTTCTTTGTGCCTGGCAGTTTCCACAGTGAGCTAGATTTTTTTCTCTTGTATTCAACTTTAAATTAAATAACTAGCCAGAAGTTCTCATCTTTAACTCTTCTACTCTCAGCATCTATCAGTGTGTCATATGGCAACAGTGCTCCTGCCACAAAGGAGCCTGCTGGCTGCAAGGCTCTAGAATGAAGCTTCAGTGATACATGACTCATAAATCTGAGGGATTCAGAGTCCTGGTTTACAGTTTAATTAAAGTATGTATCATCCATACATTAAAATTCAAATGCTTAACTAATATAAAGGTCAATTGAATGCATAAGCTCCTCTCTTCCTACATTTTTTATTTCCACATTTTGATTCACTCTGGCAAGTGTTCATACAGAGCAATCAAGAAACTTACTCCAACAGTTTAAGACACATCACTATAACTTTCCTTATAATCTAAATTCAAATTACTTTATTCTGGGGGAGAAAAAAAATGACAGCTGCTAAAAGCATTTCTGCATTCACTGTAAGTTCATCACTTTTGTTACCTAATCTCTGGGGAAATGAGATTATAGAGCCTGTTTCTGATTCTTGAGGCCTACACACCAAACACACCAAAAATGCCTTGATTCATAGCCTGTTACACTTGATTAAAAAAAATGGAGTCTAGAGATTTATAAATAACAGTGACATTGACATAACTTCATTTGCAAAGAAATTACATCCATAGCTCTGCATTAATCTGTGAATGGGAATTTATTTAGAAGTGTTAGATTAAAATACTGGTAAGATTTACAAGTGAGGCATGATTTATCATGGAGTTTATCATTTCAATTATATAAAATTAATACCAATCATAATTTAAAACTTCTGGTTCATGAAAGGCTGTGCATATTGATTAGTCCTCTCTTATTTTTCAGTTCTGCATTAAGCACATTGTGCTTTGAACAGGCTTGTTGCTTTTTTTTAAAGGACTGTAGGTTTTAATCATGTAACAGCAAGCAAAGGCATAGATCTGTTTTATATGGTATAGATAACACTTGGCTCCTAATTAGCTAAGTACAGAATTCAGGATTTGCAGTGGCAGAATATTAATGTCATAGGTAAAAGCTTTGGTGGTGAAGGTGAAAAGATAATTCTGTAACTGTAGAAGCTGTCTACATCTACCTGGTATCTTGTTTAAGACTGTAAAGTATGAGTGTGCAGTGGTAGCTGGTCAGGAACCTCTGGGAGTGGGAAGTGGTGCTGAGCAGGGCAGTGAGGGAGGGAGACCCCCCAGCCCCACCTCTCTGTGTTCCACCTGGGGAGGCTGCTGGGAGGAGTTCCCTGATTGCTGTGGCTCCAAAGGTTTGTTTCCTGCAATAGGGATGACCAGGGAACAGAGGTTTTCTGTGGAAACCACGTTTCCTCATGAAATCTTCAGTTGCAGAGACTGCAGGTGTCACAAGGGTGAAGCTACTGTGCTGGCTTTGTATTCCCCTGGGAGTTGGATTCTATTTGCAGACCAATTTGGTTCTATTTGTGCTTTATACCCACTAAAGCACCAGGCCAATTTCCCATTCCAGCATCTTTGACCTTGTGTCTACCTAAATCCTGACTCTGAAATAGAAGGAGGGCTGTTCACCCAGGAATATTTTAGCAGTCTCTGGGAAGACTGGACTATGTTCTGAGTATGGGCTTGGGGTGGGAGTTTATGTATGATGTAGAAATGTAATTATAGTATCTGCCAATGCTTCCAGACTGGTACCAGAGGACAAAACTGTTCCCTAGGCCCAGAAAGTCTTCAGTACAAGACAAGTACTAACAACCCAAGTTTTCCCAGTTTGACAATGTCCCTCAGTTCTCTCAATGTCAAATAATTCAATGCATTGCTAAAAATACTTCCTTATGCACAAAGCCAGCCTACATGAAAGGCTGGCATTCTTTGAAGGGGAAAGCATTGTAGCTGTCTGTGCTGATGGACTGCTGCAAACAAGCATTCTGCAGATAGCTGTTCAACTTTCTGAATGGATTAGCTCTGGCTGTGCTCACACTCCCTTTGTATTTTCCCCTTGTATGAACATTCAGGCTTTAGGGTGGGTTTGGTTTTTTTTTGGCTGTGGGTACACTTGCTGCAAGCTAATTTTAGTTTGGGAGTATGGGCAGCAGCAAAATCTGGCTGCTAATTTTGCCTTTGAGGTCTGTTTTGATCAAGAATATAAAAAGTGATGCTCATCTTGTTAGGAAACTAGAGTAACGTGTGTGTCTTGGGAAGAGCTGGGGCTGCTCTTACCTATTTGGGCAGCTCATTAGTGCAGCAGTGGAACATGGCAAATAAATTAATTGTTCAAATGCTGTTAGTTGACATCTACGTTTGTCTGGTGTATGATCTGAGGCTAACAGAGGTCTGAATGAAACAGCATTTCACCTTTGGGAGCTTCCATTTTTCACTTGCAGTGCAGCTCGTGTGTTCGTCAGCACCAGCAGGGGGTCTGGGAGCATCATCATCCCTGATGGGGTTATGGGACTGGCTGCTCACTGGGGGAGCAGCTGGAGTACAGGGCATGGCAAGATACAGCAAGTGGATGGGACAGATTGAATGAGGAACTGAGGAGGATGAAGTGGGAAACTAAGCAAGTTTTGGGGGTTTTTTTTGCTATTTTTGGTAATGCCAAGAAGTCATGTTTCAATGTGCCTTCAGCTGACTGGGAAGCTGTGGTTTTTGGAAGAAAGGCTGAAGTTGGGATAGACATAGAAAGAGGGAGAGGTCAAATCTGACTGCAGCCAAGTGCAGCTGAGGAAAATGTGAAGCTCATTTGCAAAACCCCAAGTCGATTTATGACCTGAAGAAGAGAGCTCAGTGCTGGGAACCCTAGCACGGCTCCTGCATGGCAGTGCCAGCTGTGCAGAGAGGTTTGGGTCAGCAAATCATTTGCATTTGAGCCAGTGTAGGCAGTATATGGCTCAACTGGTGACTGCGTGTTTGCTTAAACATTTAGCTGAGTCGGTCTCTGTGCTTTCATACTCACTGTCTCTCTTTAGTCACCCTTTCAAGTAGCAGCATTAAATCACTTTGCAATATGCTCTTCCTAAGCCTACCCAGGACAAGCACCTCTTCAGAAATTTGTGGTAGTGCCATTATTTCTAAAGATAATCCTTATGTCCTAGAAGCATGGTTTGACTTGTTGCTATTGATTCCTTGGCATGACTTGCTGTCTTGAAGCTCTCAGGCACCTTCCCACAAGACCCCATGGCCACAGTAGTCACAGGGTCAAGCACGAGGGTCCCCTATGGCCAAAGTAAGGGGGAGCCTCCTGCTGTCTTTTTCAAACTGGTAACATCTGATAAACAGTCTTTCCTCACTTGCCCTCTCCTTAGCCAAGCCCTGTATCAGATGGCTACCACCAGAGTCAGTCCTGAAGCCAGGACAGCTGGAGATGAGCTCGGGCAGTGCAGCAGCAGGAGGGCACCCTCACCCTGCTCACCCCATAGAGGTGCCTTTAGAGTATCCACATTTGCCCTCTGCTCAAGGCAGGGTTTCAGAGTGTTTGTAACTTTGAAGACCCAGACAAGAGGCTGGTGTTTTGGTAGCTGCTGAGATGCCCTGCACTGCTGCATCCCCAGGGAACAGGAGCAGATGCCCATTTGCTTCAAGACCTCCGGCCGGCTTCTCAGCCACACGAGGAGCAGCCTGTGACAACTGAGATGCTGAACAAGCTCAATGTGCTGAAACCCAGCTGTGTTACCAAAGAGTTTTATTTCTTCTTTAAAGATCCTTTCAAGAAAATGCTGATGAATTAAAATGCTTTGGAAAGCACAGAGGAAGCTGCATTTCCATCTCCTCCTTGTGCATCTCCCTCACAGAAGGAACCACAGTCGTTGCTACAGGAGCTAAACTTGTCTGCTGCTGATGGATTTGTACCAATGAGAAGTGAAAGTTCATTTTATTCTGAACAGCCCAGTGCCACAGTCAGAGTTTCAGCCTCTTAATCAATCAGTGTCAGGCAGTGTCACAGTCAGTGAGCACCACAGGCAGCACCACACTACCCTATTGCTCCCATTACTACTCCTGCTGGTAAATGGGCTCTGCTTCAGAATTTCTTTCATCAGAAGACAAGAATAGGAGTGTGTGAAAAACTGTTTTGCTGAAAATACTCGCTGGGCTTTGAGACATCCAGATGTCTGCTGTCTTCTCAGCTGGCTTCAGTGGGCAGATGGCCAGGAAGGGAAAGCTTCTGCAGCAGGGAGCCCTGTCACTGAGCTGGAAAGACAACCCAGCACCTACGTGGAGAAAAAAAAACAGGGTGGGAGATGCCCCAGTGGGTGGGTGAGGGAAGCACCTGGCTGTCCTGTCTGATGCCCTTCCTGCCCCTCTCACAGGCACTGCTGAGGCAGCTGCCCTGGGGAGGGATGGCACGGCTGCCACCCCACTTTGCTGCTCTGACCCTGCTGCTGTGCCACGGGCAGGGCACAGGCTGCCCTTCAGCTGTGCTCAGCAGCTCCTGACCTTCAGCTTTATTGTTTTCTCTAATGAGGGCTGAAATGTAAATCAAGCCAAACAGATTGCTTCTGTCATTTAACTTCGTGCTGCAGCCTTGCTGCATCGCTCGCACCTGCACCCTCTTTTTCTTTTGTTTCATGTTGCACTGATTGGCCAAATGAGGTTGGGAAAAGGACGTTTGTAAAACCACGTTGCTTCTGGAAATGGGAAGAGAGCAGAGGTTTTTTGAAGGGCTTGCTGACAAGTATGGTCTGCACATTTTTTCCTTGAAGAACGCAAGGGTTACAGGGTAGTCTTAAAATAAAGAGTTCTAGTGTGAAACAGCTAATGGTGGGGACATAATTTTCTATCTGACAAAGAAACTTAGTTGGCTGCTGTGAATGAAAGGCTGAGGGATTCCACAAAAAGCTGAGTCTATTCCTTCCTAAACCAGGGCTGCTAGGAAGACACCAACACACAGCTGATCTCCAGCTGTGGGAGCTGGAGGTGTGTAACCCCTCTTCAGATGCAGCCACCATTTCCTTTGTCATGTCTAGGAGATGTTTGGCCACAAAGCAGTGAGAAGGCCCTGCCTGCTTCCCCTCACCAACGACCAGTGCTGCTGTGATGTTAAGAGGGGCCCTTCAAGCTGCTGGTTTAAAGATGGTACCTACTGGTGGGTACCAGTGAGGACAAGCTCACCAGCATGTGCAACGGGTTCTGAAATAAAGCTCTACACCTACCAGCTAAATGTTACGACTTTAAATACTTAAATCCCCCCTCCCCTCTACTGTGCTTTGGAGCTCCAGGCTCAGCAGGCAGGAGCTGGGCTCTTGTGGTGGTTCACGACCACCACCTAGTGAGCAGCCCTGCTCCTCTGCTGCCTGCAGGAGAAGCTCAGTCTTCCCTGCAGCAGCTTTTTAGGAGACCTCAGACCTGTAAGGGCACGTGTGTTGGGTTTTTCTTGGGTAGATCTGTGCTTGGCTCTGTAGAAATGCTGCTAATACTTCCATCTAAATAATACTTCCATCACAACTGTTTTGTTTCTTTTTGTTCTCAAGTGTGTTTTGCTGTGGTGCTCAGTCCTTTACCTGTTCAAACCCAGAAGGTGCAAAACCTGTGAGCCTTGCTGCAAAACACCAGGAGTGACCTTGGGGAGTGTCTGTTCAGGCAGTGTCTTAATCTTCCTGTTTGTTTTGAGGTTCTTGTGCGTGTGTTCACTCTTGGGTGCTGCTTGTGCTGTGAACTCTTTCTGCAGTGGACACTGTGCAGGCCTGGGTGCAGGTCCCCTCCTCAGTGTGCAGAGTGCAGGAGACCAGACCAGGTCTAGCTTTTTCTGCCCTGCACAGTTCTTGCTCTCCTGGCAAGACTTGCACCTTCAAGGGCAAGGCACACAGCAGCCAAATTCAGATTCATGCCAAACACCTATCACCCTTTTGGCCTGCAAATGCTTTGGAAAAGAAAAATAATTGCCAAACACCTATCACCCTTTTGGCCTGCAAGGAAGGCATCACGTTGTTTCAAATGCTTTGGAAAAGAAAGATAACTCTCACAACAGTAGCTAAATCCAGAAACAAACTGTAGTAATGTCCTATAACCATGTGATCACTTTGAGAAGCCCACAGAAGACTTGGACTCCTGGCCTAAAAGTGGGCCAGCCCTGAGCAGTGCCCATGAAATGCTCTGGTTTAGGGACTAGGGGTCACTTCCAGGCTGGATGGATTAAGCACTACAAATATGCTCCTATAGCCTGCTTATGTGTCTGCAGTGACTTTCAGAGCTCCAAGCAGAATAAGGCACAGAGGATGGTTTTTGACTTCAAGTGGTGTGTTAACACCAGAAGGAGGTTAGTAAGGACTATCTGCCTGGTAATTTTACAGGTATTGTTAGTGTTGAAAAATGAGAAGGGGAAGCTGAGAGAGGAAAGCTGATTTACTGCTAAAACAGAATTGACTTTGCCTGCTGCAAGGCTGATAAATCAATATGAAAAGCTTCTGAAATCACACTTCAGTGAAAATGTTAGAACAGTTTGGAATGGCTTTTTTTTTTTTTTCCTTTGCTTTGGAAACAAGTGGAAGGTTATTTTGTAGGGCTGCATTTCCTGTTCTTAGCATTACAACATCATTGTCAACTAAAATTTGTGAATACCTAGGCTGGGTTATTAACCATCTCTAAAAGATGGTTAGAGACTGTCCTGGTCCAAAAGACATGCAGGTCTATTTAGGTGAGTCTGATGGGAAACTGCCACAGAGATGAAGTGATTTGGTAATAAAACAAGCTCCAAAAGCCTGGTTTGTGAATTTGAAATCTTTCTCTCTCCATCTAACTGTGTTTCAAGATAAGTTACCCAACAGGGGTGTGAATGGGCTGGGGTTTCACTGCAGATGTGCATTCCTGGTCATTTTTTTTCCACTGAGAAGTTATACTGAAATTGTATCTTAAAGAGTGAGGATGGGCTGAGGTTCGTGCCCCTCTGAGACACAGGGAGGCACCAGGAATGCTGATTGTCATGCTGAGATGATGAGGAATTTATATTAACTCATTAAACAAGAGCCACCTAAATCTCATTGTTGAGAGATTTTCTTGAGTGGGGGGGTTGGTTTCCTTAGGCAAGGGAGGAGATCAGACCAGAGCAGAATGCAGCTCAGCACTTCCAGTTCTGCTTCATGGCTCAGGCAGATTACATTGGCCATCCAATCTGATGATTGAGTTGCTTACTTATTCAAAACTTAGTTTTCAAAATCCCAGGCAGATTAGAATTTGGCAAACGTTGGCTGCTAGGGTGAGTGATGCACAGAGAATCATAAATGGTGCAAAATTAATCCAACTTCCTCTTGGAAACTTTTCAAATATGCATATTAAAATGCGCTTAAATCACCATGGGTATAAAGTTCATGTTCATGAAAACATAATGCTGCTTTACACCCTGTGTTCCCCATAAATCCATAGTTTACAAGGTATGTGAATCTTAAGCAGGCCCACCTCCACAGTAACTCAAGACAAAGACAGCTTGCTGTGTGCCAGGAGCTACTCCATCCCTCTCCTCAGGCCACTTTGCTAGAATAAATCCTCCAAGAGAATCTGCCCTGCTGGGCAGGATGGAGCTGGGGCAGCCCCGAGGGTGGGACAGCTTTAGAAATGTGCCATTCACAGCAGAGTGGTCAGTTATGGAACAGAGCATTAACCAGACCAAATTCAACTAGTTAACTGCTTGTAGGGTGTAAATCTCCCAGCTGGGGCTTCTGCTAGTGAGTTGTACAAGCCTTTTGTGTGAGCTCATCTTAGTTTTAGGGAAGAAATACAAGGGTCCTTGAAGAAGAAAGAAGCCATTCAACTAGGGATGCTGCTGGAACCAGTTCTACTGTGGAGTCAGCAGAGATAAAGGGGAGAAGAGGCAGAGCTGGGCCAGAGGTTCTTGTGAGGAAGACTCAAGGGTGAAGTAAACGACCCCCAGGAGACCCTCATGGCCTTAACACCCATGTGATAATGGGCAGACACTTCTGTAAATGATTTATTGGGAAACTAATGGCTGTGTAAACTGGTTCTTAGAAATATGACACATAATTAAGTATCAGCTGTATATAGATCTCTCATCCTACGCTGTCAAGTGCACATTTTTGGAGGAGCTGCCCCCTGCACCATGAATGAAGGAACTGACTGAACTGACTTGGGCTGTTGGGGGAACCTTCCTGGTTTCAGTTATTGCAGTTGGTACCTGCAGCTCTGCCTTGCCTTGCAGGCCTGGAGCTGCCTCCTGCTCCTCCTCCTCCTGTTCCAACATTGTTCCAAGGAATAGCTGTCAGTTCACACCGAATGTCCCCTCCCAACTCCTGGCATGCTTGGATGTGGGATCTAGTTGTAAGTTTGGGCAAGAAAAGGGAGAACAAAGCAGCAGGCAGAGCTGCATTTCTGCCTTGCCAGCTGAGCTGCCCATGTCCAGGCTCCCGTGTGAGTCCAGCTCCTCAGAGACAAACCTCTGTGCTCAGGGACCTGTTGGCTACCTCCTTGTTACTGTAAAGGAATATAAATGAAGGAAATTTTCTGAAGGGCCTCACAGATTTTCCTTTTCATTTGTAAACGTCAATATTTGTACATGCTTATGACCTACAGAGTCAAGGGATTCTTGTTTTTAAACATTTTTAGGAGCTCCTGGGCTGAGAGCCAGAATGACAAGCTCCTTTTTATTGTCTCTTTTGGTTTTTTAGTGTTAAAAAATAAATACATCTGCATCGATTCTGAAAAAAACCCAACATTTAGAAAGTAAATGCTGAAGTAATTTGAATTAAACTGGGAAAATATCCCAAATTTTGAAGGGTGCTCTTGCCTACAAAGAGCAGAAATTTCATTAAAAATAAAGGCCATGTCTGAAGGAAATACCTGAGTGCATTGTACTCTCTTGAAAAGTCATAAACACTTCCATGATTTCTGTGAGTTAATTTCTTACTTCTGCTCTATTCTACTTGTTTCTCCCCCCTCAGATTTAAGTGCCCCACATGTGCACTTAATCCACTGTCTGGTATGATAGTTCTCTGGGTTTTTTTTTTTTGGGGGGGGGTATTTGGTTCTGGGATGCTTGTGTTTTTGGGAGGGGGGGGTTTACAGGTTTTGTGTGATGTATTTGGGGTTTGGGTTGGGTTTTTTTTTTATTTTGGATTTTGAGATTTTGAGGGTGGGGTTTTTTTATTTTGTTGTAGTTATCATTGGTTTGGGTTTGTTTGGTGTCTAATTTTTTTTTTGGTGCACATGGGAAATGCCCCAGAGACAGAATTCCTTACTTAAGGATTTCTGTTGGTGATACTGAATCACTGTTGTCATGGCAAGGTTGTTCTGATACCCTTCAGAATGCTGTTTAGTACCTTTATTTTTCTTCCTCCAGGCACAAGAAGTTAATGCAAGTGATTACACCTGCATTACACTTACACTGAGCTACTGCCTGGTAATAGTTTTAAAGCAAGTCCTGGAAGTAGCCTGACTGGGCTTTCTTTGAAGCCAGAGTTTGTCAAGTAGGATTTTGCTTTGTATCAGTGCTTTTACTGGAGAGTGAAAGTGCTTTTCTGTGCTTTTTTAATCTTAGATTAAAACTTGATTTTTATTCAGAGCCTCTTTTTTATCCCTTGTAGAGACATGAGACCAGGCCAGGTGCACTGGCCAGGTAGGGTTTTTTTGTTTGATTAGTTTTGAATCTCCTGCCCACAGTAGGACAAACTCCAGGAAGTGTAAGAGGCCTTTCTCCAACAGACTGGTGTTGCTGGTGACATAAACCTACGAGGCAGTGTCCTCCCTCCACACATATGGGCAAGCAAAGAGCAGGAGTGAAGGTGCTGGAGTAAGGAAAGGGGGCAGGAACAAGGCTGGAGAGAGCACTGAGGCTGATGGAATGAGCAGCGTTAGTATGGGGGGTCTTTATAACTGCTTATCCTCTTTCCTCTTTCATAGGAAAGGCTCTTGTTGGCAGGGTTTTTCTTTCAAGAACTCATACACTGGGCTTCTGCTAAAAACAATAGGGATGGTTCAGTTAAGTTTAAATTGCAACCAGAAGTGTGCCAGCCACACACCCCTCACCCTCAGGCAGTTCCTAACTGGGCAGCTTGAGCAGAGCAGCGTGGGGCTCCGTGCAGGTCACTCACACCTGCCTGAATCCACAAGGTCCTGGAAGGGTTTTGGAGCCTGCACAGAACTTCATGTTGGTTGTGTTTGTGTTCTGCTTGTCACCACGTAGTAGCATTTGCTGTGCTCAGTACCCAGGCACTCCAGGCTCTTGCAGCCAAGTCTTACCCTGCAGCTCCAATGCATTTGTTACCAGCAAAGGGGTTGTGCTTCCTCGTGGACTTTTTTCCCTTGATCAAATTCTGCGCTGCAGTAAAATCTTGATATTTGAAACCCATATTGTGCCTTCTCTCAGGGCCTGCCTGCCTGAATAACCTCGGATATGTTGTGTTTAAAGTTGTTTTGTGTGGGGAAAATGAACCCCTTAGGAGCACAGCACCCTGCCCAGCATAAAGCCTGTGCTGCTCTGGGCACTTGGGATGCGCTAGTGCCAAGAGATGAGCTCAGAGGATCTGGGAATCCATCTGTTCTGCAGAAGAGGAAAACATAATTCAGGGAAGGATTAGGGACAGGGAGCAAGGTGTAACATCCAGTTAAGTTAGGACCTGAAAGAAATTAAAATATATGTCATTAAGGAAATTTCTGTCTCTTTAGGTGCTGCACTTGCCTTTACTCCACCCATCTGCATTAGGAGTAAAGGCAGCAGAGAACTCTCTGGTTTTGCTTAATACTGAGGAAAGAGGTGGGGGCAAAGTGGTGAGGCCTTTGTAGCTGCACAGATTAATTTTTACTATTTTTTTTTTCTCCCTATAAAGACACTGCTCACCTGCCTTTCAGGTGCATAGAAAACTGACTGGGTTTACCCTGCTAATGACAGGCAGGTCTTAGCCAGCAGAAAACTATACCTGCTGGCAGAGCAGAGGCTCAGGGAATCCTTGCCAGCTGCATATTGCAAATAAACATTATGGGTTATAATGAGCAGTTCCATGGCCACATAAATCAGATGTCTGGAAGTACCATTCC